>NC_080091.1:19469210-19825210 GCF_950005125.1 Chionomys nivalis | reverse complement strand
CTTCTTTTAAACTAGCTCATATCTTAAATTAACCCATTTCTATTAATCTGTTCTGCCACATGGTTGTGGCTTGCCAGGCAAAGTTCCGTCCCCAGCGTCTGTCACCAGTGGGGCTACATGGTGTCTCTCTGACTCCACCTTCTTTCTCCCAGCATTCAGTTTAGTTTTCCCACCTAGCTCTATTCTGCTAAGCCACTGGCTGAAACAGATTTATTCATTAACCAATAAAAGCAACACATATACAGAAGGACCTCCCACACCACTCATCTTCTTGTGTGCTGTGGTATGGGCATGTATGTGCATGTATGAGTGTACACACGCACATACAAAATGAGTTAAATGTTTAAAAAGGGATTTAAGACCCCTTGTTCCAGAGCATGCACTTAGAAATGATAGAAAATCAGATAAAGTAAATTGCGTTTCTCAGGCCCGGCATAGTGGTGCATCTATAATCCCAGCTCTCAGGAGGCAAGGGCAAGAGAAAGGTGAGTTTGAGGCCAGTGAGACCCTGACTCAGAACAAACACAGCAAAGCAGGTGATTGTCTCTGGGATCCCTGCCACAGTCCAGAGCAGGGCAGAGCGCTGTGTTGTGCGACTCTGCCCTTGTAGTATCAGCTGAAGCAGGGTTAAAGTCTAAAGAACGGCCCTTCCGGGCTGTGGGGTCATCCCTGCCTCCCTCCGCTGCAAACCCCAGAAGAGGCTAGCGTTCTGCAAAGGTGCATGAAGTGGACATGTGCCCATGTGACCAGCCATGGCAGTCACGTTGTCACTAGACTGTACATGGCTCTTACGTGGCAGCCAGGATCCACTTCCAGATTGATTAGCCTGTTGAGGCTGATGTAAGGAGACCGACAGCTTAGTCTCACGGAAGGTGCCAACCACAGTCACTGCTTTAAAAAATTGGTTATCCAATACCAGATGTTCAGCCCTGGAAACATACATACAAGTAACATAATACAGACTGAGCAGGTTATATTTAGGGTGTGTATTTATGTGTGTATGCAGCAACAATTAATGCCCTAAAGAGACCATGGATTTGAAAAAGCAAGGAAAGATCTAGGGAAGGGTTTGGAGGAAGGGAAGAAGGAGGAAATGGTGTGATTATATTATAATCTCAAAACTACAAATGAAAACATGTTCTCCAGAGTGCTAGGCAACACTCCACCTTGAACTATGCTCCAATCTGTTAACAGACAGCTTGGGGTCAGATCCTCAGCCCTGTCAGTAGCTCCCTGTAGAGCTCCTGAGCCATGGTGATGTGCCTCTCCTCCCTGTCCTCTGCCACCGTTGTGGCTCTTTGTGTCCCAGCTTTAGTTTGAGAAGCTACTCGTTAACTTAAATATGATTATTTGGCACATGGCTTTATCTAAAACACTACACAATGCATTTGGGGATTTATTAGAGCAGTTTGTGCAGTATGTGCTTGTCCAGTGGTTACTTGGATTTTCTGCCATTGAGGAAACCTTGAATGTGATGGGCTGATGAGCGCATTCGTTTCAGAGAAGCGCTTCGCACTTCTGGGTTGGGTTGGGGGTAGTTATTTATTTATTTTTGTTGGTGGTGGTTTTTTGTTTTTTCTAGGCAGGCTTTCTTTGCGTAGCCCTGGCTGTCCTAGCTCTGTAGACCAGGCTGGCCTTGAACTCACAGAAATCCTCCTGCCTCTGCCTCCCAAGTGCTTTTTGTTTTTAAATATATCCCAGGCTTGCTTGGAACTTGCCTTGTGGCTCACACTAGCGTGTACTAATCTGCCGTAGCTCGGTCTCCTGGCTGCTGTGGCAGGTACACCCCGTTGCACCCACATAATAAGCTTCTTCCTAAGGGAGGTCCACAGAGAGGCCGGATAAGGTGTGTCTTGGTGTGTCTGGAATGTGATATGTGGAACTGGACTAGATTGCTTACTGTAATTTTAATCTGGAAGAACAAAGGGAGGGTAAGTAGCAACGGAGACTGATTGGATTTATTTAGATGCTTTTGATGTTTTGGAGCAGGATCTGATGTAGCCCAGGTAGGCTGTAAACTCTGACTTCTGCCTCTACCTCTGAAGCACTAAGATTGCAGGCATGTTTCGTGATAGCTGACTTGACTGGGTTTTAAAAGAAGCAAAGCTTCTGAAATGAGAAGCTACTTGGTGGTTTTGTAGCTCTAGTGATGATCATATTCATTCGCTTCCCCTTTAGTTAGAGATGCTCGAGCCATGTGCCACTTAACACTGGTCCCGCTAGCTGATACCCTAGTGACACCATGGTGTTTGCCCAGTGATGGAGTCACTCGATGACACATTTCTCAGAATGTGTTCCCACCATTAAGTGATACATAGCTGTATTTTGTTAAGCAGTAGGTAATCAGAGCAACAGTTGTTGAGACTTGTGAGAAAATAGTGTGGCTGCCCAAATTTGAATTTCTTCATACTTTATTCATAACTGACATGACGATTTGTCCACTTCTTCTCCTAGGAGTCAAGAGGTATAAAGTAATTGTGTCTCTATTAGTTCAGAAATGGCCTTCAGGTTGCAGCTCTTACCAGTGTCGTTGCTCCTGCACACAGCGAAACTGCCAGAGTTTCTGCTTAGTGACTTTCCTTCCTCTCAGTCTGTAGATGTTGACTGGCCACCTGCTCTGGATGACAGGATTTCTGTTTAGTGACTTTCCTTCCTCTCAGTCTGTAGATGTTGACTGGCCACCTGCTCTGGATGACTAGCTCCCACATTTGGACACAGGGCTTTCCTGACGTGATGCAGACATACAGGCGGCGTATCTTGGAAAATGACTTACCCACCACCACAGTGTCTTCAAAACGGCTTGGATTGTGTTCATCTGTTTCTGAAGTTCACTGTAACATCTCAGGATCTATATGTACGCATATTTTGTGTTCTGAGGATGTCTTACGTTTTCTCATTCCGTCTCATGACCACAGAACTAAAATAGGAATAATCGAGCCCTTTTCCTTTTTAATTCTGTCACTCAGAGAAGTGTGCAGTGGGAGACACTGTTAAGAGGAGCTGTGACTTCCTCAGTGAGATTTCCTACGGGAACCCCTGCACCTTTAAAGGAAAGTGCTCCAGTTTTCAGATCATCTGAATAAATGCTGCAACTAGACTCATGTGCTAGAGTGTCCTGTGGATTTCTAATATCTCCAATGCACATTTGACAGGACTATTTCTCCTGGTTACCCTCAAGTGTTATCAATGGAACTACTTTAAGGTGAGATTTGTCATAAGTCCTAATGACCTCAAGTTACTAGTTTGACAATCTAAAGTTGACAGTACTTGTCTCCTGTAGAACCTGTGACTGTGCTGGGGGTGAACCCGTAGAGCCATGGTTCCCACCTGCGACCGTGCTGGAGGTGAACCCCTAGAGCCACAGTTCCCACCTGTGGCCATGCTAGGGGTGAACCTGTAGAGCCATGGTTCCCACCTGTGAGTTGTGACTCCCATAGGGGTTGCATATCAGATCTCCTGCATATCAGATGTTTATAATAAAATTCATAACAGTAGCAGATTACAGTACTTTTATGGTTGAGGTCACCATAATATAAGGCACTGCATTAACGGGTCACAGTATTAGGGAGGGTGAGAACCACTGGCCTTGACACTTTCCTGCATCCTTTTTTTTTTTTTCTTTTTTTTCTTTTTTTTTTCTTTTCTTTTTTGTTTTTTTTTTTTTGTTTTTTTGTTTTCGAGACAGGGTTTCTCTGTGGTTTTGGAGCCTGTCCTGGAACTAGCTCTTGTAGACCAGGCTGGTCTCGAACTCACAAAGATCCGCCTGCCTCTGCCTCCCGAGTGCTGGGATTAAAGGCGTGCGCCACCACCGCCCGGCTCCTGCATCCTTTAAGGAAAGTGAAACAAGTACCTTCAATAACTTCTTTCCCGGGTTACAAATTCAAAAATCTGAGCTTGCTAAACAAATACAAACACATTTTACAGTGTTTCAACTATTTTCTAACTTCAAACATCTTAATAAGGTATATCTAACTTTATATCTAATTTCATAAACAAGGAAACAGAGTTAAAGGACGCCTAAGATACCAGTTACTCCTGTTGACCAGGACTGGAACTGGAGTTGTGCCTCCAGGGTCCTTTCTGTACACGCTTGTCATGAGTACCTGTGGCTCCTCTGGCTGACCGTGCTCTCTAGGGGGCCAGTTTAGATGCGCAATGCCTTCTGGAATTGGGTAGCAAGTTGCTCCCAGGAAATGGCTAATGCATGTCTTAGATGATCTCGTATAATTATTATTTGTAATGAATGGCATGATGAAGAAGAGAAGCCTTAAACATATTGAACCAAAAGAAGCTGAATTAATCATTAAAAATTCCAGAAGAGAAACTCAATAAAATACGAATTTAAGTGTAATTTTTATCATCTGGCACAACTTCTTGACCTTTGTCCTTCCTCCCTCCCTTCTTCCTTCCCATTCTCCCTCCGTCCCACCCTCCCTCTCTCCCTCCCTCCTTCCCTTCCTTCCTGATACATCAGTTTGAACAATATTTGATTATTCAGTTTCTCTGCACACAGTTCACAGATCCTTAAGGTGTATTTTAGTCTGAGGGTCATGCTGCAGCTGGGGCCATACAGATCTGAGTGGCTTGTGCTGCCACAGGTGCCAGACATGTTGGTGATGTTGGGCCCAGGGCTGCCGCTGAGGGCCATTTCTGGGTCTGTGGCCCTATTGCAGGCGGCCGGGATTTGTGTTGATACCTGTGGCTCCTGATACCCTCAAAGACCATGCTGATGCCAGGGGTCTAGGCTACCACCCGGGGCCATGTTGGTGCCTGAGGGCCATGCTGCTGCTGGGTCCATGCCAATCTGAGTGGCCTGCACTGCCATCTCAGTCCATGGTGACATCTGGGACTGGGCTGCCTCAGAGGACCACGTCTGGGTTTGTGGTCTTACCAGAGTTGGGTCTGTGTTAATGTCTATGACCCATGTTACAACCAAAGGCCACGTGGATGCCTGGGGTCTAGGCCACAACCATTGGCCATGCTGGTGTCCGAGGGCTATGCCACCACTGGGGTCATACTGATCCGGGCGACCTGGGGCAAGGCTGTCTGGGCTTAAGTTGCTGCTGAGGGCATGTGGTGGTCCCACTGAAGCTGGGGTCTGTGGTGTTATCCATGGCCTGTGTTACCACAGGGGGCCATGGGAACCATGTGTGTTGAAATCCACGGGCCTTGCTGAGCTGACTCCACCCTTCACTGACTCTCCATATACAATTGCAGCCTGAGAACTGGTCCCAGCCCTCACGGGAGAGCTCCACCCCAAGGCCGCGCCTTGCCTGAGGAGGGTGGCCCTGACCAGCTCAGCCACTACCCAGGCCCACATCCTGAGCCTTGGGTTGGTCCACCTAATATCTGCTCCATCTAGGACCTGCTGAATCGTACGAAGGGCTGGTCCTGCAGAACAATATTTGCAGGCTCTCCATGACTGGAGACAACAGGATGTCCGCGAGGAGTTTGGGTGAGGGTCCAGTGGAGATGGTGTGCCAGAGGCCAGAGGCCTTGAACCAGACCAGCGACATCTGCAGTGAACATCTGCGGGCAGGGCTGGCGGGAGAGGGTAGACCGCTGACACACGCAGCCCTCAGGGCCACTAGGGTGAACGAGGGGTGGGAGAGGGGTGGGTGCGAGGTGGTCTTTCTGTTTGTTTTTAATTAATTTGGGGAGGACACTGGAGGGACCGGAAGGTGAGTGGGGTTGGGGTGCATAATGTGAAATTTCTAAAGAATAAAGAATTACGTTATTAAAAAGATGGATTTTAGATACTATAGCAGGAAAACGTTTTTGCTGGAGGTGAAAAGGGAAGCCTACTGCTTTGAGACCATGTCTCATCGTCGGTGGATAGTAGCAAAGGGTTTTTCTTCACTGTCTGAAACATGCAAAGGGGATGACAGAGCTTAGCTGACACAGAGCTAAAGGTTAAAGACTTGTAGTGAGTAACTTTCAGCTTCTGATGAAATTTCGCTGCAAAAGAAGTTTAAGTAATAGGGTAAATCTTGGTTTCTTTTAGCTCAGCTTTGAATCCAGTGAACCCAAAACACGATGCCAGGAACTTCCAGCAAACTGTTTCTTGAATTATTTCCTGTTGAAGTGGCTGCTGAGGTCCATGGGACTTAGGGGTCACAGGAGCAGGAAGTATTTCATTACCTTGGCTTTCCTTCTATATGCTCTGTTTAAATTAGGAGCATTGTTAGTCGCAGAATGAGCTTTTTGTTCTTGCAAATATAATCTGTAGTTTAAGGGAAAAAATCAACTCTGAAGAACAGGAGAAGTCAGGAAAACAAAACAAAACAACAACAACAAAAAAAAACAAAAAACAAAACAAAAACCAGAATCGATAAATGAGAATTTTCCTAGTAGGGTAACTGGTTCCTTTGCAAATTAAATTGATTTTAAGTTAGATTTACATTTCCTAAGGGGAAAAAACAGGTTTTTTTCCCCCCTTGGAGCTTTATTGTTTTTAAATTAAATTTATTCTTTGATAGTTTTATAATGCACATAACACACAGTGGTCACACACCCCCATCCTTTTTGGTTTTATTTTTGAGACAGGGTCTCTCTGTGTATCCCTGGCTGTCCTGAACTCACAGGTATCTGCCTGCCTCTTCCCCTAGGATTAAAGGCGTGCACCACCCACACCGACCCCCATCCATTCTTACCTCCCTCCCCTCTCCAGAGAACCCTCTACGGGACCCTTCTCACTTTCACGGCTTCAGTTTGTGGCCCACTGAGATTACAGCCTTTGTGGGCATGGATGTGGAACATGGCTCACAGATAGCTGCAGCGTTTAGGACCACACCCCTTCAAACATGCGTCAAGAGCTAGCAGTTCCTCAGGTGGGGACAGGTCCCCATGACCCCCTCCCTGATGATTGCCACAGTCATGCCACCTTGTTGAGAAGGTGATGTCTCAGCATCCTCATCAGCCAGCTCATCTGTTATTTCTGCTTCTTAGTCTGGTTTTGAGGTCCACACAGGAGAACGGACTGTGTGGTAAGCTTTGTGAGGTAGGTCCCTGGAGACAGGGTCTCCCGCTGTAGCGTGGACTGGACCTGAGGTCAGGAGTGTTTGGATTGTACTCGGGCCATAACCCCGTCCAGGCGGAAGCTTTTCTGAATGGGTTTTTACATGGCACCCGCTTACCTTGCAGCTCAGGGAGGGAATGTGTTTCCCTTTACACTTCCATTATCGAGGGAAGTCAGGGCAGGAACTGAAGCAGAAGCCATGGGGGAACGCTGCTTCCTGGCTCACCCCTCGTGGCTTGCTCGGTCTGCTTTCATATAGCACCCAGGACCACGAGCTCGGCTAGCACTGCTCACGGTGGGCGAGGCCCTCCCACAACAATCCTTCATCAAGACTGCACCACAGACTTGCCCACAGACCTAGCCTATGGAAACATTTCCTCCGAGTCCCCCTCCACCCAGATAGTCTAGCCTGTGCCAACTTAATATGACTTTATTATCATGATAAAAAAAAACGACTTTCATATCTTTTAAATTCTTTTCACTTCAAAATAATTCCAAACTTAAAAAGTACTGAGAAAAGTACAAAGGAACTTTCCCACCGAGCTGTGGAGTCAGCAACACCTCACCATCTCAGATACATCAGTGTGTGATTCCAGGAAGGCATCTTGTAAATCACAGGACGCCCACCATACCAGGAAGTCAGCACTGACAGACTCCCATTATCTAACCCGAAGGCTTCCCTCGGGTTGCCGTTGTGTGTCACGGGCTTCACGGTCGAGTCACCACGCTCTGTAGTCAGTGGTCATGGTGACATTCATGAAGCAGTTTTCAGATTTCAGACCTTCAGATTTCAGATTTCAGTAGTCCACCCCTCAGTCCAGTGTGCCCGGTGTTTCCTTATCAGCCTCGGGCATGGGAGAATGCCACAGAAGAAATGGTTTCTTGCATCCTACCAAGTGTCAGACAGTTGCCAAGTTTTCCAGTTACTGGGGGGTGGGGGGCGGTATTTGGGTAAGGTATGGTCTATCTCCAGTCTTACATTCCCCCTCACCCCTGCTGGTCAGTGCCGTGTAATAGACCGGATCTTCACTGGCCTGACTCAGCTACTTCTGCCGGATTGTGTCCTTCCTTCTCGTGTGCTCACTGGCATTCCATGGGCAGGCCGGGCTTTCCTCCACTCTCCCTTCATCCGCTCGTCGTAGCCTTCATTTTGTTTTGTGGGGTCCTGGGGACTGAGCCACGACAAAGAGGCCTTTTGTCACTACCACACCCCACTTACAGATCCCCATTTTATCCGATGAGGTGGTAATATGTTACTAACATTACTTTTCTTTCTAAGTATTGGTCTGAGTAGTGGAAGCTCAAGCTCGTTCCTGTGTCCTTTCAACATTATCTCCATCATTCTTCAAGTATGTTCTTACTATGACAGGAAGCTATTCCATGCTCATCTTTGTATTTCCTCTGTACTAGCCATGAAATAGACAATTTCTCTAAGAGGATCTGGTTCCATTTGTGGGAAATGCTATTTTTCTAGACTAAACTTCTTTCTGCGCTTACATGTGTGTGTCCATGCATGCCACTGCACACTTATGGAGGTCGGGCTAATTTACGGGATCAGTTCGGTTCTTGCCTACCATGTGGGTCCAGGGGATTGAACTTGGATTGTCAGGCTTGGTACGAGTGCCTTTGTCCACTGAGCCATCTCAACATCCCAAAAGTATTTAATTTTTTTTTTTTTGAGACAAGATGTCATGTAGCCCAGACTGGCCTTGAACTTACTATGTAGCCAACAATAATCTTAAACTATTTTCTGCAATCAAGAGCCTGGAATATAGGTGTATAGAATGCCTGCTTTATGTGATGCTGGAGAGCGGGGCCCCCTGCAGATTAGAGAAGCAATTGAGCTACCCCTCCAACCCCAGAAAATGGTATTTAGAAACAAAGATTTGGGGATCATATGTGCTCATTGCTACTGTGGATTACTGTTCATAAGCCCTCTCTCTCATAGAATACGTAACATCTAGAAATTTCTATATATACCAAAAAGCTATGGTTATAATTATGAGCATTTCCAGTGTCCACCCTCTATTTCTCCTTTTCAAATTTCTTTTTGTTGTTGTTTTGCTTTGTTTTTTGTTTTTTGAGACAGAGTTTCTCTGTAGTTTTGGAGCCTGTCTGTCCTGGAACTAGCTCTTGTAGACCAGGCTGGTCTTGAACTCACAGAGATCTGCCTGCCTCTGCCTCCCGAGTGCTGGAATTAAAGGTGTGCAACACTCCTCCCCCCTGGCCTTTTCAAAATTCTTAATTCTCCACTCTGATGGTAAATCTGACTCCCATTACCCTCAACAAACACCACAACATGCACCTAAAACCCTTAGAGTAACTACCCTCCTATTGCTTCCTCCAAGATCACTACAATCCCATTATCAATAAAATCTGAACAGACTAATAATGAATAAGGAGATAAAACTAACAAAAGACTCCCCCCCCCAATATCCTAGGACCTAGTGGTTTCCCTGCTACCATTTAAAGAACCGACAGCAATCTCCAACTCTTCTAAAGCAAAGAGGAAATGCTTCCAAGCTCCGGTGGCAAAATCCAACAATGACATCACTGAGGGAAAACTCAGGCCACTATTTCTTAAGAACATATGTGAAAAATTAAGATGTTAGCAAGACAAACTCAATAGCATACTCAAAAGAGTATGACTATGGCCATGTGGGATTGTCTCAAGGGTCAAGGATGGGTCAGTATGACAAAAGCAGAATTCCCATGACATTTTTGGCAGAACTGTTCTAAACTGCGTATGGAACCACAAGAGAGAACAAGTAAAGTTAGCGGAAGTCCAAAGAATAACATTGGGGAGAAAGGCATGGTGTCTCAATGAGAAATCCTAGGACTCTGCTGACAGGGTGGGAAGATCATGAGTTTGAGACATACAGCAAGATCCGGGCCAGTCTGGGATATACAATAGGGCCCCATTTCAAAATAATAACAAACACTGCGGATGTAGCTCAGTCAGCAGGACGCTTGCTTAGCATGCATGAGTCCCTGGGTTCCAAGCTCAGCACATCGTTAAAATAGTGTGGTGGCGTCTGCCTGAAACTCCAGCACTCAAGGTCATCCCCAGCAACACAGGAAATCTGAAGCCAGCCTGACTACAATTCTTGATTTCAAAATGTAACTAAAAGTTGCGGTAGTCAAAACAGTATGTATTTGCTCAAGTAGACCACGCGTGCCAGCCCGGGCATCAGTTCATGCATCGACGTCTAGCTTCTTTCCGACAGAAGTGACAGGAATGCAGAACGGGGAGAGAACAGTGAAAGGCTCTGGGAACTGGGTCAACCTGCCCATGTATGCGATGAGTTCAAGTCACACCATTTACAGAGATCACCCAGAGGTCACCTCAAATGTTCAGAGCTAAAACTAAAACTCCTGGGGGGGGGGGGGAATGGGCGACCTGACTGTGCTCTAGGCGATTGCTTTTGCATTTGCCACCAAAAGCGCCACCAACAAATTCAAAACTAGACAAATGGGCTTACTAACCAAAAGGGCTTCCTTGGAACAGCAAAGGAAAGAAGAAAGTGGAAAGACCAGCCCATAGAATGGGACATCGGATAGTAGGCTGCTATCCAGAACAATCCAATAGAAGAAGACAAAGGATGCCCTGGTGTGGTGACACGCCTTCAACCCCAGCACCTCTGATCTACTTAGCAAGTAATAAGAGCACACACGCGCGCGCGCACACATACACACACACACACACACACACACACACTCACATGGAGAAAGTTAACAAATGCTGGTAAGAACACGGAGTAAGGAGAAACTGCAATGTTGGTTGGTTCAGCTGTTATGGGAGTTCCTTAGAAAAACAGAACAAGTATGTGGTCCAGCAATCCCATTATTGGGTTTATATATCCACGTGCCAAGGAAAAAAAATCAGTATGTTGATATCTACATTCCCATGTCCACAGATTTACAATCACCAAGCTAATAAGTTGATCTGAGTGTCTGCCAGTGGGTGAGCAGATGAAGAAAACACAGTACAAATACACAGTGAGATGGTATTCAGCCATTTAATGGGGGAAACCCTGTCATTTGCGACAATGTAGACAAGCCTGGGATAAAACTGTGAGGCCAAGAAAATAGATACTACATGATGTAGTCCATACATGAAATCTAAAATCGCTGAAGTCAGAATGGGATGTTGGAAGGTTGGGATGCACTTGAGAGGAACTGGGGAAACGGGAGGTCAAAGGACACAATTTTGGAGGTCATCTTTAAAGAAATAAAGTTGAGATGACTCCATGGGTAAAGGCACCTCCCCCAAATCTGGTGACCCGAGTTTGCTTCACGTGTGCTCTCACCCACAAACAGACGAGTAAAATTGAATAAAAATGTACACCTAAAAAACTTTCTGTGAGAGGAAGAACACAGAAGTTCCTTATCTCAACCTCTGCTCTTCTCGTCACAGCCATCTGCAAGCCATGAAGGGAACTCAAAGATCCTGACCATACTGCCCCCTGAGACTTCAACCCTGGGGCGGGGGAGCCGGGTGTGATGGCATACTCCTTCAACCCTAGCACTCACGAAGAGTTTGAGACAGGCATGGTCTACATAGTGAGTTCTAGGGCAGCCTGAGCTACATGGTGAAACACTGTCTCTGAAAAAAAAAAAAAAGGACAAAAAAGAGAAGAAAATCTTTGAAAAAGGGATATCAATTGTTTCCTGAGACACCATTTCAAAAGGCAGTTACAGAGAAAAGCATTGCTGAGAACATTCTGTAAAACGCCTAATGTTTCTAAACAACCCAAACAACTGCTCCTTAGAACAAGAATGTGACAAATAGTAAGGAAAGTTAACTGAGATTTTGTGAGCAAATAGCAAAATTTTAGCAAGCATTTTTAGAAAATGGTTTATTTCGTCACCAAGAAAAAAAATCACAGTATACAAAGATATTACAAAAGTAACACAATGTTTTATACAATAAAAGGCATCTTGACATTTTAAAAAATATTTCATCTTGATACAAAGCTTAACGTCTTAGTAGTATCTGAGAACTTTAAAAAAAAATAATTTCCTCAGTGCCTTGAAGTTCATTTATTATCAAGCATATAAAATAAGTTTCAAATGCAGACAGCTCAGCAGGAGAGCACTTGCCCAGCAGTTATGAGACTCGGGATTCAATTCCAGTATGATGCTCACCTCCCTTCCCCTCAAAAATCTAAATATTTTAAACCAGATGCAGTGTGGTGGCATACGCCTACAACCCTAGCACTCGGAAGGGAGAGGCAGGTGGACGGTAAATTCAAGATCAAAACAGCAACAGATTTCACCATTTAGCTGAGATTTTTGAATCCATGGCCAACAGTATTTTCCAATTCTTTGATTGTCAACTGATTGATGTCTTCCATGTTGCACAGGCTGATCGTCAAGTCCTACCCTCAAGCATACCTCCTGCCTCAGCCTTCCAGGTGCTGAGGCTACAGGCGTGAATCCCCATGAGGTCTGGTGAAGACTGAAAGTCACAGTCATCCTGAAGCACGCCAACCTTATCCTAATGTTTTGGTTAAAAAAGCTTAAAAAGAAAATGACGCAAGATGAATTTGGGATTTTACCAAAAATTTACACAGTTGCTAACAGCCCTAAAAACTCAGTTTGTTGTATTATTGTGAACTCAAAGCAGTCAATGAATTTTGTTTGGGACTCTTTAAAGTTCCAGAAGTTTAAAAAATAAAAACAACAAATCTGAATTTGTTTGGGAGGCAGAAGCAGGTTGGCTTCAGTGAGTTCCATGCCAGTCAGGTCTACAACAGGGTGACCTGCGTCAAAAAGAAAAGGAAGGAAGGAAGGAAGGAGAGAGAGAGAGAGAGAGAGAGAGAGAGAGAGAGAGAGAGAGAGAGAGAGAGAGAGAGAGAGAGAGAGAGAACCAAACTAAGATTTACCATCCCTTTAAATAACTGGGGACAGGTGGCAACTGCCCTAGAGTCATGCTTAGAAGAGTGTGGTTACTTGTTAAAAAGTTACATCTCATCTGTTAAAAAAGACAGTGGGACACAATGCAGAATACTAACCATTGCACTATCAATCCCAGCACTCGGGAGGCAGAGGCGGGTGGATCTCTGAGTTCGAGGCCAGTCTTGTCTATGGAGAAAGTTCCAGGACAGCCAGAACTGTACAGAGAAAACCCGTTTTGAAAAACCAAAAATAAAATAAAAAACAAAAGAAGACTAAAAGATGGTGTGGACATAAATGGGATTTTGGTATTTTGCATACATGAAAAAAATCAGATAAGATTACTTTTGAGACTTGGTGTCACCCGCTGTTGGCCTCACGCTATGAACTCTGCCATGATGTTCAGTTCAAGCATTTGTGCGACTGTCTTAGAGGGACGAACCTGGACAGATCTGAGAGATGCTCTCACCCCTCGGCCCCTGCTGCACTTCGGAGGGTCACAGGCTCTTCCAGACACAGGCTACAAGAGCATTCGAGCCTCTTTGCACACCAGCCTCTGAAAACAACTCTGACACCTCGCAGAGGCAGCTTCACAAAAGTCAGAGCACTCCCAACTTTTACAAAGAGAACAGGAGTCACAAAATTTGGAAAGTAAAGCCAGTAACTGATCATTTCCCTCAACGGGCAAGTGTACTCTGAAAGAGTAAGGCCCAAGAAGCGTCTCTACATCTGGCAGTCTGGAGAGTAGCTGCAAGAGACCCATCATAGTTCTCACGTAGTACCTACTCCCCCGCGAGTCTCCCCGCTGGGAATTGGGTGAGTAGGACTGTTTGGGTGGTAGACTAATCGGGCCACATGGGAAACACAGCTAGGACTGTTTGGGTGGTAGACTAAACACAGCTGCTGGTTCACTGTCTTTGACCCACACTTCACAACTTACAGTGTTTCTTCCCAGACATTAGTTAGTACAGAACACTCCCTGGGAAAGACAAGGGCCAGGTTTTGGGTTTTCTGGGGGTGGGCATTGAACCCAGGGCTCTGCATGCTAGGTGCTCTACCACTGAACTACACCCCAGCACCTTTTTTTTTTTCACTTTATATTTTGAGATAGAAGCTCACAAGTTTGTTCCCTTGAACTCACCAGGCAGACTGAACCTTGAACTTGTGATCCTTCTGCCTGAGTATCTGGTATTACAGGCCAGTAACACCAGACCCATCTAGGCTACCTGACTAAAACCAGTCTTTCTTCTTTATAGTTTTCCATGTTGTCTGATAGCTTGTGATTTTTCAACATATCAATTTATGACTAAAATGTACTATGGTACAGGTTGACAGCCTGTATCGCCAATGGAGAGCAGAGTCTTTCTGAGGCCGTTGAAACATGCAGAAGCATACTAAGACAAAGTGGCATCCCCGTTACTCTGTACACTAGACTCAGAAGTGGGAATCCATTAGCAAAGTAAAGATTAGTAGTCTAAGTCAGCAGACTCTGAGGACAAGAATCAGAACAGTGGTCTGGGGGTACTGATGAGAGCCTGGGGTCCCAAACACAGTGGTTACATGGTTTTTACATAAGTAAAAATTCTCCAAACTACCCCTTAAAGTCTTCCCATGTTTATGTGGTTGACTGTGTGATTCCTCATAAGAATTGTATCTTTGAGAACAAGAGTTAATTCTCATTCGTCTCTGATTTTCTACACAGAACATGGTACACTGTACAATATACGGTTATGAAATGTCAAATAATTTATAACATGAATGCTGCCTACTGACATGTCTGTGTAGGGTGACCAACCTATCAAGGGGTAGGTACCTCAGGGGTACTTGAGATTTAATCTGCCACATACAGAGGCAGAATTTCTACTGGCTATTGTCGGCACTACGATTTCCGAGAGTGTTGCTTTGGGTTTCAAAGGGCCTCAGGATGTTTTTTTTTGTTTTGTTTTTTGTTTTCAAACTCACAGAGATCCACCTGTCTCTGCCTCCCGAGTGCTGGGATTAAAGGCGTGTGCCACCACCGCTGGGCTCCTCAGGGTGGTTTTTATACATTTGTTTTGCAATCTATTTTGTTGTTGTTGCAATTCTGGGTATCAAACGTGGGGCAGTGCTCTACCATGAAGCTATGTGCCAGTCTTTGCATTTTTTTTTTTTTTTTAAGAAGAGGAAGAAGAAAAGTGTGTCTTACAAGACAGGCCATCTTGGCACAACTTTCCCTGTGGGGTTAAAGCACCTTTCCCATTAAAAGTTATGTCCTCAAATAGGGTTTTACAGTCATCCTTCCCTGTCTAACAAATAACTACCATTTATTCTGCACCAATTATGCCAGAGTCTATGTCAAGTGCTGGAATTCCAGACGTGCTGTACCTCAGCTGCGGCAGATCAAACCCTGCAGAGAAGCCAGCTGTTAGTGAGAACTGTTGGGAGCAGAGACAGAGCGGGTTACATACGTGGAGACCTGAGGGGGAAAGAGACATGCTCGAACTGCAAAGTCTAAGAGGTATAGGCCATTAAAAGGGCAACAACCGGAACGGAAAAATACCCACTGGAGAAAAGAGTGAAGACTTCCAGTGACCCAAGAGACTTTTCGTAGACAGACTCAAAAGGGCTGTGTGTGAATCGAGGAAAACAATCGTAGGTGACTCTGAGGTTTCTATTCGGTTCCCTGCTGACGGAAGTTCTGCCATTAGGAAAGTAGAATGTAAGAGAAGGCGGTTTACACGAGCATCCAGACAGCAGGGGAGAAAGATGGCACTTGGTACGGATGAGAGTGCACACAGCAAACAGCCCTGCAGAGCTGTGGTTAGGAGCTGACAGGATCCTGCCCGTCAGAGAAACACCCGGGCAACAGTAACAGACAAGCAGGGTAACACTGACACAAAGACCTGGGTTTTGACAAGGGATGGGGTGAACTAAAGCCAGAGATGGACGGGCAAAGGAGGGACACAGACGTGACGAGTCGGAGGAGGCACAAACTTTACAGTTACAGCGTGGGAAGAAGGGACGTGATACTGGTAGGGTCTCTGGTACTTTGTGGGATGTTTTTAGCTTCTCTTTCTGAGCCCAAGAGATATTCATTCAGTTTATACGGAGAAAACAAGAACTCAGTGGTGATATGAGGATACTGGCAACAGGGGAAGAGCTGTGGTGCACACAGGTGGAGTTTGGGAAGGAAGGCCCCAGCCCTCCAAACCAGGTGAAATACAAGCGTAACTAGGGAGAAAGGGGAACGTGGCTAAACGCATTTTAGTTATAAAATGAGTTCTGTGACCAGGACAGCAGCACCTGGAAATAAAACATCATTTGAAAATACTCTAAGCACAGATGCAGATGAACCTTAGTTCCATTTAGAAACTAATAAAGAAGTCAATGTGGGGTAACATCTGCTGAGCTTTCTAACAGCTGTGTTATCAGTGCCAACTACTACCGAATTGCTACAATCATCTGATCTGGGCATGCAGATCAATATAGTCAAATGCTTCCCCAGCAAAGCGCAATTAAATTAAATCTGTCACTGATGTTCAGAACCACATAAACTTGGTGTGACTGTACACACCTGTCATCCCAGCACTCCCGAGGTAGAAGCAGAAGGATTCGAAGGTTAAGGTCATCTTTGGCTACGTAGCAGGTTTGAGGCCAGCTTGAGCTTTATGAGACCCCATCTCAAACAGGAGTTCAAAGGAGGTGGTCAGCTTCGCACATACACTGAGGAAAGACCTGGATTTGCTGCTGTCTTGATAGATTTGGGAGATGAAGAATCAAGGACGACATCAAGGTTTTTGCCTTAGCATTAGAAGCACAGCACGCCAGTTTCCAGAGCTGGTGAGGCTGGGGAAAAGCAAGTCAAAAGCAAGGCTTCGATACATCCAACTAAAATTTAAATTTATTTTGTAATTTTTTTTTCTGTTTCCCTCTACAAGGGGGTTGAACACAGGGTCTTGCAAACATTAAGCAAGCTCTACTTCTGAGTTACATCTTAGCCTTTTCTATCTTTATTTTGAGACAAATTTTCCATAAGCTGCCCAGGCTGGTACTGAGCTTACAATGCAGCCCAGGCAGGCCTTGAACTGTAGTATCAAGCAGAAAGATTACAGACATGGGCTAGAACATCTGGTTAGATTCCTGATAGAGAAGTAGGCGGGCTTTACGAGATTAAAGGGAATGAGGGCATCTTCCAATAAAGAAAAGGCTTAAAAAAAGCATTTTTCTTGAAAATATTGGTATTAAGCTATTTTTTAAAGACTTATTTTATTATGTATACAATGTTATGTGCCTGCATGTATGCCTGAAGGCCAGAAGAAGGCACCATATCTCATTACAAACGGCTGTGAGCTACCATGTGGTTGCTGGGATTGAACTCAGAACCTCTAGAACATCAGTGCTCTTAACTGCTGAGCCATCTCTTCAGCCCAAAGCTAATTTCCTAAGTAGCCTTAGTGGTATGAGTCTAAATAATATAAAAATAGAAAACAAAAACGCTCCATACCTTGAAATCTCACTTCCGTGATCCCAGCCCTCCCTCCCCCTCTCGCCCCCGTCTCTGTCTCACACACTCACACACACCTAAAAATACCAAGAAACCCCAGAAAACCCCTTAGGGGTCACTTTAGTCTATGGGCCTCAACAGTAATAATGAGTTTATTTCCCAATGGCATAGCCATTACACGTTTTACCTTAAATCTGCTTAAAAGCAAATTATCAATTCATTTAACTAATACATTAATACATTACAAAAGACACATAGCTTGTCTTGAGGACATATGAAAGAACAAGTCACACCAAGCACATCCAATTTCGGCACCTTTCAAAGTAAGAATCATAGAGCCCTCTAAAGTTTCTACTTCTGAACCTTCTCTTTTTAGTCTATATACCTAAAGCTTTGTAGCTCCCTAGATTTAAGTCCTGAAACATATTTAAAAAAAAGTATATGCAAAAGAATCACTCAACTGCTCACTCTGCAGAGTGTCAATACTTGAATATTGACTATTCTGAACAAAATTATGACTATTTGTATCATTTGACGCTCCAGGCTCATTTATCAGGCTGTTTTCGACACAACTGAAGTTTGACCTATTGAATGCATCGGGCTGTGAAACAAAAACAGAATTAGACCTGGTGCCTGCTGATATACTGGCAGAAGGCATCTGGTGTAGTTGTCTTGGGTCTCTTTGGTCTAGCCTTGAGTTACATGAAGGGTTTTCAAGATTGATGCTCACAAGTCGTGGATTATCAGTGTCTCCCACGTTATCATTGCTGGTTGTCATCACATTCACAGGGTTATTAGCTAGCATGTTGACATCAGAAATGCTATATAAGTCAGCCGGTGACATGGATGGCGTTTCCATTCTAGCCAGGCCATCGGTATAGAGGCAAGCATTAGAAGCGCTTAACTCCATACCAGGCCCTTCTAGGAACCGAAGGGCGCCTGGTGAGTTAGAGGGCACTGTTGCTGCTGAGAAGCTACTCAATGTATTTGTGCTGACTGAGCGTGAGGTGGGGTGGGTCACTGGTGACCAGCTTGTAGGTGGAGAGACCACTGAGGCCATGGCTGGTGGATGATGTGGCAGTCCACTTGAGATGGGCACAGATGAAGAATAGTAGGGTTCGGCTGGACTTGACACTCCCGAAGACCTGGGCATTTCTGGTAAAACGGTACCATGAGAAAACAAATTTGGTTCTGTAGAAGAAAATGTATTTTATAAATTAATGTGAACTAATTAACCTAAAGCATTATTTTTGAATTGAAATTATAAAAACCCACTAAAAATTTTCCAGGGAACTGATACATTTCAAATAAAAAAAATAAAGCCCAAAAATTATTACATGATTTCAAAACTAAATTCAGTAACATGTAATTGCTTTATAAATAGATGAAAAATTATTTTTAAAAATGTTGGTATATGTAATTTTCTTCAAGTTAAATATAAAAATCCCAACTTTTTGAGCCATATAGGTACATCTTTAAAACATGGCAGATAAATATTGGATATAGTCTCTACTTTTAGGAGAAAATGGAGAGATGGAGAAGACATTCATTGGGAAAAACTAAAAAATACAGTTTTTAAGACTTACTAAGATATGACGCTATAGTACTACAAAATTCCTTATCATAAAAACTGTATTTATTGACATATTACAAAAGTATTATATGAACCAGGATAAAGTACCAATTTAAGGAAAGAAGATGGAAAATTTGTCAGGGGCTCATAAAATATCTTTCATCAAAGGCCAGATGGTTTTAAAGTATGTTGGGTGAGCAACCTCTGTTGGAACTACTCGAATCTGTTGCTGCAGAAGGAAAAGGGGAGTCTAGGTCTGGAGTGGACTGGGCCTGCCAGCAAGTGCTCGCATGCCTGAGGTCTGCTGCAGCACCGCTTAAAGAGGCAGTGAGAGACACTGCAACCAAAGGAGCTTAGCGCCATATCCACATCATTTCTCCCAGGACACAGTACAATTAGCAATTTTACCAGCTGTGGTGGTCTGAATACGAATGAGCCCTATAGACTCATGTTTGGATACTTGGCCCACAGGGAGCTCTATTAGGAGGTGTGGCCTTGTTGGAGGAAGTGTGTCACTGTGGAGGTGGGCTTTGAAGTCTCATATGCTCAAGCTATGCCCAGTGTGACACACTGGGGCTTCTGCTGCCTGTGGATCTGGATGTAGAACTCTCAGCTCCTTCTCCAGCACCGCGTCTGCTTGCCTGCCGCCATGAAGAGACTGAACTAAAGCTCTGAAACTGTAAGCCAGCCCCAGTGAAATGTTTTCCTTTGTAAGAGCTGCCGTGGTCATGGTATCTCTTCCCAGCAGTATAACAGGGACTAAGACACCAGTGTATCAACAAAATGTAATTGCTTGCACAATAAAATCCCCAAAATAGAATCAGTTTCCAACATAACCTCCAGAGGCACAGAGCTGCTCAATTCAATATTGAAAGTATGAGAGAATTTGTAGAAAATGAAAATATTTAAAAAGCATTTATTTTTAAAACGTGGAATAACATTTAGTAGGGATAAAATACCTTTTTTGATGAATCTTCCATCTCCAATTGACCCTGAGGGGACAGTTCTTATTCTCTCAGGAAAGTTAGCTGCTATGATAAAAATTTTCTATTATTAAATGTAACTTGAAAAAAGTTTATAATTAAAAAAATTTAAAAATCAGTAAAGCAAAGAAATTAGTTTAAATATAAATCAATCCAAAATATTATTACCACAATCTTGCATCAGTTTCTGAAAAAGTAGAGTTGTTTTTTGTTTCTTTGATTTATTGCCATATGCATCTGATTAAAAAAGAAAGCAGAAAAAAACAGTAAATCATCATGGGTTCTATCCCCTCCACCATTAAGTAGGCGCACTGTCAGCAAATGGCAGTGCTTTGAGTGCATGTGAGTCATATAGACCTGTAAAGACACACAATACAATCTGTACAATAGATCCTACATCAGTTTTCAGGGACACTTTTCTTTTAAGCAGCTTAAACTACTCATTTTTCACCCTAAAAACATATAAGTCAACATAAACTAATGAAATAAGGTCTGGGAATATATAAACCAAAACAGATACCATTAAAAAACTTTCCAAATATAAAAGGACATAGTAAGTACAAAAAGTAAATCCAAAAATAAACATATTGAGAGAAAATATGATCCAACAGTTCAAGAACTCTCAAATTATTGAAACCCTCCTAAGAAATGTAAAAAGCAAGAAAAAACAACAACAACAACAACAACAAAAAACAAAGACACAATCCTGAAAACTTTCAGGAAAAGAAAATCTAAAATACAAATATATAAAACTGCATTCAAAAGCCAGGCGGTAGTGGTGCATGCCTTTAATACCTACACGTGGAAGGCAGAGGCAGGCAGAACTCAGTGAGTTCGAGGCCAGCCTGGTCTACAGAGTGAGTTCCAGGACAGCCAGGACTGCTGCACAGAGAAACCCTGTCTTGAAAAACAAAACAAAACAAACAAACCAACTGCACTCACATGCTTATTTTACAATATCACCAGCATGATCAGCTTAAGAAGATGATCTGTTCTTAGCTGAGAATGTAGCTGGGCTGGTTCAGCACTTGTTAGTGTGTATAAAACCCTGAGTTCCACCCCTAGTACCACATTTAACAAGGTGGAGTGGGGAGCACAGTGTCCCATGTCTGCAATCCCAACAGTCAGGAGGTGTAGGCAGGAGGATCATTTGGCCTTAGCTACACAGTGAGTTCAAAGACATCATGGAGTACATGAGACTCTGTTTCCAAAACATACACACACACACACACACACACACACACACACACACACACACACACGTGTGTGTGTGTGTGTGTGTGTGTGTGCATGTACATGACTACCCACATGTCATACCTTTTTCATCTGGCAGGTATCTGAAATCCATAGATTCACTAACTTCCTGGTCGGAAGGTCTCCGCAGCTGCATCTTCACTGTCACAGGCTCCAATATGGCTTTGCAGTAGGGAGGAGTCTTGAAAACAATAGCTACTTGGCGGTGTACATCGGCTTGTGAAAAGATCCCTTTAGCTTCCCAGTCATTCAACACAAAACGAACTTCTATGTCATCTAGTGAATAAGATGCCAAAGATTAGTAACAATGGGGAAGCAAGGTAAAATACATATATTAATTAAGAATATATTACTAATTCAAAGAAACAAAATTGGTAAATACCTTTCTGAACTTTGTCGCAAAGTAGAAATATTTCATCTCCTCCCCTGACACTTCCACAGTTCTTGTTTACACGACAAATCCTTAATTCAGCAGTATTTGGGGCACCTAAACATAACAAATTTTTACAAATGTCTCAGTATTGTCTTAATTAACATTACTACTGCTATGATGAAACACCATGACCAGAAGCAGCTTGGGGAGGAGAGGGTTTATTTCACTCACAGCTCCATAGAACAGTTCATCATCAAAAGCAGAGGGGGTAGAAACTCATACAGGGCAAGAACCTGGAGGCAGGAGCTGATGCAAAGGCTGTAGTGATATTTCATTTGTCTTTTAATAAAGCTTAAATAAAGCTTGCCTGAAGACCAAAACACAAAACTGCCACACTAATCAGTCATACAGGACAGGCAGTGGTGGCTCACATTAGTTAGCCATAGAGGCCTGGCGGTGGTGACACACACCTTTAATCCCAGCACTAGAGAGGAATAAGGCGGGATGAGACAGAAACTCGTTCTCATTCAGTCTGAAGATTTCATAGAGGTAGGAACTCTCTAGTGGTTGGCTGCTTTGCTTTTCTGATCTTCAGGTTGAACCTCAATATCTGTCTTTGGATTTTTATTATTCATGCTACATTTGGCACCCAAAATTTAGGGTACAAATTCATGAAAATATGTCTGTCTGTGATTTTTTAGCCACCGGCACAGGCTGGAGTTACATGTGGGGCTCCAGTCCCACACAGCTAGGCTTTCTTTTCTTTTTTTCCCCAAGCCTCTGAGTAAGTTTGAGATTTTCCTCTGTGACAGTCTCCAGCTGCACCCCAAACTCCAGAAGCACCTAGGCTCCAAACACCACAGGAATCACCTGCTCCAAATCGGCTGGTTCTGTATTCAGACAGCCCTGGCCACACACACTTTTTCAGAACAATCAACTGTGTTTCCTTCAGACAGCCTGTGGGCATTGTGCTCTCTCTCTCTCTTTCCCTCCCCCTCCCCTTCTTTCTCTCCCTTTCTCCCCTATCCCCCCCCCCTCTCTTTCTCTCTCTCTCTCTCTCTTTCTCTCTCCCCCTTAGCCCCCTCTCTCTCCACTGTGGGTGGCAGGCTCTCCCTGAACCCCCTTCTCCCGCTGCTGCCAAACTAAGCAGCTGCCTTGAAATCCAGTCAGGCTTCCACTGTTCTACGCAGCAGCAATAACCCTCACATCTTCTTCAATATTGTGGGTAGATTTGGTTAGACAATTGGGAATTCTTTTTTTTGTTTGTTTGTTTTTTGAGACAGGGTTTCTCTGAAGCTTTGGAGTCTGTCCTGGAACTAGCTCTTGTAGACCAGGCTAGTCTTGAACTCACAGAGATCTGCCTGCCTCTGCCTCCTGAGTGCTGGGATTAAAGGCATGCATGGCTACTGCCCAGCATAATTGGGAATTTTTAAAGAAAGAATTAGCTAAAAGAGAGTTTTTCCACATTAAAAAATGGAAAAAACCATTATAATGGAGGGATTTGTATCTCTGTGTGATAATATGCTAGACAGTTTTAAAATGAAATGATTAAATGAGAGAATATTTTAGATGAGATTTATGTAATGTCAATTATAAACATTATCAGCTTTATGATTTTTGTCTTATTACTAAAAACATTTGTTAATCTGAATGCTAAGATACAGGCCTGAGAAAAACCTAATGAAACAGATCACAGAGATATTCAAATCCAGACAGAGGAATTTAATGCAGAACCAACTTCAGCTTTGCATTATAAGAATACAGAGGAAAAGCCTAAGGTTTTCAGACAACCAACTTTGATATATCCAGTAATGTTACAGGAATTACCAGATGGCAGAGGCTCTGTTACAGTTAACTGGACTCCTGTGATATTGTTAGATTTAAGGAGATTCAAGGAAGCAATAGTCTCATATGGCATGCGTTCACCTTTTGTGAAGCCAATGTTAAATCTGTGGTCAGTTAATAACAGAATCACCCTAAAGACTGGATAGACTTAGTTACAGGTGTCTGAGAGCTTTGTCCACAATTACAATGGAGTACCAGGTTCAGAGAAGAAGTTAAGATTATTGAACAATGCAGTAAAGCCAGAGGTAGGGAATTCTCCTAAGATCAAATTGTTGGAGAAGGAGATGATGCTACTTTAGAAAGGCAATCTGTATATGATGACCACACCTTAGAGTTATACCACTCAGCCGCTTTGAATGCTTGGGACAGAATTGGAGAAATAGGAAAGAAAATTGAGTCATTTACTAAAGTTATACAGGGCCCAAGGAAGCCTTTAGGGATTTCTTAAAAAGATTGACTTTAGTAGTAAATAGAATGAAACCAAATTCAGAAGCTAGACAAATAATAATTGAATATATGGCTTTTGAAAATGCCAGTGCTCTATACAAAAGGATAATTAGGCCATTAAAGGTAAGGTTTGCACCTTTGGATAAATGAATTCTAGATACAGTTAATATTGAATGTCATGATCATGATGGTGCATGGATAGGAAAGGTGATTTCCAGAGGTTTGAGGAAAACTCAAAATGTCAAATGCTATAGTTGTGGCAAACAACTTAAATGTTGTGGCAAACCTTAAAATGGACTGTACAAAATGCATTCCTAGAAATCATTTTTTTTTCTAAGAATAATCCATTCAGAATGCTCCTCCCTTCTGGATTATGCAGAGGTGTGGAAAAGGCAGGTATCAGACTAATGAATACACGTCAACAAGGAATAGACAAGGTAATTCTTTGCCATCAGGAAACTCCCTGAGGGGCCTCTCGCAGGCTCCTATGCCAAATCTGGTTCAGTTGTTCCCTACCGTCATAGAGGAAACTTCTTCCCAGAGCAAATAATGAACCTAATGCCTATTATAAGAAATCATACTGCTCTGGATAATAGAACAGGTATAGAAGAAAGAACAAAAAATTGAGGAGAAACCATAAAGTATTTTGACAACTTATATGAAGGAACAGAGACCAAAATTAAAAATACAAATAAATGACATTGTCACTGAAGGTCTGGAAGACACAGATAAAGATGTAACAATTTCATCAGAATCTTGGCATTCAGACTGGCCTCTTCAGGATGTAAATGTTCAGTTTTTAGGGATCATAACTTTATCTCAGGTAAAGCAGAACATGATATGGGTCAAATGTATAGGGTCAGAAGGACAAAGAACAATATTAAAACCATATGTGGCTAACATAGCAATAAATTTGTGGGGACATAATTTGTTACAGTCATGGAATACTCAGATTAACATTCCACAAATCTTAGAAACAAATTATAAATTAATGTATGTTTTTGGGAAAAATGTTACAAGATATTATAAAGAACAGTCACTGACCATTCAGGTTGTACAGAACAGGTCACAACAGCTGCTGATATTTCAAAGGCACCAACAGCCCTACCTTTAAAATGGTTGACAGACAAACCTGTATGGGTGAGCAATGGCCTTTAACAATAAAGAAACCACAGGCTTTACAACAGCTGATACAGGAGCAATCATATTAAAGCATATGAAAGAACCAACCAGTCCTTGTAATTATCCTGTATTTGTTATTAAAAAGATATGTGGAAAATGGAGAATGGTGACAGATCTAAGAGCTGTTAATAAGGTGATTCACCTAATAGGTTCTCTACAGTCTGGAATTCCATTGCCTTCTCTATTACCTAAAGGATGGCCTCTTATAGATATTGATTTTAAAAATAGTTTCTTCACTATACCTTTACAAGAAAAGGACAGAGAAAAATTTGCCTTTACATTGCCTACTTATAATAATTCTCAGCCAGCTAAAAGATATCAATGGAAGATTTTCCCATGGGTGATATTAAATAGCCCCGGCCTGTGACAACATTTGATAAGTCAGTCATTGGAAATGATATGTAAGCAATTTCCTGAATCTATAGTTTACCATTATATGGATGACATTTTGCTATCTGATTCAAAAGGAGATACTTTAGAAAGAATGTTTGAAGAAGTAAAGAAAATTTTGCACTGTTGGGGATTACAAATTGATCCTGAAAAACTACAAAGAGGAGATTCTTTTGAGTATTTAGGTTATAAAATAGGTTTACAACATATTAGACCCCAAAAGGTGCAAATTAAGAGCGATCGATTGCAGACACTTAATGACTTCCAAAGATTGCTAGGAGACATTTCTCATCTACGGCATGCTATTGGGATAGGTCCTGATGCCATGATTAATTTAAACAAAACCTTAGATGTTGACAAGAACTATTTTAAATAGTCCCAGGGAATTATCAACTGAAGCTCAGAGAGAATTGCCTTTGATTGAAGAGAAATTACAGAAGTCACAGGTGGATCGTGTAGATCCAAATCTTAACTGCATTTTGGTCATATTACCCTCCAAACATTCCCCTACAGGAATTTTAATGCAAAGGAAAGATATTATCTTAGAGTTGGTCTTTTAACACATAAACTGAATACAAAATTTAAAAATTATATGGAAAAAGTCTCTTGAGTTAATACAAAAAGGAAAGTTGAGACTTCATTAATTAGTAAGAATAGACCCATCAGAAATTACATATAGTACCTTTTAATAATGATGAATTATGGGAAGAAAGTGAACCCTGGCAAGGATCTTGTAGTAATTTTTTTGAAGTGATTAACAACTATCCCCAAAGCAACAGAATTCAACTTATAAAGAGAACTAACTGGATCCTTCCTCATATTGTATGGGACATACCAGTAACTGGAGCCCCTACATTCTACACTGAAGCAAATAAATCAGGAAAGACAAATTACAAATCAGATTACAAATTTAAGTAAAGTGGATCAAAGCCCTTATAATACTGTCCAAAAGTCAAAATTATATGCCATTCTCTTGATACTAAGGGATTTTAAATATCCTCTCAACATAGTTATCAATTTGCAATATGCAGAAAGAATTGTTTTACATATTGAAACTGCTGAATTCATACCAGATGATATAGAATTGACATTATTACTTATTCAGGTATAACATACAATCAGGAATAGGAATCATCCCATATACATAACATACATCTGATACCATATGGGTCTGCCAGATCCTCTAGCAAAAGATAATGCAGAAATCCATTAGTCATTGACTGGAAATGTGCTGAAGGCCTCACAATTTCACAAAAACCATCATGTCAATGGCAAAGCTTTTTAAAAAGAGACTTTTCTATCATGTGGCAGCAAGCCAAGGAAATTATAAGGAAATGTCCTACTTTATGTGATCAAACACCACTACCTGCAGGAAGCAATCCAAAGGGTACTCAAAGGAATGAAATCTGGCAAATGGATATGTTCCATTTTGTAGATTCTGGAAAACTAAAATATGTACACCACACCATTGATACCTATTCAGGTGTTCAATGGGCAACTGATATAGGTGGGTCTTCTGTCTATGTGTTACTTTCATTGGTCAAATAAAGAGACTGCCTTGGCCTTTGATAGGGGGAAGTGGTGCAGGATAATTGTATTCTGTCAATCATGTTTTAAATAAATGCTGATTGGCCAGTCTGGAAGTATAGGTGGGAAATCCAGACAGGAAGTAGAAATGATGCAATGAGAACAGGAGAATTCTGGGAAGGAGGAAGTTGATTTCTCCCAGTCCAGCCCAGACCACTGAAGAAGCAACATGTGACCTGCCAGCTGAAAAAGGTACTGAGCCTATGGCTAACACAGATCAGAATAATGGTTTAATATAAGTTACAAGCACTAATAAGAAGCTTGAACTAATGGGCCAATCGGCTTTATAACTTATAGAGATGATCTCTGTGTGATTTTCTTTGGGGATTGCGGGCTGTGGGGTACCGGGCGGGACAGAAACTCCAACAAGCAGGCCCTGTTCGTGTTACAGGCAACTGCTTTGAGTTTGGAAAAGGCTGATTGAGTAATCACACATTTGCTGGAATTTATGGCCTTCATGGGTATACCTGTACAAATAAAGAAGACAGACAATGCTCCAGCATATGTCTCTAAGAAAATAAGTTTTTTTGCTTATAATATAAAGCATATTACAGGTATACAACACAATCCTACAAGGCAGGCAGTTATAGAAAGATCAAACTCTAAATGATGTTAAATAAACAGAAGGGATGACAAAGATCCCCAGAAATGGTTTGCACAATGCTTTATTAATTTTGAATTTCCTAAATGCTAATGACAAAGGAGAGACATTGGGTAGTAGAAAAAAAAACTACCGAATTAAATCAGCTAATATACTTTAAAGATGTGTTGATCTCAAAATGGAACCCAGGACAACTGTTACATTTGGGGAAGGGGTTTTGCTTGTTTCCATAGGGAAAGAAAAGCTATGGATACCATCAAAATTGATAAAAATTCAATTTGAACAAGAGACACTCTTAATTAGAAGAGATGATAGTCCATCAAACAACATGACCATTTAATCTAAACTAACCTATAAAACTAACAAATACTTTCCATTTGATCAGATATAACTTGCCAAAAGAGAATCTCCCTCAAAATTAGGGTTCGATAAGGGTTTTGTTTCAGTCTTTTCAGGAGAATAAATGTATCCAGCTAAGAAATCTGAAGACCCCACTGGAAAAATGAGACATCAGAAGAAAAAGGGCAAATCATACAGAAAAAAAGTTCAAAGAAAAAGAGTTAATTGGCCTATTGGTATATCACATTTCCAACAGAATAAAATTTCATAGATCTTCCTAAACATATGTTTCTTCTATCCTCTACAGATGTATAACACAAATGGTCTTTTTGTAGTCCCAGTCCTATTAAAGATGAAAGCTGGCTTTGGATCTAGAGTGTGGCTCTCTCCTTCTCTAAATCCAAGTAAGCTTATTAAAGTGAAATCCAAAATCTCTGTCTCATGTCAGAAGAGTCACCTGATATGAGACAGCAGAAAAACAAATATTTAAGGACTATTTTATTGCTACTAATCTCTAATTCTTCAGTTTATAATAACTCATTAACAACTTTTCTTAAGGTACAAAATTTGTAAGATTAATTCTAAACGTTTTGTCATGATGTTAATGGTCATTCAGAGTACTAACTAATTATAGATAAAGGTTTCATCTGCCTTTCTGTAGATAATTTCAGGTTTGAGTCTCTATTAGTTTTCTACAGTGAACAATGAGCATGCCTAACAGTAATCTTTGGAGTCTCCATAAGGAGGATGGAACCTCTCAATGGTGATTCCTCCAGGACTATGATAACACCACTAAGCTGAAAAACACCACCTAAAGATTGGTTTTGACTACAAACTGCTCAGAGCAATTTCAAGGCGACTGAGATAATCCAGCCTAAAAGACTAGTTTAGCCAGGACTTGAGACAAGTCCTGCACTTTCCCATTGAACAACAATGAAACTGGACAACAAATGGTACAACTACCTCTCCCAAGACTTGAGAATTGACCCAAAATTTTCTTTTCAGGATGTCCTAAAGCTGTTATTGCCTCCCCCCCCCCCCCCGCCCCAGACAGCAGGAAGTAAATTTAGGAATACGATGCTCACATTTCAAAGAGAAGGTGTAAATGGTTTTTGGTTGTTTAATGGGTTATGGATATTTTTCATAATTTGGGGGGGGGGGGTGGTTATTGGTTATGGCCAGGAGAAAAGTTGAACAAAGGAGGTTAGATTCAGAGTTCTTGTTTTGAACAGAAAAAAGGAGGCTATAGATTTGATAGGATAAAAGGGTAGATTATTAAATCTACTCTGAAAAGAAAAAAGGGGATATAGATACGATAAAAAAGTCTATTTGAATCTAGTCTGAAAAGAAAAAGGGAGGTTATAGATATGATAAGAAAAAAAGATAGATTATTGAATCTACTTTTAAAAAGCAACTACTCGTTTTAAATGTTTTACCTTGGATTGGATTTTTGTATATTGTATACACATTTTGTATATTGATACAAATTTGAGATTAATTTTGTTAGAACATACTGTACATACATTTCCTACTCTTGTTCAAGCTATTGTACCTAAAAGTCTCATTTAACAATGTAATGAAAATTTATAATCCTTGAAAACTATTATTACCAACTGTTTAGGATAATAAGGAAATGCAGGTTAATAGTTAATCACCTATTATAATGGAACTTGTATTCATATCAGGTATATTTTCAAGGTTAAATGAAGATGTATTTTAGACAGACAGGTCATCTTCAAACGTTTCAGAGATCTACAGAATATGGCATTTAAGATGTTTTAATAATGCAGGTTCTTTTTTTAAGACAATGAGACATGTCTGCTCCTGCATGACCATTCTACTTCAGAGAAGATAATGGACATCAAAGAAACTCCACACGGAGTTTATTTTGTTTGTGGCAAAAGTAAGTCCCTGGGCAAGAAAATGCCCCTGCCTTGACTGCTGACTGCATGCTGTCCTAAATGGACAAGCAGGACACAAAAGAAAGTGACTGCCCGACATTGTCAAGACAAGAAGGGACAACCATTCAGAATATTGTGCTTCACAGAAAAGTCTGTCGGATATAATAGGCCTGTCTGTAGGCTGAAGATTATACCCCAACATTGCAGAGGAACTTTGGGTGACTGTCCAGGCAGCTAGATGTTTCTGTCATTTCTCACATTTTTTAGAAGTCACTTGCTCACACTTTCTGCTTACTCGATTAATATTATTTCCTTCTTAGTTTTATGAGGAAGTTGAAGACTAGATAATTATAGTTTTCCTTGTTTACCAGATGCAGAAAGCAAGTTATGATAGAAAATAAATTAGGTGCAGGACTTTGGACTCACCAAGATAAGGGAGACATGGAGTATTTCCTCTGAATTTGTCAAATGCAAATGGACAAGACATTGTTGATGTATTTATTGCCTGTATATATTGTATATAGTTATTGCACTTACTGTATGTAGTTTCCTTATATTAGTTATAGTCTTCTTTTTACTTTAGACAAGAAAAGGGAAATGTAGTCATATTTCATTTGTCTTTTAATAAATAAAGCTTGCCTGAAGACCAGAACGCAAAACAGCCACACTAGTCAGCCATACAGGCCCGGCAGTGGTGGCACACACCTTTAATCCAAGCAGCCAGACTAGTTAGCCATAGAGGCTGCGTGGTGGTGGTGCACGCCTTTACTTCCAGCACTAGAGAGGAATATAAGGTAGGATGAGACAGGAACTCTCTCTTTCAGTCTGAAGATTTCATAGAGGTAAGAGCTCTCTAGTGTCTTAGCTGCTTTGCTTTTCTGACCTTCGAGTTGAACCCCAATATCTGTCACTGTGTTTTTATTATTTATGCTACAAAATGTCATAAAGAGGTGCTGCCTACTGGCTTGCTCAGCCTGTTTTCTTATAGAACCTAAAACTACCAGCCCTGGATTGGCTCCACCCACAATAGAATGGGCCCTCCCCCATGAATCACTAATTAAGAAAATTCCCTAATATGCCTGCCTACAGCCAGATTTTATGAAGACAATTTCTCAATAGAGGCTCTCTGATGGCTCCAGCTTGTGTCAAGTTGGCATAAAACTAGCAAGTAGAAGTATATTTTAGTATGTTGTAAGGGGAAAAATTAGAGGAAAATAATTTAGGGAATAGATAAAAATCTTAATATATAGATAAAGGAAACTGAATATTTGTATGTGTGTTGTTGAGGTGTTGTTGAGGTATGTCTGGGTGTAGGCGTGTGTGAGCACAGGTAAGCATGTGCCATGGCACATGTGTGGAGGTCATAGGACAATCTTAGGTGCTTGCTAGTCTTGGATTTCCACCTCCTTTGAGACACAGTCTCTTGTTTTTGGAAGCTATGTACACTAGGCTAGCTAAGCTTTGAATCTGAGCAATTCTCCTTACTCTGCCTCCCAATTTTTGATAAGGGCACACCATGACTAGTCTTTTTACATCATTAGCTACATCCATAGGGCAATGCAATTTTCATTTATCTGCCCATTAGTATTATAATAGTCCTTCAAGGCACCCAAGGATCTCTGATATGAATAATCTACTTCTATACTCTATGGACCAGTATTCTACATGCAAAATAGGTGTAGCATACACCACTGGTGAGTGAGTATGTGTGTGTACAAAATATTTTGGAGGAGTTCTATATTTTTTCAAATAAACTTCGATATCTTTTGATATAGTCTTGTCAAAATTTATACTTCTAAAAACAAATGCCATGAATATTAGCATAAGATATGAATATTCATAAACCAAAGATATAGTTAAGTAGGTAATGGTAGTGCTGCCAAGCCTGACAACTTGAATTTGATCCCAGGGTGGAAGCAGAGAAGTCCTGCAAATTTTCTTCTGCCCTCCACATACACATGAACATACACACATAGATATGACAGATGATAGATATGTAGATAGACATCTTTAAAATGCACACATAAATATATTTATTTCAGTATAATTTGTTCACAAGAAGACAAGAAGGAAACTAACCAAATACCTTTTAACTGGGTAGTGATTTCTTAAAATTAATAGATAGCCATATATGCTGCCAGAAAATGTGGCTCATGCCTTTAATCCCAGCACTTGGAGGCAGAGGCAGGCAGATGGATCACCACACCTGGCTTCTTTTTGTTTATTGAACAAGGTCTCACTGTATAGCCCATAAAGCCTTCAGATTTTATCTTCCTGTCTCAGCCTTCTGATTGCTAAAATTACAGACATGAGCCACCATACCCACCTAACATACTCCTTTTCTAATTAAGAAAATACTTTAAAGTTTTAACAATTAAGGAAATAAAACAAGCTAAGATTATAGACTTAAGTAAATTAAAGTACTTACGGTTGTCATAAATCGGGTTAGAAACAATGGGCGGAAGAGCAGTTGTCAGGTTGCCATGTTCATCAGGAAGGAAGACTTGAAAACACAGTCTCACCACATTTAGGTCACAGTCCTCGATGTCCAGCAGCTGCTGTTCAGGGACTGAACAGTACAACATAAGCTTTAGAATGCAGAATAGTTACACATACAAAATCCTCTTGTCTTTCTCTCTACCCACAACATCCAGTAACCCTAAGCAGCACCTAAACCTGCACAAAACTAGGATGGCCCACAAGCTCACACCATTACTATCTAACAGAACGTGATACATATAGCCATGTTGAGGGAGGAACTTATAGCCATGTTGAGGGAGGAACTACGCTAGGAGCCTGCAACTTAAGGGTAGAATCACAAACTGACAACATAAAAGTCTTAATTCTGGAGGCAAGTTGTAGGCGACAGGAAGTAGGCATTCTTTGTTAACCATGGTAATTGGCCCAGTCTGTAGTTGCCCTCTACATCTAGCAAGAATCATGGTCATCCCTGTTTTTACAGAAAAGACACTGATTTTAAAGAGAGGAAATAATTTCCCAAAGTTTCACAGCTAAACGGTAGGGAGGGAATTTGAGGCAAAGGGTCATTCTAACTGTACACCAACATGTTAGAGATGAGATGTGCGGAAGGTACCAGATGGTGTGGGCTTACTTAAGACATTTTATGTGTAAGTCAGATTTGCTTAAAAACAAACAAAACATACAGCAGGGCATTTTTATAGTTCTGAAAAGATATACCAACTTGTGATAGAAACAGTACAAGAACAGTTTGTTTACATTGATGTTTGAAAAGAAACCCATTTCTAAAACAAAATATTGCTGCCTTTGAAATAATATTTCAACTCTATAGCAATAAATTGTTACTAATATAGACCATATTTTAAAAGCATGGATTTTGTTAAATTACATGAAAATTTTACTCAGACAGTAGATTAGTATTAAAATTAAAATACTAAATGTGAAAAACAATTAGACAAATGCCAGTCTTACAGGGAACAACCAATAAAAATTTATTTCTTAAAATTAGTGGGTAGCCATATATGCTGCCAGAAAGGGTAGCCCATGCCTTTAATCCCAGCACTTGGGAAGCAGAGGCAGGCAGATGGATCACCACAACTGGCTTCTTTTCTGTTTACTGAAACAAGGTCTCACTGTGTAGCCCATAATGCCAAACCTGACATTGAAATTTATTTCAGTATCAGCATTCTCAAGCTTAACATGTGAGTCTATAAAAACATGGCTGCCTAACTAGAAAGTCAGAGTGGGGCTGAGAGACAGTTCTGTTGGTGAGGTGCCCACCTTGCAAGCACAAGGTCCTGAGTTCTACTCCCAAGCCCATGTAGAAAGGCCAGGCTGTAACAAGGCTTATATGAGAAGGCAGTCAGCGAGCCCTGGCAGAATGCCAAGCTCTAAGTGAGAAGTCCCGTTTCAGAACAACATCTGAGGCTGTCCTTAACCTCCATACCGCTGCACCCTTCTCCCCTATGTAAGAAAAAAAGGGGGCACCAAAACGCTATTTTTAGAATGCAGAACAGTTACATAAAACTAACATGGTTTTTAACCATGTTTCTCATCTCTGGCACAGCATGGCTAAAAACGACTGCCAACCAGGAGTCATAAGTGATACGGATCCAGAGTAAAGGCTGAAAACCCAACTAAGAACTACTTTGTGTGTGTGTGTAAAGACGAGATCGTTACAGGGGACAGAGAGCAAGACCAGGTGTCTTACTTAGTTGTCTTCACTTTATGTTTTGAGATGAGGTCTTTCACTGACCCTCCAGCCCCAGACTCCCTGTGGCCACCTCCCCAGTGTTGACTGTTTTCAAATGGGCACTAGGATTATACTCAGGTCTTCGTGCTTAGGCAGGAAGCACTCACTTCTAGAGCCATATCTCCATTCTTCAACTACTGCTCTACAAAGTCAAAGTCTCGTTCTGGACGAGAAGAAACACCCTTCTCTCTGAATCAGTGCAGCACTAGATCTGCCCTTGGGCTCCCATCTCCCATGACCACCACTTCCACATGCTGCTGCTACCCTACTAGACAAAGGGCTACGAGCTCAGAATGGTGTGCTGCATCTTTATGTCTCATTGAACACCGAAGATAAGAGTTTACAGATAATAGGTATTTATTACACCTCTTCAGTTAATGAGTGACTAAAGGCTCAGAATAGAATACAAGGTTCTTCTCAGCTACATAGTGAGTTTGAGGATGCAGTCTCAAGCAGCTTGAAATACATGTGTGCTCTACCACGCCTAGACCAACAAAACTATGTACGTAGCTACACAGGACTTTAGAATGAAGACTTTTTAAAGTAAGGATAACCGCATCCACTTCAGCAAACATTTATCTATTGACAATACAGAACGCTACAAGGTACTAGATGCCATACCCAAATAGTCTCATAAGGAATAAATGCTTAGGGTCAGTGAAGCAGCTCAGTTGGCAGAGGGCTTGTTTAGCACTCCAAGAAACCTTGAGTTATCCCCAGCAGTGCATAAGCCAAGTGTGATGATGGTCCCAGTACTGGGAGGTGGAGGCGGGAGGATCAGAAATTCAAGCCATTCTTGGATAGACATGTGTTATGTGGTAAGCCATTGTCCCGGAACAATAACTTAAAAATAAAATGGCTAGTAAGTGCTTTAGTCAATAAAATGTGCTAAATAGCAAGATATATTTTGCCAATACAAAAACATATCACAAAAATATTTTGAAGGGTTAGAGAGACACCTGAGTGTTTAAGAGTACTTGTTGCTCTTGCAGAGGACCTGGGTTTGATTCCCAGAACCCACATGGTGACTCATATCTATCTGCAACTCAAGTTCCAGGGGATTCAGTGCCCTATTCTGACCTTCAAGGCACACACGTGGTACATATACATACAGGCAGGCAAAACATTCATACTTAAAAATCTAAAGAAGTCTAAAGAATATTTTGAGTGGCCAGGTATGGTGCTGCAGGTCTGTAATGGCAGAACTTGGGAGGCATAAGTAGAGGCAGGGACAAGGCCAGCCTCAGCGAAACAGCAATTCAAGTCAGTAAGGCCTTAGGAGATTCCTATTGGGAAACAACTGTGGGGGAGGGAGGAGAGCATGGAGCGCCTATTCAGAAAGAGGAGCGAATGCTGCTCCTCGCACGAGTGGCATAAGGAATAAGCATATTCAAAGAGAATCAAAACACCTGCAGCAGGTTTACTTTTCCTTTCGTTTGTTTTAGCCAGGCATGGTGGCTCACATCTATAATCCAAGTACTTGGAAGGCTGATGAGGGAGGGAGGATTGCTGGGAGTTCAAGGTCACTCTGCAATATGTAGTAATAGACCCATCAGAGCAACAAAGGAAGAACTTATGTCAAAATAAACAATAAGAAAGGGGAAGGGGAAGCCTCCTTAAAAAAAAAAAAGACACTGTCTACTTAAATACACTTGATTCCTTGGGTACAAATACAAGTCAACAAGTAGAATTATAATGTAAATAGAAATCACAGTCCATCGATATTCAAATAGTAGAAATTGTAACAAAATACTTGCCATTGAAAGGATTGATTCCTGCACTTATTCTTAAAATAATAGCGTCTTTCACTTCTTTTTTCTTTACACACCGAATACCCAAATTCTGAAAACTAAGAACAAAAAATGAAACTTTCAAAATCACATCACGGTTAAAAATATCAAACACAGTCAACATTGAGAAGTCTCCTTCCGGTCAAATCCAGCTACTAGGACATGGATCCTGTTTCTGATTTTGATGATAAAGATACAAGAGTAACAAAAAGTAGAACTGTCTAAGAGAACTGCTAATATACAAATAGTGTGCACGGTGGCGTTTGCCTTGAATCACAGTGCTGGGGAAATGGAGGCACGCGGATCATCCTCAGCTACCTAAAAGTCTGAGGGTTAGCCTAGACTGTGGGAAACGCTGTTGCAAAAGACCAAACCAAAAAAGTATACATAGTACTATTTCACTTTCAAATATACTATTTTATAATCATATTTTACTGATATGCCTAGTCAAATGTACCAAGGTAGATAAACATTTTTTAAAAAAAACACCGAAAAGCAAAATTTCACATTCCAAACAAATTCATGATCAATTCACTAAAATTTGAGTATCAAGAGGTGCAAAGACAGCCACACCCTGAAATATGCAGGCATGATTTGCTCCTATAACCTATATTTATTAAAGATTTTATAGGAGTGGTTACTGAATTTAAAAAATCTGTATACATCATGGAACTTAAAAGTTAAGTAACTAGAGAAGAACATCAGTATTCCTGGCTTTGTGATTGTTTTAGAGGCTTGACAGCACTTAGGCACAGAGGCAACTGTGCCCCCTTACGTACAGCTCTCACTTTGATGGGGACCTGGCTAGCCTTCTTATGTCTGATTCCTCTGTTCGTTTATGCTGTCTCTCTAGCTCATCTCTGAAAGCTGTGTCATCAGTGTCATCAACTACATCAAATCACAGTGAGCAGCTGGAGTGTCTCGCTGTGTACTCCAGGCTGACCTCAAGTTCTGTCGTAGATTACAGAATACACTTTATGCCATGTTATAGGAGCGAAATGGTTTTTTTTTTTTTTTTTAATTAGAGAGGTTTAATACTAACACTAACACATTCAGAAGGTCACTTATGGAAAACTTCTCAATAGCTACAAATATTATTCATTTGCATATGTGTAATACAGATGATGGTGGGGGGAACTCCCCTGCTACCACCCAGTCATACTTGTTCCCACATGGAAAAACCATGACATCATTCGAGATGGGTGGGTGTGAATAAGGAAGCAAAACTCAATGATAAGAACGCCGCCTTTTCTTCCCATTTCACTTGGCACTTGCAGCTACCTGGCTCACTCTACTCCACATCCGTGCTGCCTTTGTGTTCATGCTTCATGCTCGGCACTCACACACCTGTGACTTCACCAGCACCTAAAATAACTCTGACATTTCCTTCCTCCACCTCCAATAACAAAAATAAATAAGCTATGAATTCTCAATCCTTTCTTGAAATCCTGTAACTAAGTAATTCCTTCTCAAAAAGAATCTTTGAGAGATTCTTATTGTGTTTTTTAGTTTTTTCCTCTAATAAAAGGTTTTAAAGAATTCTTCACCCTAGTATATACTACTTGGTTTTGTCTCATCTGAATAGTCACACCTGCTAATGCACAGAATATTAAAAGTAATGAGGGGTTTCAAAACTCCAAGAGCTAGGCATGAACTCAGTAGTGTAGTACTTGTCTAGCTCATGACACTCTGGAATCAACCCCAACACTAGCAGAAAGAGAAAAGAAGGGAACAAGACAAAAACCTTCTGCGTTAAGGAAACCAAAAATCATTAGGGTATTTGGTTCATTCTCCCATTTATTCCTTCATAGTCATTCAACATATTCTGGAGTTCCAACTGTGCGTTAAAACTCTAGAAAGGAATGGAGATGTACGATTTCTCCCTTCATGGAACCTTAGTGCTGGGAATGTGGGACTGACAAACTCTAATTCATGGGCCAATTCAACACACTGCTGTTTTTGCAAATGAAGTTTGTATTGAAACTCAAACATGCCCATACACTCATGTATCATTTGTGACTGCTTTCCTGGAATAGCGGGGCTGAGTAGGACAGACATAGAGTCTAAAAGGCTTGTAAAGCCTATGATACCACTAGCGATTTACAGAAAAAAAAAAAAAAAACAAACCAAAAACCCGCTAGCTCAAGTCTGCTGAACTACTAAATAATCATATGCAAAAACCACTCAACTGAATCATAACAAGTTTTATGAAAGTAAACATACTCTATGGGAAGGAGCGTATAATAGGATCAATTCAGGTGGGCAGGCAGGCTTCCTGTGGGAAGTGATACTATGGACTTCACTAGGAAGACAAAAGAAACAGATCATGAGGAGGCCCTATGAAAGGGCACTGTGCGCAGAGACAACTAAAGAATACTCTCACGACTGCAATGTAAGATTAGAGGTGCAATCCTTTAGTGCCAGAGGCAGGGGCAGAAGCAGGCAGATCTCTGAGTTCAAGGACAGCTAGGGCTACACTGAGAAACCCTGTCTTGAAATACCAGAAAAGATAAATTAGAGGCACTGGAGTGTGACAGAGATGGAAACACAGAGGCCATATGGAAGGACAGCTAGAAAACTGCAAATTAAAACAAGTTTGTCTTACAGAAATCACAAAGAGTATTTCAAGACACAAACAGTTGAAAGTTTAAAACGCCGGGTAGAAGTTCAAGTAATGCAGGCAGTAGTATTGCTTGTCAAATGTGCATTAGTTGGGCTTTTTGTGTTTTGTGTTATTACTATTAATGAGGAACTTTTTTTGAAACAATGCCTTCCAGGTTGGCCTCAAATTTTTCATAGATTATGCAGAATGTTGAAATATATCACAACATAAAAAGCTTTCTTTACTTTCAATAATTATAAAGAAGAACACCTATCCACATATGGTAACGCATGCTTGTAACCAGTACTCTGGAGGTTGAGGCAGGAGGATCTCTACAAGTTGGAAGCTAGGCTGAGCTACACAGTGAGATTCTGTCTCCAGACAGCCCAAACTGATGAGATAAGGAGTGGCAGGCGTACAGCTCGGCTGTCAGACTGCTAGCCTAACAGGGCAGCAGTCTGTCTTGAGCTCAGTCTGCACAAACTGATGTGGTACTTTATGGCTAACCTCACCCTGACTCTCAGTGTCCGGGTCCTCTGGAAGGCCACCTGGCCTATATAAACCCTATTTGAAACACTAAGAAGAACACACAAATTTTTAAAAGAAGTACTCCAGCTGAGCCAGACATGGTGGTGTTACCTGCAAACCCAGGATTTGGGAGGTGGAGGCAGGAAGCAAGTTTGAGTCCAGCCTGGGTTACATGAGCTGTCTAAACCTCCAACTCTCAAGGAAGTAGTTCTGCTGATTGAAAGGACAATTCTAATGCCAATGGTAAAAACAAAAACTTAAATATCAGGTTGGTGAGATGGCTCAGGGGATAAAGGCATCTGCAACCACACCTGGTGACCTAAGTTCAATCCTCAGAGTTCTCATGGCAGAGGAAAGAACCAGCTTCACGAGCTAGACCAACTCAGACCTCCACATGCACCCCATGGCCCATGCATGTGCCCTACAGATGAAAAATAAAATTAAAAATTTAAATGTAAGCTATAGTAAATTAAATATGAAATTAATTTTGCTAAAAACTAATGCTATTCTTGTCCTACTGCAAAGATTTCTGTGACTGCATACTTACAACAGAGGTCTCCGTTCTGGTCCAAATTCTGCTTCATAGTAGCCATCTCTGCAGTCTTTTCCAACTAAATCATGAGGATGAGGTTTATATGGGTCATTCTTTGTTACCAACGTAATTCTCACTTTTCCTTTTCCATAATAGTTCATAATCTGAAATGGGAAATTAATTGTACAATCCGTAAGTATATCTTGTTAAGAACAGAGCTGCCAGATGGTATATCGTGGCATATGCCAGTAACCCCAGCATTTGGAAGGCTAAAAAGGACCGGCACAAATTCAATGCCAGCTAGGGCTACAAACAACAACACCCTGTTTTAAAAGCAAACAAATATAAAAAACTGATCCACTAAATTCAAGCATATAATGAAATCAGCACTGAATAAAGTTCAAATAATCAGCAGCTTACTTGAGATTAAAGTTTTCAGAGAATACCAGCAGGGAAAACCATCTTTCAACTCTCCCGAAATGTTCTTTCTGCCCTAATTTCATCTAGTTTTATCATCTGGTTACTTTTCTCCCTTTTAAAACCAGGTCAGGTGGTGGTGGCACACACCTTTAATCCCAGCACTCGGGGGCAGAAGCAGGCGGATCTCTGTGAGTTCAAGGCCACCCTGGTCTACAATAGCTAGTTCCAGGACAGGTTCCATAGCTACAGAGAAACCTTGTCTTGAAAAAACAAACCAAAACCGGCAAGCATGCTGGTCATTGTGGTGATACCATTAATCCCAGAACTCAGGAGGCAGAGGAATGCTGATTTCTGTGAGTTCAAGGTCAACCTGGTCTACAGAGTGACTTCCAGGACAGCCAAGGCTACAAAGAGAAACTCTGTCTTGAAAAACCAAACACAAAACAGGTAAACTGTATTGGTGATGTAGCTCAGTTGGTAGAATGCTTGCCTAGTGTGCACAAGACCCTGGGTTTGATTCCCAGAACGACATTAACCACCTCAACAGGAAGAGACAACAATTTTCAGAAGTTCAAGGTCTCCTCAGCTACTGATGAGTTTGAGGCCCACTTGAGTTATATGAGATCTGTGTCAAAATCCAAAATCTAAATAAATCAAATAAGTTGATATCTTTTTAAGTTGATATCTTTTCCTCTCTCTCTCTCTCTCTCTCTCTCTCTCTCTCTCTCTCTCTCTCTCTCTCTCTCTCTCTCTCTCTCTCTCTCTCTCTCTTTTCAAACAGGGTTTTCTGTGTAGCCCTGGCTGTCCTGGAACTCACTCTGTAGACCAAGCTGGCCTCAAACTCAGAGATTCGCCTGCCTCTGCCTACCAAGTGCTGGGATTAAAGGTGTGCACCAACACAACCTGGAAAGTTGATATTTTTTTTGGAGGAGTGGGTCATGGAGTACAAGGAAATGCTTAGTTAGAGGTTAGCTTTTTAGTGCTTTGCTTTGGGTTACACTGTCATACCATAAATATGCCTTGAAAAACATATTTAAGCCACACTGAAAATAATAGCAAGTAAATATGACCCACCTGCCTTTGCCTCCCAAATTCTGAGATTAAAGACATGTACCACTGTCTGTTTTATATTTTTTCTTTGAAAGTTTCATACATTTACTTATACAGTGTATACTGATCATATCCACTCACAATTGCTAAAACTACAAAATAGGCTGATGGAGAAAGAATTCAAGCTGTAAAGTGTTTAGAACCCGTTGGAGCAGAAAAGACACAAATCATACACATAATTTTGATGCATAAAGTAATATGATTTAAGAAGAACTAAGGGCTGGTTAGATGGAGCTATGCTTAGGTAAAAGCATTTGCCACCAAGAAGTGCAATCTCTGGATCTCACACAGTACATGAGAGCACTGCCCTGAAGGCTGTCCTCTGACCTTTACACGTGTGTGCATGTGCACAGGGTGGGGGGGGGCAGAGGGAGTGAGTCTAAAAAAGTTCAAGAATTAAAAAACAGTCGGGCGGTGGTGGCGCACGCCTTTAATCCCAGCACTTGGGAGGCAGAGGCAGGCGGATCTCTGTGAGTTCAAGACCAGCCTGGTCTACAAGAGCTAGTTCCAGGACAGGCTCCAAAACCACAGAGAAACCCTGTCTTGAAAAAAAAAAAAAGAATTAAAAAACAAACAACAAAAACATGGTATTCTGAGGACAGATGGCCCATGAAAAAGAGCTGTGGCAAAGGAGGGGGAAAAAGCAGGGTTTGAAATTCGCCCTTGACTGCACCCACCCTACAGAAGACAGCATCAGCATCGTGGATGTTGCTGGTTCCCAGCAGTTCCACCAGAGAGATTTGAGACGAGAGGAAAAGCTGGAAATCTTGACGGAGGGGTTGTGACCATCAAAAGGAGCAGGAGCAAGATCACTGTCTCCTCCAAGGTGTCTTCTTCCAAACGATACTTGAAATATCTCATAAAAGACCACTCTCCAGGACTGGCTGCATGTCTGGCTGTGCATCATTGCTAACAGCAGAAATAACTCTGAAATGCCTGTGCTACTTCCAGGTTAACTAGAACAAAGAGGAGTGGGGAGTGAGGGTCAAGACACACTGTCTGGAATGTTTTGTATGAATTCATAAATAAAATTTAGGAACATTTTTTTAAGAGGAGCTGAAATGACTCACAAGATTGGAAGAACAGAATTTTTAAATTAACTTTTCACTATATCTCTTCCATTTGAATACTTAAAAGAACTGAGATAACCCAAATCAATACTGTTGCCAAAAATGTTATTTAAAAGCATGAAGTTATAGGGCTAGAATGATAGCTCAAAAGGAAGAGCACTTCCTGGTCTTCCATAGGACCAGAGTTGAGATCCTAGTATCTGTATCAGGCACATAAACATATAACAATAAAAACTTTTTACAATTTAATTTGTACAGTAGATGGGACAAAAAAGCTCTAGGCACACTATTATACAATATGGTGACTTTGTACAAAAATACTGTGTATTTAACTAAACTAAGAGGACTTTGAATGTTTCTACAAGGATGATAAATGTTTCAGTTAAGTATGTTTAACCTGATTTAAGAATTACATGATGTATACATGTATCAGACATTACATGACAGTTCATTAATATGCTTAATTTCAGCATCTACATATCAGTTAAAACAAAAAGAAGAGAAATTTGGAAATCAATACATAACTTGACAATGGACTTATTGTTTTAACTTTGTAATTCTTCTTAGGTTCAATAAAATAAATTGTAAATAAGCTAGTTACAAAGAAGTGATTTCAGATCTAATCATGAAAGATTAAGAACCATTTTTCAAATTCGATTTTGAGATAATGTCTTTTATCCACACTGGTCTCTGGACCCAAGTAATCCTCCTACCACATTGGAGCCGGGCGGTGGTGGCGCACGCCTTTAATCCCAGCACTCGGGAGGCAGAGGCAGGCGGATCTCTGTGAGTTCGAGGCCAGCCTGGTCTACAAGATCTAGTTCTAGGACAGGATCCAAAGATACAGAGAAACCCTGTCTCGACAAAACCAAAAACAAACAAAAGCAGTTCACATTGGCCTGGAACTTCTTATGCATCCTCAAACTAAAGATCCACCTGTCTTTGCCTCCCAAATGCTTGGATTACAGGCATGTGCTACCATATCAACTCACTATTAAGCTTTATAATTGGAATTTAAGCGATAAAAAGCAGCTAGGCGGGGCTGGAGAGATGGCTCAGTGGTTAAGAGCATTGCCTGCTCTTCCAAAGGTCCTGAGTTCAATTCCCAGCAACCACATGGTGGCTCACAACCATCTGTAAAGAGGTCTGGCGCCCTCTTCTGGCCTTCAGGCATACACACAGACAGAATATTGTATACATAATAAATAAATAAATAAATATTTAAAAAAAAAAGCAGCTAGGCATGATTGTGCATGCCTATATTCCCAGTGTGAAGGAAGCAGAGACAAGAGGGAATAGCACTACAAGTTTGGGGCTAGCCTAGTCTAGTGAAATTTTGTTTCAAAACATCAAACATGAGCAAATAAATTGTAAAAATTAAAAGGCAAGTAAATATAATTTATAAATAAAACATATAAACATACCTTATAAATATGGTACATTTGCCAAATTCATTTTCAGTCAAAAACTACCTTCACAGGCTAGGAATCTATCTCAGTGGTAGAAACACTTGCCTAGCATTCTAGGTTCAATCCCCAGTACTGTCCATCAAAAAAAGATAGAGACCAGGAACTTGATCACCTGTGATACAAACTCTGCTGTCAGGAGATGGGAAGCAGAAGCAGGAGGACACTAGATATATTGAGTGAGAAAACAACAGAGACACCCTGACTCATAAACGTGGAAGAAAAGCACCAACCTACCCAAGCCTGTCCTGACATCCACATGGGCACTGAGGCATGAGTGCCTACATTCACACACACACACCTTAAATACACAGAGAAAAAAGTGATAATTTAGATGATAACTCAAGAGTACTAGAGATGTGCAATAAAGGTAAGGAAAAAAGAGGGGGAAAGTTTTCCTTATTAATAGCTCTGAAACTAAAAGATTGAAAGAAAATTAGAGTTTCCAAATCCATGTTTAGCATATACTATAATTCCCCCTCACCACCATATATAGAGAACGCCTTCTCCTTACTAAAAGCTTCATGCTTACAGGAGGGATCAGATCCAAAAGTGTCAGAATATAGTAAGCACCGTGAATCACTGCAGTTACATTAATACATGAACTACAGTAGGAAAAAGTGCCCATATCTAAGAGATCTCCCTACATGCCTGGTTAATGCAAAGCAAGTACAAAGAAAAAAAATGGAATGGGAGTAAAAGACTGTGGAGGTAACTGTTAAGAAACTGAGCTTTCCATTGGGCGGTGGTGGTGCACCCCTTTAATCCCAGCACTGGGGAGGCAGAAGCCGGTGGACAGCCTGGTCTACAGAGTGAGCTCCAGGACAGCTAGGACTGCACAGAGAAACCCTGTCTCAAAACAAAACCATAATGAAAAAGAAACTGAGTGTTGAATTCAATTGTCATAGTGAAATACGATCCACTGGAAGTGAGACGCTGAGGAAGGGCCTGTTACCTGGATAGATGGATATGTCCGGTTGTTGTCCGTGCTGTGCTCCCCAGGAATGCTGCCTGCTGAGCGCCCTTCACACTTGTATCTAAACCGCATTCCCCTTTGTCTTGGCTGCTCAATTATTTCTACATATGGATTATATGCACCTGAAAGTTTTAAAAGGGACATAGCAATGAGTGAGATTGTAATAGCAATATAATGGATTTTTAATGACTTGGGTTTAAAAAAAAATACAACAAAGCAAAGATCTTTTTCCTTCCCAACATTAAATAACAAGTTTCAAATGTAGTCATCAAAGATGACGTGAGGAAGATATCTTTTCCCTCCACAAACTGAGCTCCTAGTAGTATTAACACACAATTGATTAGTGCCTTACGGCTTGATACCTGTAACTAACGGCAGTATTAAGTTTGAGGCAACCACTTTAGAGTTACTATCCATATGAGGCCAAATTAGAAGGGTTTTCTTTCACCCAACACTTCCCAAGAAAGGTGAAGGAGATAGTATTCCAGAGTACATTATAATCCAAGATTGAGTAAAATGTTCTTACCTGCTTTATTTTGAATTAGACTCTAAGTACACGAAAGGACACTCATTGAAAATTAAAATGCACTGAAAGTTTTGTGCACACAAGTCTGGACGACCAAAGAATCTGTACATAATATATTAAAACAAGTCTCAGAAGTGGCTTTACATCGGCTCAACTAAATTTTCACATCAGCTCCACCCGGACCCCTCCAAAATGTAACCTATAAAGTGGGTAAAAAAAGTTTACTTTTCATAACCAATGTAATTAAAAATATGCACCCTCAGGATAAAATACTGATGCATACAACTACCAAGTAAGTGTGTTGAGTAGAAGAAGCAATCTAAAACAAGCACACACCATATGATCCAATTATATGAAACTCTAGAACATGTAAGTCAATCTATAATGAAATAAAGGTGATCACTATTTGTTTAAAACCAGGAGATGAGAAGGCCTGGAGGATGGTGGACATGTTTATGCTTATTTTGTGTTGATTAAGATGTACACACACACACACACACACACACATTTATTTATTTAATTTCCAAGAGTGGTGGGACAGGCTTTTAATCTTTGCAATTTCAAAAGCAAAGAAAGGCTGATCTCTGTGAGTTCAAGACCAGTCTGATCTATATAGTGAGTTTCAGGCCAGTCAGGGTGGACAAAAAGATCCAGTGACTCCCCACAAAGTCCATCTTTGGGGTCCTAACATGAAGTTTAGGTTTAAATAGAGAATAATAGTCAAGCATAACAACAGTCTTGGTCATAAAGAGATCTTATTTAAAAAAATAAAAGTTTATATATAATTATTACCTTATAACTAATTAATTGTATATCAATAAAACTTAAAAATATAAGCATCTTCATCCTTTTTTATTAGCGAAGTAATGGAAATAAAAGGTCAAAAAAGACTACTGTGTCTACAAGTTAGTGTAGGTACCAATATGTTTTTATTTTAAATTATGAATTCCCCAAATCACAAATCCATTTCACTAAGGCTTATCCTATTAGAATGCAACAGTCCTGAGAAACAGCAAAACAATAGATCTTTTAGATATAGTATGGAACAAGGTCTATACCACCATTCTTTTCCTTCTAGAATTTATTATGTAGACCCAACTGACCATGAACTTGCAGTGATCCTACTGCTCTGTCTCCTGAGTGCTATTCCCCAAACAAAACAAGGTCCAGCAAGAGTCTGGCAAGACCCTGTGTTAATTATATCTTATTATTAATATACTCTGTAAAATATGTGCTAAATTCTTTCCAAGTATCACACCTCCAAGAGGTAGCCAATAAATGGTACTACTATTGCTTCCGATGCTTTCTTACCACACCGTCCTATCACAACTGCTACCCTAAAGGATCTCATGTTCAGCTGTGAGGCAAACATCACAATTAGTGTACAAAAGGGGGGAAGTACTAACAAAATTCTGCAGAAAATTATAATAAGAACAAAAGAGGAATCTAGCAGTTTAAGAGGGAAAAATGTAACAAAACAAAAGTAAAAAGACATTCTAGAAAAGGGAAGTAATTGTCTATACAAGGTGCATTAATCACCAACAGAAGTGGAGTACAATTCCACTCTTAGAAAGAGAACGGAAAGTCCGAGAACTGGATTTCATTCTATATGTGGAAAGGAATCAATGCTTTTATTCAGGGAAATCACAAGATCAGTTTAGTATTGTAGAATAAGAATTCTGATGGTAGTGGATAGACTGAAGAAAAGACAGAAAATAATCAGTTTAAAGATCACTTACATATACATATATACACACACATGATTTTCTCCTATCTATACATACATATGTGAGATTAGCAACAATAAAACAGAGCAATTACGACTACTATGAGTTACTTAAAAGTTCTTATTTATGGAATTTTCCTTTTAATATTTTTACTACAGTTAATTACAAATAAACGATAATAGTACAGATAACTAAAATGAAAACATAGGTAAGTGTGGAGCACTGTCATATGAGCAACAATGTGGTATGTCTGAAACATGGCTATTATAAAAAAAAAAAAAGAATAAAAGATTATTTAAAAAAACAAAACCTGACAGTAGTTTGGAACCTAAACATCAAAGACAAATCAATCACGGGTGACTCGGGAAGGGGAGACAGCTCAGTCAGAAAAGTGTTTGCCATTCAAGGACAAGACCATAATCGAATCCTCAGCATCCATATAAAAAGTCAGGCATGGTAGCATACACCTGTAAGCCCAGTCTGGGAGAGGAGAAGACAGGAGGAACCTTGGGGTTCACTGGTTAGCCAACCTAGCCTAATGGTTAGGTACGAGGTACCAGTGAACACCCTGTCTCAAAGAACAAGGTGAACAACTCCTGGAGAACCAAGGCTAACTAACACCAAGATTAGTCTCTGATGTACACACACACACACACACCCCTATGCATATGAACATAAGCGAAAGAAAGAGAGGAAACTTGATTGTAATTCAACCAAGTTTATAATAGTTACTGAAAATATAAGCAAATAAATATTGAATATTTCACAATTTGTACATCACTGTATATTTAAACTTTATCTCTCAATTTAAAATACTTCATACCTTGTCTTCTTATAAGACTACTGGAGAATGTACATTTCTCTTCAGTTCCGTTAAATTCAATATTATTTTTTCAGTGGCATCTTAAAGAATTTATGTGGCTGAACTAGAAGGTCAAATAAATCCCAGCTCACTACTTTTTAAGAGGTGTCTTGGTGGGAAACTGATACAGAATTACATAATTAACAGTACCTGTTAACTTTTTTGAAGAAATATAAAAAACATGGTAGGGTCATTGAAAGCAAGTTGCACATTTCTTTAAGCCAGTGAGTAGAGTTATGGAATTATGAAATACAAAGGAACATAAAATTAGTTGTTGAAAAGATTATCTTAAAGTAGTAAAAATTGCCTAAATATTGTAATCTAATATCATGCATTTATATTTATTTTTCCTCTTGTAGAAACTCTTCACTGAGCTGGGTGGTGGTGGTGCACTCCTTTAATCCCAGCACAGATGTAGGTGGATCTCTGAGTTTGAGGCCAGCCAGGTCTACAGAGTGAATTCCAGGACAGCCAGAGTAACACAGAGAAACCCTGTCTCAAAAAACCAAAAACCATTGAAACAACAACAACAAAAACCTCTTCATTGATAACAAGCCTCACTAAAAGCCAAGTTTCAGAAGTTATAGTCTGACTTATATACATTCCCCCAGTTGGAAATAACTTTCCCTTCCTGTAAATAGTAGTTCTCAACCTTCCTAAAGCTGCGATCATTTTGTTTGTTTTGTTTTGTTTTTTTGAGACAGGGTTTCTCTGTGTAGCTTTGGAGCCTGTCCTGGAACTCACCCTGTAGACTATGCTAGCCTTGAATTTACAGAGATCCACCTGTCTCTGCCTCCCAGGAACTGAGATTAAAGGCTTGCGCCACCACTACTTACTGCTGTGATCTTTTAATAAAGTTCTTCATGTTATGGTGATTCCCCGACCATAAAATTATTTCATTGCTACTTCATAACTGTAATTTTGCTACAATTATGAATCATAATGTAAATTTAACATCTGATATGCAGGATACCTGATAGGTGACCTCACAGTTGAGAAACACTGCTGTAAGCCAACAATCATAGTATTTTTGTTTACGGCAATTATTCCAAAGAACATTAGGTTAGGCGAGGTTAACTACTGTGTTCTTTATTTTCTGAGCCAGGGTCTCATCTTAGGGCAGGTCTCTAAGTTGTTTTGGAGCCTAAACTGGCCTTGAACAAGTGTTGAAATTACAGGCTCCACTATCACAGGGCTTTGTATAACCAGGGCTCTCAAATACTGGGCAGTCACTCTACCAATTGAGCTATATCTTTTTTTGAGAGTAACATAGGCTGGCCTCAAACTCAATGTGTAGCTTGAGGCTTTCCTTGCATTTCTGATCTTCTAGATGCTATACCTTCCAAGTACCAGTATTATAGATGTCACCACATCTAGCTTTGTTATTGAAATAAAGCTACATGCTTTACTTCAAGTTACTGAACGGCAGAAATTACATTACTCATTAATGCCTTAAATTAACATCTGTTGGGAGATTAAAATTCCAAAGTTCCTTGGTGTCAGTTATTCAAAAACTGAAGGACTGTATCACGGATGAATCAGTTCCTCCTTATTAGATTCTTCTATAACTGAAAAAAGCAGTGCTTTGTAGGCACGAGAATGACTACACCCTCATGCTTCCTCATATCTGCTCATATTTTCATTTAACTGTATCTATGACTTCTAGGTCCCTCCTAGCTATGAGACTGTCTGTACTGTGTAGCAGTACAAGGAGCCAATCACGTCCTTCCTCAGTACTGTTTTGCAATGCCATTCCTCTTGAAGATGAAAAATGGAAGAACGGAAAATTATAGATCAGGGAACCTTAGGGAAAATAAATACTCTCAACTAAGATTACTGAAAGTCAGTACAATTTTTAAAAGGAGAGAAATGTTTTCAAAATTGTTCCTAAACAATTTAATTTTTTAAAACCAGAATAGTGTAAAGTGAGCACTGAACCCTATATTTTGAATTACACTGTAAATTCCAATAATGGGTAGAATAACTTTTGAATTACAGCTAAAATGCTTGCAATATAATTAAGATTTCAAGTACACTTAGGCAAAAGGAATGCTCTTTGAGCCTATTTACTTTTCTTTTTACTATTTATGTTTCCTTTTACTAATGTACTAATTTCTATTTACTAATTCAAGTATGAGATTTTAAAATTAAAAAGAAATTACACTGACACATTAGAAACAGACCAGCCTTCAGAATTATATATAAAACAGGTATATTATTAGTGTTATATTAACAATTATATTATTAATTATTATTAAATAATTTTATTATTGAAATATTGTTAGAATTAGAATCCAGAATTAAGTGCACAATGAGAATAAGTTAATTACATATACTAGTGAAAATATATACATAGGTATTTCTTACTGATCCTGTTGACTTTAATCTTCATAAAGAGAACTGGTGTTATCTCATTTTAGAGGTGATAAAACTAAATTTTAAAATAATATAAAATTGTGAGAAAAAGATTACTATTCTATTATTTTTGTTTATTTATCTTTTGAGATGGTCTCACTTCATGGTCTAACTGGCCTGGAACTCACTTAATAGACCAAATTGGCCTTGAATTCTGAGATCTGCCTGCCTCTACCTGCCCTGTCATACACACATATAGACACACTAACAATTGTAAAAAATATATTAGTGAAGAAATCATAATCCAAGAAACTAACAAAGCTGACTACCGAATGGATGTCTTCTGGGTCTGTGGCCACAAAAGGACATGAAAAGAATGATAAAGAGCGAAAATGTCGAAAGAACAAAGGCCAAGAGTCATCAAACTGAGATGTAATCACAACCAAGCTTTTGAATAATATCACTTATTTCACTTATGCAACAAGGAAAAAGCATTTAAGCATAAACAGATATGGCTATAACCTATCATCTAAAATCAATACAGCTATCTTAAGAACAGAAGGCAAATATTTAGATTCAAAGTAGTCCTTGGAGCAAAGTTTGTCCTGGGCTGTACTTCAGCAACCACCTAGGTAGCTTTTCCAAACCATAAGTCATCCCCTACTCAGAGAGATCTGAAGAGAAATGCAGTTCTTCAAGAGCAAAGCCCAGACTTCTGAAAAAAGTCTTCCAAATTAGTCTAAATACTCTGAAGACCAAGTGCCCTACAACACAAAGAAGTAACAACAACAATGCAAGTTATTCAGGGAAAAAACCCAGAGTTCAGATCCAAGTATAGACAGGATCATGGATAAAGCAGGTAAAATAAATAAGGCTAGTTGCCACTCCTTTTTCTCTTCCACCAAACAAGAAAAGCTCATTCAACTGCAACCAAGAAGACATTCTAAAGATAGCTTTAGATTGCTTCTTTTCAACAAAGTCTTATTCTGAACTACTTTCAGCACCTTATTATTTACAATCCAGCACACAAACGATGGCCATACTAACCAGAGTTGGGAAGAGCTGACCAGAGCGCTGCTCTCCCACAGAAATCCTAGGAGGAAACAGCTAGGGACCACACACTCCCCAACAGCACCGCTATTAATTCTGGAAAAAAAGTAAGTAAGAGTTCTCATTTTTCCTACAGACAGATCTATCAAAGCTAGTTCAAGACAGACCTGGTCACTCACACCTGAAATTCTAGCACTCAGGAGGCTGAGGCAGGAGAATCAAAAGTTTAAAGTTGTCATAGCTACATAGCTATCCTGGGTTACAGGATATCTGAAAAACAAAACCAACATATCTCTCTCTCTCTCTCTCTCTCTCTCTCTCTCTCTCTCTATATATATATATATATATATATATATTAATATAACCAACTGATTTTCAATGAGAAGGAATTCAACAGGTGTATTCAACTAACTTATGTACCACAAGGCAAATCAAAGTGAAGTAAACTTTTTGCAGTAAGATTTCACTGCTGTGGGTACAGAAAAACAAAACAAAACAAAACAAAAACAAAACAGTCCTAAAGTTTTTTTTACCTGCTGAAAACAATGTCTAAAGTCTTTCCTAGAATTAAAAAAAAAAAAAAATACATGGTAGCACCAAGTCATCTCTATTAAGATTTCAGACTTAAAAATACAAGCGATTTAGTTAAATACAAATTTCAAATGAATAATTACTTTTGGGTAAATATATCCTCCTTTGCAATACTCAGATCATGTGCTCATAAACACAATTATGCAGAGGACACAGATGGGAGAAGACTGAGATCAAAATTATTGAGTCCCTTAAATTGTATTTGAGAAAGAGACCACACAGATATCCCGTGTTTCTAATTATGATTGTGCTCCCTTATCATTTTCTCCACCCAGTCTCTTTAGTATACATCACTAATTTTGATAACAGCTTTATCTCTTTTTCATGTGTTTTATTTCTGAAATAACTGTATTTGTGAGAGGCAGGCATTTGTTCTAGCTAACCATTCCTGACTTCCAGCTCTACTATTAGAGTGTAAGCTGTCTCAGTTACATTCACTTCTAGTAGGGAAAAAAAGGTTATCTTGAAAGTCACATACAAAAAGCTGGTGACTAGTACGATCACAAAAATACTTTCTTCCTGTACTTCCTGTTATGTGATACCACAGTCATACTAAAAGGGTGACTAAACCAAACTTTCTAAAATTTAAAGCACATTTCACTAAAGATGAATGTATTAATCATTAGTAACCACAGTACGTGCCACACAAAGTAACTGTGCCCCCCACTTTGTTTTTGTTCTTTTTATGAAATAATGAGAAATTTTAAATATGGGCATAAAGCATCTAAGAGTAAATAGAATAGAATCACAAGAATAATAACTTTGCCTGCTATAATTAATCACATCAAAAGGCTAGAATGAAGGCACAGTATTTTTAAAAGGGCAATGAAACACAGCCTAATGGCTAACTAGGAAGTCATAATTTGCTAATTTACCAGAACAATAATTAGAATCATCATATAAAATCCCGTCTACTTGTGGCATTTATATAATTTTGCTTATGAGATTGTGATCTATGACACTTACATTATAGGCACCGCCTATTCAATTACACAGACCTATTTACATATGACATCCGGAGACAAATGCACAAATGGTCTTAAATGCTTGGTAACCAGTAAGAATACTCTCAAGGTTTCAATACCATATTACAAAAAGACTCTAGATTAGTGATAAATTGAGGAAATGTTGTTGCTCTTAACTTACTATTCCAAACGGAATGGGAATTTTGAAAGCATTTCACAATTTTACTCTGTATGTTTTTATAACTGATAGTGTACCCAGACTCCTTTGAATGACATTTTCCCTAGACATTTCAAATAAGTGACGTACATTTAAATTGCACGATGTATTTTAAATAGTCTCATTTAGTGCAAACGTAAGAAGATAGCAACACTACAACTTACAGATTTATTTACTTTTTGTTGATTTTTTTCCCCCTAACAGTCCTGAGGATTGAACCCAGGCCTTCACAGAAGCTAAGCAAGACCATCATCAAGAGCTACAACCCAAACACAACTTTTAAATCCTTGCCATTTCTTTAAAAAATTCTGCCTTTAAGTTTGGGAATCATTTCTCTAACAGCACAAAATATGTTTCCTTAGACAAATTTCAATTGTATCACATTTAAAAATCGTAGATGTCTTACAGTACTTTATGTAATAAATGATTTTTTTTCTCTTGAGAAAATTTCAAGTATTACATTCGTGTACTATATTAATAAAATCCTGTTAAGTAGACAGGGCAAAACCTGCTCTATTTAACAAAGCCTGCCACTCTCCAACTTTCATATGGACTCTCTTTCTGATCACAATGAGTTAATTAAATATTTGAAGCCTTCTTTGTACTTTTTAATCTGAACACGAGTTAAATTTACGACTTTACCTGAAAGTCTGGGTTCATTTAAATGAGTAAAGAGAAAGTTGAAATATTTTAAACTACACTTGTTTTCTCATGAAAACCACAGACAAACTGAAATCAAGCGTCATGTGAAACACCCCGGTTTCCTTTAGGGCCTACAGCAGGAGTTATGGCATTGTTCTGCTCAACTCTTAGAGGAGTTCATTTAGCTTTCTACTTCCTCTTCTCGGCTAGACGTCCGCCGACTTCTCCTCAGTGACCCACTGGGAAGATTAGGGTCAGCATCCCGCTGGAATAAAGGGGTGGCTTTAGTTCCCCCAGCCGGGAAAGCGCCCACCACCACCTGGGTGGGCTGGATGCACTCGCTGGCTTTGCCCACAGCAGGCTGTCATACTGGGCTCCCTCCCTTGTCCTGTCCACCGTTCCTTACAAATGTGTTCCCCTTTACATTAAGCGACCACATTTCCACTCGCACCAGTTATTATAAAGCACAGCCGAAAACTCGTCTCGCCGTCTTGCTGCTAACAAAATGTTCGTGCAGGGTTGGGAGTAGAGGGGTCGGCAGGGAAAATTAGAGAAGGAACCCCTTTAGCCTGGAGGGGGGAAAAATCTAGTGTTTTCACTTGGAACGACTTAAAACGCCACCAAGGACTTTTACAGCCACGCCACATTCTGTACAACTGTCAGCCCGAGAGCGATTAGCTACCAGCACGACTAGACTTAAAAAAGAAAGCTCGCCTGAGGTCCGGAGGTTCCTCTTTTTTCGGAAAAAGTAAAACGGCGGCGTCTCAGTGCCGGTCTTTAAAGGCGAGATTCCTGTGCCCTCCTTTACCGTGCTTACCCCTCGAATCCTAAAACCACGTCGCGGGGATTTCGCCGGTTCTGGCTGTTACGAGGAGATCAGATTACAGTGCGCCGCTTTGATTTCGCACGCAAAGCCCCGAAGCAGGTAACTTTTTAAACCGCTGACAATCTGCCAGAGGAGACGACTTGAAAGGCAGAATGTCCCAACCCCAAACCGAGCCTCCGCCAGACAGCTCCTTCCCGGGACCCGCGGGTGCTCGCCCTGGTGCTCGCCCCGGTACTCACCCGAGGCCATGGCTCGGCTCCGCACGCCGCCCGCCGCAGCTCCCCGCGTCCGGCCTGAGGATGCAAGCCCGTCCGTCGGTCCGTCCCTCAGCCCGTTTGTCCGCCCGTGAGTCAGCCAGTCAGCCCGCCAGCCGGCTAGTCAGTCAGGAGGCCGAGCAGCCTCTGCAGCCGGGACCCCAGGCCTCTGACCACCCCCGGGCTTCCTCTTCTTTCCCGGCCCCTCTGGGTTTGCGGCTCACACCTTCCCACCCCTGAATCTTCGCGCTCGGGTCACCCGTGTCCTGGCGTCGCCCTGCCAGGATGCCGCGGCAGGGGCAGGGGGCGGGGCGGACCGCCTGGCGGAAAGGGGATTTCCCGCTGCTTGCGTCACTCGCGCCACCGCCTACCCGGGGCGGGGGAGGGGGCGTGGCCTCGCGCCGGGCGCGCGCCCCCCGTCCCTGGCGGAGCTGCGGCGGGCTGCCTGCGCGCTCGCGCGAGGAGATCCGGGGGCGCGCGGTGACGTCTCCGCGCGTGAGAAGCCGCCGGCCCCTGAGAAATCCCCCTCCTCCGGTGGCCTTCAGAGCGCGGCTTAAAGCCCGGGGACCGAGGGGGCGTGTCCGTGACGTCGGGCGGACGGAGGCGGGCGGGGCGGAGCGGCGGGCGAGCTTCTCGGCCGCCCGAGGTGCGCCCGGGGTTTTCGAGCGGTGGTTCCCCCCCTCTTCCCGATTTCGCACATGCAAATCTCCGCCCCCGCGCCTGAGCGCGCGGCCGGAGCGGCCGGGTGCCCTGGAGGGGAAGTGCGGAAGCGCCGGCGCCCGTGTTCGGCTGGAAGGCGCGGATTTGCATAGGGGACCCCCGCAGTCTGAATTTCCCTCTGCTGCTACGTTACGTCTTTTACGTCCCAAACGTTCTCAGCCCCGCGGGGCAGCGCGGTGGGGCTTCTGCCCCAGTCGGTGTACGTGAACACCAAGTTCAGAGATTTGACCGAGATACCCACGACCTAAGGCCGGGACGGAGCTGGTGCTTTGACAGGTCGGGCGGAATCTTGCTGTGCCTCAGTTGCTCTTGGGCACCTGTTCTCGTGGTCTGTGATGTATTATCATTTTCATCGTGTGCACGAGTCGGTGGAGGTGTGGAGAAGAAACTTGAGAGTGCTAGTAAGGAAAAGCACGGTTTAAGTTTACGATTGCCCAGGCCAGTTTAATGCACTCCCAACACTGGAAACGCTGAGGCAGGTGGATTGACAACAAAAATAACCCAGGGTTCTCTGGCTCCGCCTCCTGCATTCTCCAGCCACTTACTGACTTAAACAAGTATGGAGGATAAAGCAACGGCATCCTGAATGCTGGCAAAATGGCTTAGGGGAAACTGCACTTGCTACCAAGCCTGACAACCTGAGTTCGATCCTTGGAAGGAAGAAAACCAACTTCCCAAAATTGTCCTTTGACCTCCACCTGTGCCCGAACGCACAGATTTCGAAAGATGCCCAAAATGTTAATTAGATGATTTTTAATTATGTTAATTAGTTAATTTTAATGTTAATTAAGATATATGCCATCCTATCACACACACACACAACAAGCCAGAACGTCCTTTCGAACAAGTACCCCAACGTGAAGGACACTCTTATGGAAATAATTAAAATCTGTCAGGTCAAAAGTGTCTTCACGAAAGGTATAAATAGCAGTTGTTTTCTTTGGTTAAACATAATCATAGGCAAACCACACAGATAAAACAACAACAGCAAGAGCAATTAGTAGGGTAAACTATGTCCAGCCCTCTGGAAGCCAAGATTGGAGAATCAACTTTGAAGCTAGGATGAGCCACAAAACATGTCTCTGCGGTGCATGCCACACCCACACACACCCACATCCCTCCCCCACGCACACACATTCAGCCTTTAATGTAGTCAGATCCATACAATATATTTTCTACTTGTTTAATTGTCTTTATATCCAAAGAAAAAGTAAATAGGAAGCTACATCCTGAAGCCAAGAGAGGCTTAAATTGTCACGGAGATTTTTAGGCCTTGTGCTGGGCAGGAGATGTTACAGTACAACAGAAAAATCTGCTGGTTAATGGGGTTTATAAAGAGCAGAACCACAAGTGGTAGTTTTAGCACTGAGAGTCACATGTCTGTAATCCCAGCACACAGGAGGTGACGGTAGGGATAGCAGCCGTTCAAGGCCATATTCTGCTATAGAATGAATTCACAAAGCCAACCTGGGCTATGGGAGAGCCTGTCTCGAAATATAACATACATAACTACTTTTGTTACTTTATAAAGAAAATAAGGTGGCTGGAGTAATAGAAATTGTCTGGGTTCTCTAGAAGGGATACTCTGTGGAAGTGATATTTGAACTGAGTCAATGATTGCTATTGGAGAATCGTAACGATGCAATTGATTTGTGCGTGCTTCTGGAGATTTTGCTCTGACTGATATGATACACTGTTAGCATATGTTACCTGGGGCAAAGGTGGAGCAGTTAAGTGATGGAAATGAGACCTTGATTTGTCTAGTGTTTGTGCAGAGGATGGGGGGGAGGGAAGACATTTGATGTTGGGGCCAGCTGGAAAAATTGAAACAGCTCAGGATTTTTTAATGAACTAGATTTTGGCAAATAGAGGTAATTGAACTGTAAGCAGAAGTTTCTGTGTCCCACAGCCTCTCTCAAATAAACATTCAGAGGCTTATATGCTTTTAAATGCTTGCCCAATACCTCAGGCTGATTACTAACTAGCTCTTGCATTTGAAGTCAACCCATATTCCTTATTTATGCTCTGCCATATGGCGATATCTTTTTTAGCATGGCATGTTCATCTCCTGCTCCCTCTGTGTCTGTCTGGCGACTCCTGACTCCACCCTTCTCATTAGTTTGGGTCACCCTGTCTGCACTTCCTGCCTGGCTACTGGCCAATCAATGTTGTATTAAACCAATTCAAGTGACAAATCTTTACAGTGTACAAAAGGATTATTCCACAGCATTAAACTGGGTGGAATAGCACTTTCTAGTAATCCCAGGACTGGGCAGGCTGATGCCAGAGGATCTGAAGTTCAAGGTTAGCTTACGTCATATTAGGAGACCCTGTCTCAGTCAAATAAATTTTAAAAATGGAGGTCACTTGTGACTTGAGAACTGTGCTTAAAAACCTGGTGATCATAAAGCAGTTTGAGAGAGAGACTGGTGGATGTGGTAGGTATAAACATTTGGAAGATGTTGAAGAAAACAGCAATGGAGAGCTATCTGGTCCAGGGTGTGGATTTATATTTTGCTCGGGGCTATTAGTAGCTTCAGTTTCCACAGGTGAGTACAAAGTCCCCTGTGAACTGAGTGGCTGTCCCCAGAACTACCCTTGGTGCCTTCCATATTGTAGTACTAATATTAAGAACAGGCAGGGCCTGCTCTGACTGTGATGTGGAATATCACCTTTCAGGCTATCCCTACCTACCCACAGATACTTTCCTGTAACAGGGACAAAATGCATGAATGACCAAGGTAATTTATAAAAGGAAGTATTTAGTTTGAGGGCTCGTGGTTCCAGAGGGCTAGAGTTTGTGACTGTCATGGTGGGGAGCATGGGAGGCATGGAACTGGAGCCGTAGCTGAGAGCTTACATTTTGAGACAACAATCATGAGGTAGAGAGAAGAAGAGCCAATTGGGCCTAGTGTGGGCATTTGAAACATCAAAGCCCACCCCAATGATACACCTCCTAATCCTTCCCAAATAGTTTCATCAACTTTGAGCCAAGGTAAAGCATATGAGACTGTTGGGGCCATTATTATTCAAACCACCACACTGTGGTGTTTTGAGTTAATCCATTTACAAAGTAACAGCCATGACCTGAGTTACTCCGTTTTGAGTATATGAGCCAAGAAAGAATGAGTCTACTGTCTTGCTTATACAAGTAAACAACCATCATCTGCCAGCACACCTGGAGACACAGACCAAGAGTTAAATATATCCAATGGTAATCAGAAGCACCCCACATATGAACTTAGTAATCGTGCTACATGATAAACCCCTTTACATGGGACTATAAAAGAAGAGGCACCCCAAGACTAAGATGTGATAGGCATGCTGTCACCCACTTACTTGCCATCATCCTCTTCTAGGATAATTGCTGTATCTAGGACTCCTTTTGCCTCTGTCCCAATCTCCAGCTTAAGCAGAGTCTCCTGCAGGTGACATTCAGCTCACGTCAATCTGACCCTGGAAATGTCCTGTCACTTGGACTGGCATTTGACATTTCTGCACCTGGATAGCTGGATAGCTGAAGGTTGTCAGACTTCTTTCCCTATCTGCAGACTCTTCCTTGTGCCTGTGTATGCTTTCTGTCTCTGACTTCAGGAAAGCCTTTGAATTCTGTAGCCTCTTTTACCCTTTCTTAGATATTGTTTAACCTGTTACAGATACGCATGCATACACACACATACATGTATATATTATGTGACCTGACCTGAAAGTTAATGCTAATAACTGAGGTTAAAATAAAAGAATCTGGTCTCTAACGGGCAGTTGGAGACTACTTTGGAAACCGTGGCCAACACAGCTGATGTAGGCTGTGAATTTATTTTTACTTAATACATTGCGACATTATAGAGAGAACAAACGTGACTATCCATGTTTCTGACATACATGCCCATAACAAATACATAGCACCTTTAAGGCTGCCTTACCAGGGAAGAGAAGAAGATCACAAATGGAAGATTTCTGTGGGCTGGGCACAGTCTGCCTTCCTATTACTGCACACTAGGACAGTACACACTTTCATAGTTTCCAGAGAATTTAGGAAGCAGAAATTGGTAAAGGAAACTGAGAACCAATATTGTCTCATGGCTAAAATCCTAACATTTAGGGGTGTGAAGCAGGAGCATGGTTATGAGTTGGAGGCCAGTAGCACCGGGGATTGGGGAGAGACAAATCAACAGAAAGTAGATCTCAGTAAGTGCTGTCAACCTCTGACACGCAAGTCTTATTCCCCAGGTTACATTTATCATGCAGTGTAAAGATGAACGAAGCAGTTTTGGTTGGTATGGAAGTCCTTTTCTAGATGTGTTGCTTTTATTGGTTAATGAATAAAGAAGCTGCTTTGGCCTGTGATAGGGCAGAATAGAGCTAGGCAGGAAAACTAAACTGAATGCTGGGAGAAAGTAGGCGGAGTCAGTGAGATGCCATGTAGCTGCTACTGGAGGAGACAGACGCCGGAACTTTGCCCAGTAAGCCACAACCTCGTGGCGATACACAGATTAATAGGAATGGGTTAATCGAAGATATAAGAGCTAACTATTGGCCAAGCAATGTCTTAAATAATATAGTTTCTGTGTAATTATTTCGGGTCTGGGTGGCCAGGGAAATGAACGAGCAGCCTCATCAACAGTTGGTGGTGATGTGCAGCGCTTTAGAGCACAGCAGGTGGTGCTGTAGTGAGCTGTAAGGAGGAAGGAAGTAGGAGTTGCCTTTGAGAAATAGCATTTGATTTCTCACTTGGTTCTACAAGGCTTTAGACCAGTGGTTCTCACCCTTCCTAATGCAGTGACCCTTTAATGCAGGTCCTCACATTGTGGTGACCCCCAACCATACATTATTTTCATTGCTACTTCATAACTGTCATTTTGCTACTGTTATGAATCACAATGTAAATATTTTGTATGTGACTCAAGGAGTTGCAGCCCATGGGGTGAGAGCCACTGCTTTAGAAGGGGTGAAAGACTGGTGTCTTACCTTTGTTTGGGATCCGTATCTTTACTCTGGCTGACCGCACAGGACGAAGTCACTCGGGAGCACCGCAATTGCAGACTTGCACCACCACATCTGACCTTTATGTGAGCTCTTGGGGGTCTGAACTCAGCGAGCACTTAACTCACTGAGACGTCTCTCCAGCCTGAGAGCCATGTTTGACTCACCTGTCACCTCCAGCCTACCCGACAACATCCATTCACCATATATCCTAATGCAATTAATCTTTTTTCCTTCCATTGCTAGGGATTACTCTTATGGCCTGGAGGAATGTTCAGCCTTTCGACATTGTTATGATACATTGTCACCTACAAAGTTCACACTTGAGACCAGCATAGCTAAGTTTCAAAGAAAAAAGCTAGCAAAAAAAACAAAAAAAAAACAAAAAAAAACAAAAAAAAAACCCTCATACTATTTTAAGTGTTCATGACTTTGTGTTCAGTGGATCATAGTTATCCTGGGGCACATGTGGCCCTTGGACTTCAGGTTAGACCCACCTGGAAACATGCTAAGCTTGCTAAGCCTGCCCCTGAGCTATGCCAGTAGCCCTCATCTTCCTTCTGGCTGCCACTGTCATTGGGAAGTCTGGGTTATGACTCATCTAATGACTGGAATGTTCTAGTACTTCTACTTCTGTTCTCTTTAAAAAATCTATTCAAAGCCGGGCGGTGGTGGCGCATGCCTTTAATCCCAGCACTCGAGAGGCAGAGGCAGGCGGATCTCTGGGAGTTCGAGGCCAGCCTGGTCTACAAGAGCTAGTTCCAGGACAGGCACCAAAGCTACAGAGAAACCCTGTCTTGAAAAACCAAAGAAAAAAAAATCTATTTAAATCCGTTGCCGCCCGAGTTGCTTGTTTGAATGCACATCAGGCCACATCATATTCATGATTAAAACCATCCTTGGGTCCAAACACGTGGCTCCCAGTCTCCTCCATAATCTGGCTACTGCCTCCTTTCTCAGCCTCCTTTTTTTTTGTATTTTCTACCCTTCTGATCTGCTTTATGCCCCTGAGATGTATAAACAAGGCGGTTTCTTGTTTATCAGCGTTTGCTCTTCTCCAGAGTACGTCTTCCTAGAGACGGGCCATGTTTATGCATTCCGAATGATCACTTCCTGATGGGACCCCTCCACGCACGCTCGTTTGTTTTCTGCGGTGTTGGCACTGCGGTGAAGAGCCCGTGGTGGTCTATAATTTACTGTATTTTGAAACTTGGTTATAATAGCATCTCTTCAATTGGTGGCAGCTATGTCTTTTGTTCTTTCAACAAAAGTCTTTTTTTTTTGTTTTGGTTTTTCGAGACAGGGTTTCTCTGTGGCTTTGGAGCCCGTCCTGGAACTAGCTCTGTAGACCAGGCTGGTCTCGAACTCACAGAGATCCGCCTGCCTCTGCCTCCCGAGTGCTGGGATTAAAGGCGCGCGCCACCATCGCCCAGCTCAACAAAAGTCTTATGGAACAATTTTACTTGTTATTCTTTTAATGTCTTATCTGGAGTCATAGACCCAGAAGACATCCATTTGCTGCTTAGATTTGTTAGTTTATTGAATTATAAATTCTTCACTGCTGTGTTATTAAGAATTATGAGTGGTGTGTGTGTGTGTGTGTGCATATGCACGCCTGGTGGTTTGTTCATCCCTTTAATCTTAGTACTTCATAGGCAGAGGCAGGCAGTACTCTGTGAGTCTGAGACCAGCCTATTCTACAGAGTGAGTCCCAGACTAGCCAAGGCTAGCCAAGGCTACATGGTGAGACCCTGTTGAAAGAATTATTTTATATGTTTAAGGCATGTTCATTAGTTCAAAAATATTTCTCCTCCACCTTATCAGGGCTGTGCCCATTGTTTAATAACATACGCATTTGAAATCACAATCTATCTTAAATATATACTTTTAAATAAGTCAAGGTAATTAATGCTCTATGAAAGAGGAATAAACAGAAGTTAATAAATAAAAGTAACATTGAGTCAGGCATGGTGGATGACATCAGTAATTCCGTCACTCCGGAGGCTGAGGCAGCAGTATCGCCATGAGTTTAAGACTTTTGGGCTACATTGCCATGACCTGTCTCAACACAAAGAAATAACAAGTAAGGCCAGCCTTGATGCAATGGCAGCAAGACGCTAGTACATTATTTTACACTTGCAGTTCTCACACCTTAAGATCTTTCTGAAATACTCCCTCAATTTATGAAGTGTTTGCATTCCTGGGAAATTCAGTATCTATATTAAGCGCACATACAAAAATATATGCTGCTTTGTGTGTAAAGGGAGCTGTGTCCCAGGCTTGTATTTGTTATAAAAGTCTTCCCCCCTTCATGAATGAGAATGGCGAGAGACTGGAAAGTTGGGAGATTCCCACAGTGCCTCTTGCACTGGACTGCCCCTTGCAGTCTCACCTAGCAGCCACCAGTACCCCAGCTCTGAATGATGGAAGGACAACCCTGTATCCATCCCTGTGATGGCCAGCAGCTTGGTCACAAATTTCCCAAACATCCACGACGGTTTGAAGCTGCTTTATAATTTTGGTCGTCATTAGAATCACTCTGGGAAGTTACTGTATGTGCAGGTTCCTTGACCCTACTCTCAGAAATCCTGAATTAGTAGCTAGGGGACAGCCCCAGCATCTACAGCTGATTTCTCACCCTCTTAGGAGTTTTGTTCTTTGGAACTCACCTTGAGAAGCTCTGATTTAGACCAGAGGCATGCATGATAATTAATGTGGCACTCTATATAATCTTCAGAGACCATCTTCTAAGAATCTCTGTGTTTAGAAATATTATTTAGTGTTTTTATGTTTTAAAGCCATAAAAATTGCAGCAGCAGTATTGACAATAAAATTTCATTGCGCTCTATTATAAACAAACACAAACATTTATGAGCAATGAAAATTGTAGTAATACTGTCTATTAATTTTTACCACTATGGAATGCATGTAAAACACAGCTGGTAACAGCGGTAATGAAGAACAAGTGGAAAGGGTCAGGTTAGATGGGGTTAGGGAAAGGACTTAGAGGTACCTGAGAGCACCAGGTTCGTTGCTGTCTATCAGAGAGTCCGAATTGATGCAAGAGTGGAGAGGAAATGGCAGGTCGTACTTCCCGGTGTCCTGGCATCTGAACTACATAATCTCCTGTATCAGTTGAGAGCTGAGGGCACTGTGTGTGATCAGAAGCTCTGTTTGTGAGCAGAATATGTAGTCCATGTTCTAGTCCTGAGGACTCCTTTCTGGGTCCAAGTTGTTTTCAAAGGAACTGCTGGGTAAACAAGAAGTCAGGCAAAATAAGAGAATTTAATACATAAGGGAAGCTGTGAGGAAAAGGTCTCTTGAGTTACCTTTGTCCTACGTGAAAGGCCCTGGCTTTGCGAACTCACTTTGAATGCATGGGAGGTTGAGATGGTTAACTGTGAGTCATTTAAGGGTGTAATTTTACCTCTGTCTGTGTGCACATTTGTAAACGGGTTATAGTACAGCAGCTGCTCCATGGGTTTACCATGAGACCTGGAGAGATTCCTAAGAAACACACTTGGCACCTGGAATGGGCAGAAAAATTCTGACAAGCCCACAACCTCATTATATCACAATTTTCAAAGCCAGATGGGGTGGTGCATGCTTGTAATCCTAGCCCTGGAGAGGCCCGGGCAGGATTGCCATGGGTTGAGCACAGATGGGCTACACAGTGAGTCTGAGGCCATCCTGGGTTACACAGTGAGACCCAGCCTCAACTCCTCTGTTCTCCAAGATTTCTACTCGGAACAATAGGTGGTTGCTCTGCCAGATTCTGTATCTCACTTTTCCTTTTCTCTTTTAATTTTATCGAACAGGGTAGAGTTTGGATGCAGCTGCTCACTAAAACAATTGCAGAGTTCAGTTTTCCACATTTGGAGAAGTCACATGGGTCAACACATCTGGAATTTGATGGTTAAGCTTCATGGTGTGGGGAAGGGAACTACTCTCTCCCCTGCCAGGTAAGTATGCAACTTTTCTTCCCTAGAGATATGTTTCATATTCTTAGCCAGAGGCTTTTAGATGGCAGACATGCTTCTGTTTTGTCTTACACTAAGCTAAATTGTAGATCTTATATTGTAGATCCAACCTCATTGCTGAGGCAATGTCCTAGAGACTGCAGTGTCCTAGAGACTGCTGTGTCCTAGAGACTGCAGTGTCCTAGAGACTGCAGTGTCCTAGAGACTGCAGTGTCCTAGAGGGCGTGGCTGAGAACCAAGATGGGAGGGGCCTAAGTGACTACACAGAGCAGTCAACCCAAACACGAATTCCTATCTCCTTTCCAGGTACTACATTTGATAAAGTAGCAATATTGACTAACAGGGGCATAGGAAAAGGGGAAATGAGGATAAAATCCATTAACAACGGAGTGCTTTGGTTTGTTCCATAGGAGGAGTGCTGCTTTGTTTTCAGACAGGGTCTAATTGTGTATAGGTATATAAAGAGGTTTATAAATCAAACATTTTACTTATTACAAATGACAAAGAAACTTAGGCTAAAATAATTCTTAACTGCTATATTGGCCCAAGCCTGTAATCTCACCACTTAGGTAGAGGTAGAGGCAGGAGGCTCAGGAGTCTAAGATCATCTGTGGCTACTAAGAGTTTGAAGTTGCTTAGATTACATGAGACTCTGTCTCTAAAAAAACTAAAACAAATAGACCAATTTTTGGTATACGTATAATTTTACCATTTATTAAAGATTAAAACAAACTTTCATACTGTTGACCTAGCAATGGCTTTTAAATGTCTACATAAAGTATTAAAACCTGATGCTTGTCACGGCAGCACATACTCAGCATTTGGGAGGTAGAGGCAGGAGGCCAGGAACCGAAGGCCATCCTTGTCTACACGAAGATCTAGAGGACAGCATTGCTACACAAAGCTCTGCTTTGTCTTGCCTCAGCACTTGGAAGGCTGAGATAGAGACTCCCACGAGTTTGGAGCTACAGCGAGCTGCACAGTGAATTCCACAGTCTATGCTACAGTGTCGGACCATGTCTTAAAATAAAATGACAAGACCTTTTCTCTAAAAAATCAAAATCAATTAATTAACTAATATTGGATGAATATCTGATACTACAGTATGTGGAGCATCTTCAGTGTTTTTTGAAGTTGATAAACATTTAGAGTTGTCAATACTAAAAATGCTACTTTCATACATATAAGTGCAAAATACCAGAAGCATGTGTAGGGTCATTTCAGAAACTGTTAGAAATTCTGATACTAAATAAGATTAAAATTACTTTAATGACCTTTTTAAAAATAAAACTCAAGCCGGGTGATGGTGATGCACTCCTTTAATCCCAGCACTCGGGAGGCAGAGGCAGCAGGATCTCTGTGAGTTCGAGGCCAGCCTGGTCTACAAGAGCTAGCTCCAGTACAGGTTCCAAAGCTACAGAGAAACCCTGTCTTGTAAAAAGGAAAAAAGAAAAAAAAAAGATAAAAGAAAATAAAACTCAAGTTAGCAACTCAAAATTAAAAACAAAAAAATACTTTAAACAGAATTTCATGTAGCCCAGGCTGGTCCCAAACTTGTGAAGTACCAGAAAGCAACTTTTAACTCTTCATCTTCCTCACTCCACCTTTACCAGAAAGCAACCTTCAACTCCTGACCTTCCTGCCTCCACCTTTCAGAGAGAATGTAATTACAGGTGTGTACCACCATGTCTACCTAAATAGTCATTCTTAAAAATTAAACATCCCAGCACGATACAATCCAACTATATACTAACTTGACACTTAGATGCTGAGGGATGATATTAGGGAACTATTAAAAATATTTGTTTCCATAGAGACAGTAAATCTCATTCATACAGTTAAAATACTACAATTTATAAAATACAATGATCTCAAATCTGAGGCGAGTGGTTTCAGGCTGCAGACACTGGCGTGACATGGTTGTCATAACAACCTCAGTGAAGCTTGAACATGTGTATCCCAGGCACAAGGCTGCAGTGAGATCGTATGATCCAGTGCTGGTAACATCCAGAAACGTACCAGAGTCTTCATGAGTTTTGTTTGGGATTAATTTTAGGTAGTTGCATGTTCAAAAACTTTTTAGTGTTGCCAAATGTCTGTGACCCATACCTTCAGTAATATGGGACTGAGACCCGCCGTTCAAGTTGGGTACAGAGAGACCTGTGACAAGCTCTTAAACCAGGGAGGAGTGGGATGGAGGCCATGTCTGAGGCAGCAGGAAAAGCTCCCGCTCAGAAATCAATGCAGTGCAACAAAGTGAGCCTGGAACAACCAGGACATGAAATCAAAATCAAATGGAAGGAAAATAGTCAAGAAAGGTTCTAAGGAGAAGCTGTTCACCTTGGTGACCAAGTGGATGTAGAGATTTAGGGAGAAGGAACTGAACAGAAGTCCAAGGATTCTAATCTCAAATACTCTGGGTGCAGCAGGAAAATGGAAATATGTATGATCACTTTAAAGAATTATAATTCAGAGGGTGGTATCACCCCAAATCTGCCCTCTGTTTTGTCTGTAATCTCTCCTGTCCAACAAGGAGGGCATGTACATCCACCGTAACGTATACTGTAGGGAAGGGACAGTACCCAAGGTAAGACCCAACTCTGAGGAAGCTGCCCCACTCAACTATGTTAAAGGAACTGAAACCTTAGGTTAGTGAAGTCCCAGAGAAATGAAATTTGGGTACATGAGAACTCCTGAAGACAGTCATAGACCATCCAGAAACTTCCCTCTTTTCAGTCTGCATGTTTATATGAGGTAAGTCCTAGAGGATTAAGCCAGTTTTGTGTATGTAGCATGCCTTACGAGTATAGTACTGGGTGTTAACTTGATTTCTGTAGTAGGAATAACATCTGAAGTTTCTGAAACATGAGATCCAGTCATTTGCTTAGATGTAGAATTAATATTTTTCAGGACTGGCAGTAATAAAGTCAAATGATGTCTCTGATACTCTCCAGTAGGAGAGAACTGAATTTGAAGGTAGGAAACAACTCTAGATCATTTAGTCTCTCTCCCTCTACCCGCTCCCTGCGCAGTCTTGCTGTGTAACCAGCCTTAAATGCACTGTGGCCCAAGCTGACCTTGAACTTGTGGTGTAGAATGTGCCACCAGCCTGAGCGCCTGGCTCCATTCCGTCCAGCTCTTGACCAGTGCAGACACATCACATGCCTTAGGTGCTTGTCTGTATCTGCTCTGTTGGTTGCAGAATGGAAGCTGTAAGTCTCAGGGACCATCTGATGAAGCTCTTAGCTTTTGGACTGGTAGAAGCTAGAAGCCCACTAAAGATGTATTTAAAGATTTAAAGTCGGAGGAAATTAAGTTTCCCACAAGTGTGGGAAATAAATTAATGTGTCTTTAAAGAAGATTAAAATTATCCCAAGATAATTTGGCTCTCTTTTGTAACATTCTAACTGGACATCGTTACTAAATTCAGTATTCACATGGTAAAATCTTTAACCCAAGTGTGGCTTTTCCTTTTTATGGAACCTCCAGGTTACAGGAAAAAAAAAAAGGTTCTAATTTCTGAGACCTCAGAAAGCTGAGGGTTTGGAAACCTCAAGCAAGGAGGTTTCTGGGAATATACATGGGTGTCTCGTTAAAGGGAAAGTTATATCTTCCATTTCCTAACATGTTTCAGGGATGTTCCATTTATTCTAAAGATTTCTTTACTCATCTTGTATGTGTGCACCACATGCATTCCAGTGACTTCAGAGCCCAGAAGAGGGTATTAGGTCCCCTAGAACTGGAGTTGCTGGTGGTTGGGTGGGTGCTGGGAACCTGTGTCCCAAACAGGAGCATTTTCATGCCCAGATGACTGACTGGTAGTGTCATTTGGAGTAACTCTTTTTTTTATTATTGATTTTTATTGAGCTCTACATTTTGCTCTGCTCCCCTCCCTGCCTCTCCCCTCCTCTTCAAGCCTCTCCCAAGGTCCTCATGCTCCCAGTTTACTCAGGAGATCTTGTCTTTTTCTACTTCCCATGTAGATTAGATCTATGTAAGTCTCTCTTAGGGTCCTCATTGTTGTCTATGTTCTCTGGGATTGTGATTTGTAGGCTGGCTTTCTTTGCTTTATGTTTAAAAACCACCTATGAGTGAGTACATGTGATATTTGTCTTTCTGTGTCTGGGTTACCTCACTCAAAATAATGTTTTCTAGCTCCACCCATTTTCCTGCAAAATTAAACTGTCGTTATTTTTTTCTGCTGTGTAGAACTCCATTGTGTAAATGTACCACATTTTTCTGATCCATTCTTTGGTGGAGGAACATTTAGGTTGTTTCCAGGTTCTGGCTATGACAAACAGTGCTGCTGGCTTAACTCTTAAGAGAGGGGACAGACAACCCATTTTGGTGACTTCAGCATGAATGAGGCAGAGGCAGGTGTATCACTCTATCAAGCTAGCCTGATCTATGTGGGGGAGATTCAGGTAAGCCAAGGCTATGTAACAAGACCCTGTCTCAAAAAGAAAAGAGCAGATGGTGGTGTTGGTGGCAGTGGTCCTGGAGAGATGGTTCAGCAGTCAAGAGCACTGGCTGCTTTTCCAAAGGATCTGGGTCAGATTCCTTAGGGAGATGATCTGACGTCCTCTTCTGGACTCCCTGGGTACCAGGCACACAAGTGGTACACAGACATGCACACATCCTGACAAACCAATCATACATATAAAATAAAAAAATATAAAAAACAAAAGAAGAGGATACAACAGTGTATTTTCTTTTTGTTATCTTACAATCATTTGGGCAGTATAAAATGTCCTGTTTCCGCTCAGGCCCACAGATACAGCTGAGATACCAGATCCCAGCCAAACATTAAAGCAGAGGAAATGAGTCAACCGTGTTCCGTATTTTCAAGTGTAATAATCTAAAATATATTCTAACATAATTTTTGCTTGCGTATTATAGAGAACCATAATCATGAAATCATTGTGTGTACATATTTTTCCAGTTGGTATTTTATGTTTTACAATGTTGTGCTACAGAGGTTTTATACTGAGCTCTAAAAAGGAAGTACAGTGCCGAGTAGCTCTTCTAGGAAACGGAAAATATTCTGAGACTAAAATGTCCTCTCAGGTCAAAGATTTTGAATGACCAGAGTGAGAAGATTGGAAGAATGGAAAATCATGAGCTGGAGATTGGGCTTTCTAAATTATTGGCTAAAAATGAAAGACTTGTATTTAGATATCTAATGTAACTAAAATTAAAGTCAAGTATAACTTTCATCTAACAAATCTATTTTTTTCATATTTCAGATGGTATTTTCATTTTTATAGTCAACATATTTATTTATTTGAGATAATGTCTCATTGTTTTTTTAGGCTGGCCTCAAAATCTCAGTCCTGCCTCCTCCTCCCTGCCCCCCCAAGTCCTGGGAATACTCCTGGGTACCACTCCTAAGTACACTTTTGTTGGAAATAATAGTGTAGTTGATAAAAGTGTACTTTTATATCTCTAGATTTATTGGATGAAATGAATACATTTTATCTTAGTCACATTAATTCTGTAAGTAGCCTTGGGATTATGAATATATTAGTGAAAGTCAAACAATAAATGTTTGTTAAATCAATCCATGATTAAGTACCTACTATACATCAGAGGTGTTAAGCATGAAGAGAAATCATGTCCCAGCCTTCAGTGTCTTACTTTCTCCTGGGATAATGGATGTAACATCCCAACTAAGATGCTTAGTGCTGGAATGGACACAAGACAGTGGAGCTTGGTATCTTCTTTCCTGTTTTATTTAGCACAGACTTTCTTCCCTTCTGTCAAACAGTGTATGTTGTCATGCAGGGCTCAAACTGTACTGTTTGTGCTCGGTCTTTCTAACTTCATCACGAACACAGTTTCTAGAGGCTGTGGCTCATGTGCGTTCCTCCACTGTAGATCCAGACCCCTGGGCTGCTGCCTGCAATGCACACCATTGCATTTCCTGTAGCATTTCCTCTAGTACACTTGCTTTCCCATCTGTCTCTTGAATGCCTCTTAATGCCAGAGCTCTTGGACACTTCTGTAGCCACAGAATTCTCCACATGGTTCAGTCATGCTGGAGAAATTGGGCAGTTCTCATGGCGTCTCACTCCATTTCCTCAGGACCTGACTCTAGTGAAAACGCTCTGCTATCACCTCTTCAGCCATGTTGAGGATGGATGAGAGAGTTTAGGACTGGAGGCAACTAGTAGAAAAGGGGTTGTAAGAGTAGAGAAGAGAAGAGACTGTTGTTTGGGGAGACAGGGTGAAGGGAACTTCTGGGCTTCTTTGAGAAATGTTATCGACTGTGGAACTATTTGATGATGTATGGATTCTGGGAGAGGAGAAGCCCTTTGTTGTCTCTTTATTGAAATAAGTGCAGATGTAAGAAGACTCTTGTGTATCTTTCCATTCTTCTCTGCCTCTTTTCTAACAGAATCTGGATTTTGTTTAGGTAATTCATCCCACTGCGGTTACCATATGCTAACCACAGTTGATCCACAGGTTGAATGATTAGAACTGAACAAAAAAATACATTCTAATGAATTTAACATGAAGACTTTTTTTGCCTATTTTTTATTGAGCTCTATATTTTTCTCTGCTCCCCTCCCTGCCTCTCCCCTCCCCCCTTCAACCCTCCCCCAAGTTTCCCATGCTCTCAATTTACTCAGGAGATCTTGTCTTTTTCTACTTCCCATGTAGATTATATCTATGTAAGTCTCTCTTAGGGTCCTCATTGTTGTCTAAGTTCTCTGGGATTGTGATTTGTGGGCTGTTTTTCTTTGCTTTATGTTTAAAAACCACTTATGAGTGAGTACATGTGATAATTGTCTTTCTGTGTCTGGGTTACCTCACTCAAAATGATGTTTTCTAGCTCTGTCCATTTTCCTGCAAAATTCAAGATGTCATTATTTTTTCTACTGTATAGAACTCCATTGTGTAAATGTACCACATTTTCCTTATCCATTCATCGGCTGAGGGGCATTTAGGTTGTTTCCAGGTTCCGGCTATGACAAACAAAGCTGCTATCAACATATTTGAGCACATGACGTTGTGGTACAATTGAGCGTCCTTCGGATATATACCCAAAAGTGGTATTACTGGGTTTTGAGGAAGGTTGTTTCCTAATTTCCTGAGAAATCGCCACACTGACATCCAAAGGGGCTGTACCAGCTCGCATTCCCACCAGCAATGCAGAAGTGTTCCCTTTTCCCCACAACCTCTCCAGCATAAGTTGTCATCAGTGTTTTTATTCTTAGCCATTCTTACAGTTGTAAGATGGAATTTCAGAGTTGTTTGGATTTGCATTTCTTTGATGACTAAGGATGTTGAACATTTCCTTAAGTGTCTTTCAGCCATTTTAGATTCCTCTGTTGAGAGTTCTCTGTTTAGGTCTGTACTTCATTTTTTTTATTGGATTATTTGTTCTTTTGATGATCAGTTTATTGAGTTCTTTGTATATTTTGGAGATCAGACCTCTGTCTGATGTGGGGTTAGTGAAGATCTTTTCCCATTCTGTAGGCTGTTGTTTTGTCTTGTTGACCATATCCTTTGCTTCACAGAAGCTTTTCAGTTTCAGGAGTTCCCGTTTATTAATTGTTTCTCTCAGTGTCTGTGCTACTGGGGTTATATTTAGGAAGTGGTCTCCTGTGCCAATGTGTTCAAGTGTACTTCCCACTTTCTCTTTTATAAGGTTCAGTGTGGCTGGCTTTATGTTGAGGTCTTTGATCCATTTGGACTTGAGTTTTGTGCATAGTGATTGATATGGGTCTATTTTAATTCTTCTACCTGTTGATATCCAGTTATGCCAGCATCATTTGTTAAATATGCATCCTTTTTTCCATTTGATATTTTTTGTTTCTTTGTCAAAAATCAGGTGTTCTAAGGTGTGTGAATTAATATCTGGGTCTTCGATTCAGTTCCATTGCTCCTCCTGTCTGTTCTTATGCCAATACCAGGATTTTTTTTTTTTGTACTGTAGCTCTGTAGTAGAGTTTGAAGTCAGGGATGTGATTCCTCCAGAAGTTCCTTTATTGTACAGGATTGTTTTGACTATCCTGGGTTTGTTGCTTTTCCATATGAAGTTGAGTACTGTTCTTTCGAGGTCTGTGAAAAATTTTGCTGGAATTTTGATGGTTATTACATTGAATCTATAGATTGCTTTTGGTAAGATTGCTATATTTACTATGTTAATTGTATCTACCAAAGAGCATGGGAGATCTTTCTACTTTCTGGTGTCTTAACATGAAGAGACTTATAAAATGTAATAGTTTTATTCATTCATTGAGAATTTTATATATGCAGACCATGTTTCTATCATAGTCACCATTCAGTCCTCCCAGATCCATTCCCACCCCACTCAACTTCAGTACCTTAAAAATTATATATATGTGTGTATATACATATATAATGCACATATTATATATGCATATATGATATATGTATCACAATATATGCACACATATATGTGTGCGTGTGTATATGAGTACATATGTATATACGTATATATGTGTGTGTGTTCATATATATGCATATACACATACCACCAAGTCCACTATACACTGCCCACATGCTCATGACGGTGAAGCCATCTTCTGGAACATGTTCAAACTACCAGGGGCCACGCCTTTAGAGAAAATGTGTTCTTCTACCCCCAGAAGCTCTCAGCTCTCAGTAGCTCCTCAGTGAGGGGAGACTCATGAGCTCCCTCTCCGAAAGTAGATTGTTAACTGAACTGATTTTGCACAGGTCTTACAGGCAACCACAGCCTCTGTGAGTTTATGAGTATAGAGACCGGCCATGTTCAGTCCTCTTGACCTGTGGTCATACAGCATTCTGTCCCCTCCTTCAAGATCATCTCTGAGCCTTTGGAGAAGGGATGAAGTATAGATGTCCTATCTGGCCCAGCACCAAGAGGAGACATTTGATATGGAACTTTGGAAAAGGGTCTTTTTCATTGTTTAAATGTGTCTCCCAAGTTCATGTGCTGGCAACCTAATCTCCAATACTAAGACTTGACTGGATCTAGAGTCACCTAAGAGACAGACCGATGGGCACATCTGTGGGGAGTTTCTGTACTAGACTGGGTTCACTGAAATCAGAAGATGGACCCTGAGTAGCATTCTACAAGCCAGGATCCCAGACAGGATAAAACCACAAAGTCAAAGCAAGCAGAGAAACAACCTTTGTCTCACTCTGCTTCCTGACTACAGATGCTGTGACCAGCTGACTCGATATCCTTGCTGCTATGATGGACCAGCGTAGGTCCTTCATTCCTTAAGTGGCTTTTTTCAGGTATTTTGTTCCAGCAATGAAAATAATGCAGTTTGAGTACTTTAAAGGTAATTATGCCCATAGGACTCCTGGCTGGGGCTGGAACCCTTGGAGAAGAGCTTGAGGCTAAGGGGCGGGTTCTCTCAGGCTCCTGCTGTTCTGCCTTCTGCCATGTGGTGATGCAGCCACACAGTCCTCTGTAGAGGTCAATCTCCAGCTCTGGGAGAAAATAATTTCTTGTTCTTCTTTGGTTTCCTTTTCTCATATATTTTGTTATAACAGCATAAACTAAGAGGTTGGGTTTTTTTTTCCCTCATAAAAAAATGACACTGAATAGTTCATTGAACTTTACTGTGTCTGATATGACAAACTGTAGAAGCCATCTTAAGACCACTAGTTAAAAATAAGACCAATGGGCTTGAGACTTCAGAGCAGAAAAAAAATCTGGGAAGAATAGGAAAGATTTTACATTTAAATTTAATTTATTATTTGTCATGCATGTATGTGTCATGGCATGAGTGTGCGGAGGTCCGATAACAACCTTTGGGCTGGATCTTCAGTGGTCTAGCTAATAACATAGAGCATGTAATTTACTGAGACCTGAACTCCCAGGACATGGCCTCCTCTAAAACATATATTTCTTTAAACTTATTCATTTTAGTTTTTCCATAGAAGAATATCCCTGCATATCCCTGATTATTCTGGAACTCACTCTGTACATGAAGCTGTCATCAAACTTGGAGACCTACCTACTCTTGCCTCCTGAGTGCTGGGATTAAAGGTGTACAATATTATGATCCCATTTTCTCAGCACAAGCTGGTTTAAACTTGTTTTGTAGCTGAGGCTGCCTAAACTCCTGATCCTTATGTCACCATGTCCCAAGGACTGGGATTGTAGGCATGTCCCATCCACCACACAGGACAAATTCTGTCTATATTAAGATAAACCAAGTGGTATCTAACACTTATAATTTCAGCAGGAGAATTGCTGTAAATTCAAGGCCAGCCTGGGATACACAGTATTTCAGGCTATTCTTAGCTGCAGAATGAGATCCAGTGTCAACAAAATAAAACGAAGTCAAACAAAACAATGCCAATGATAGGGACAGAATTTAAACTTTCACTTCCTATATTACATTTAGCAGTTGCTATATTCCTGTTCTTGCCCAAGACTGCTGGCAGGTTTGAATATAGAACATAGTTCATATGTCATAATGGAAGTTTACAACTTTGACCAAGCCTTTTGACAGAGTACAGGAAGTAGGCAGAGCGGCACAGAACATCAGGAAACATTTAGGCCTGATGTAAGAATTGTTTCTAGAGCACATAAGAACCAAACAAAATACCTAAAGCTAAAATCTTAAATTTTCAAACATTTAAAGGGGATCATGGGAGTGGGGGAAAATAAGGAAGTACAGAGGAGAAAGACTGTCTTTTACTGGAGTAATTATTACACAAGTCAACCAATGTAGTCAGCAGAGGTAGTGGTAGAGGCAATTTTAAAATATTTCTAAAACTCCCTTGACCATTCTCCCACGACGATGAGAATCTTGTGGCTTCTTTCTTTGAAGCTGGACCAACGTTGACTGGTCGACCAGTTGGAGTATGGTGGAAGTCATTATATGGACTGTTCAGGCTAGCCCATCCGTCCCCAGGTTGTCTGTGTCAGTGGCAGTAGGGATGGGGACACACACTGTCACCTGCACCAGCCTGAGGAGTCCCTTTAATCTCTGGGGATTTCAACTGAGGTAAAGTCAGATTCTTGGGTTTGACACAGAAAATAATTTGAGGAGAATCTAATTATGAAGCAGAGTTGGTATTTATGAAAAGGCTTTTTAATTTATTTACTTATTGAGACCAGGTCTCACTCTGTAGCATTGGTCGGCCAGGGACTCACTATGTGAATCTAGATGGCCCTGAACTCATCAGCTTCTGCCCATAGGTGCTGGGCTTAAAGGCAAGTGCCACCATGATTAGCTTAAAAGATATTTTTAACACAGATTTTATGCATCAGGGATAAAAGAAAGAAGGCACTCTAGAAGATGTGAGGCATCACGAGCGTGGTATGGGCATCTCTAAGCAGTTCACAACAACGCCACCTTGTTTGAAACTATTATCTTTATTAAATATTTAAAAACTATATTTTATATATGTATAGCAATATAGTTCATATGTTAAATAGCACTATTCTAGAATGACTCGATATAGCTTTAAACAGAAGTAAAAAGGGAAAATTTTAAGGTTACAGAAGCCCACCCTCAAAACGAAATTTCTACATTCACCTTTTCTAAATCGGCCAATACATCAGATGTCTTGTACCATGCCTGGTCGTGTCTGCTTCCCACTGGAGTTAAGAGATCCCAGCCTTCACGGCCACTGCCCCAAAGGCTCAGTTGTTTCAGAATGCAGTCATGGCTCTTGCTGCTTCAGTACGCAGAAAGTTGGATGCATATTTGCAAACTATTATCTTGCAGGAGATCACAGGGTGGTTCCTGGGTGAGACTTGACAGGAGTGCAGTTGAGAGGAGACAGCCTAGAACACAGGGAGGCAGGGCAGTGAGGAGCTTTACCGTTAGCAAAGCCTTGGCTAAGATTCTCAAAAAACATCTGTGAGGGGAATGAGGCCTGCCCCAAGGTCACCTACATCCATGCCTTAAGCCTAGTCAGTTACTATTGTAACATAGACAATCTGTATATAAAGGAATAGTATCTATGTCAACAACCTTCACAGCTAAGGCCAGTTGTTCCTTTCTGCTTCGTCTGGAACCTTCACTGGAGCCTTGAGCCTGTGTGAAAAGTTTCACTATCCCATATCAGCCTTGCTGTGAGGAAGCACAGCTAACCCATGTAGAAAGACCACGGGGAAAGATTCACGTGTGGAGAAGGAGAGCTGTACGGCCTTAGCGACCACTTTCCCGGTACTTCTCTTCCATGTGCCCCCGTGTCTGACCGCATGGCAAACCCTATTATGGTTGGATCTAAAATGTCCACCACAAAGCTCATGTGCTTGGACTCTGGCCCACAGCTGGAGCTGCTTTAGGAGGTCCTGGAACCTTTGGGTGGCAGGCCCTGTGTGGAAGAGGTGGGGAGGCAGAGCTTGAGAATTATAGCTTGGTTTTGCTCTCCCGCACTTTCTGCTCCTGATACCTTGAGGAAGTAGCAAGTAAGAGATCCCAACTGTTCCACCACTGTGCCTTCGTTGCCGTGATGGACTACAGACCCTTAGACCGTGGGCCAAAACAAGTCCTCTTCCCAACAAGAGCAGCAAGTAATACAGACCCTCAGCCAAAATGATCACTTGAGCTCTTCCTGAACTCCTGACCCATTAAAGGCACAAGATATCACATGATGGTTTTTATTGTTTTAAGTCAATGAGATTTAGAGTAGTTTGTTGTGTAGCGTCTTTAGAAGTCATTATAACTAATTGCTCTAACTAGCAAGGCAAACTGATAGTTTCCAGTCAGAAGCCCTGTTTTAATAATGAAAGCAAATAACTAAATGATGGGGCCAGGTATCTCCAAAGGAAAGTCTTTGTTCTAGAAAAATGGTAGAATTGATGTTTGAACAGTCCACCGTATTTCTCAAGGGGGCTCTGTAGTTCCTTCTGTCACTTCGTCTTCCTGTTTCATATTACCAACAAAGTATGTCAGACACTTCAGGTATCCTTGACATGTCATAACTCAACATCCAAAGCCACAGACTGGGAAGTTTAGGACCCCTGTAAACTGGGTACCAGCTTAATGGTTTTAGAATAGTCAAAAGAAACTACCAGTAGGGCTGTAACTGTGACCTAATTTTCAAGATGGGTAAGATGGATGTAGAGAATCCAAAGAATTATAGGGCTTAAACTCCTGAATTAATTTTCTTGTTTTAAAGTATTGAAAGAACATTAAGGAAAATTAAGAGCCTTCTAAGATAGCCTGGTGGTTAAAGGCACCTGACACCAACCCTGACTATCTGAGCTCTGTTCTTGGGATCTGACTCCAACCTGTCTATCTGAGTTCTCTCCTTCGGATCCACATGGAAATCTGAGTTCTCTCCTTGGAATCCACGTGGAAAGCACGCTGACACCCACAATTGTCCTCTGATCTCCACACCACAGAGTGTCATATGTGTACCCCATGCAGTGCACCCCTCACAACAAATAAACATAATGGGAGTTAAGGAAAGAAAATTAAGACCAGCTAAAGCATATGCAGATAACTGACATGGAAAATGTTCATATGTTTATATGTTTGGAGTAGCAAATTAATTAAGACAAAAAGTATATGGGTAGTTGTTTACGCTTGGGGCACATAGGAATCAATTACTGGTGAATATGAGTATGGCATTCCTTTTTAGGGTGCTGAGAGTACTCTCAAATTGATTGTGAAAAGGGTTGAAAAACTAAATGAACAGATTGAGCACGCCAAATCCAAACGTCTAAAATCCAAAATGGTCCAAAATCAATCTTTTGAATGCTGATGTGGTATAACTATTTCCTTCATGTGTGACATGGCCATCGCTATCACGAAGCAGAATTGCAATAGAGTTCTACAGGAGACCTTGGTCTACAGCCATGGCAACAAAATGAGCAGAATACCATGACTGATAGCTAATATACGGCAGTGGCAATGTGTCTGTTAGCATTCCTTCCTGGGAGGACAATTGTAAGATCCTTACGTGAGATTTCAATCACAGCCTCCTGCCTCAGCTGCACATGGTCTTGGTGGATAGTAGGAAGCACTAGGGTACATAGATGGTGGATGGAGTGGGATTCTCCAGTGTGTACTTGCTTATGAGTCAACCATGTTGGGGTGGAACTTCCCAGTTGTATAGTCTTGCATCACCCATATTCCTGTAAGTATCCCCAATAAATCCACTGACTAACAAGCTAGGTTTGGATGAAATCTCCTTATCCATCTGTTGATGTTCTCTTTCTGGTATTGTTGACTTGCTAGAGTCACAGCCTGGGTCCTGGCAGAGTCCCTTATAAGCTCTGCTCAGTCACTTGCCTTCAGTAGACCAAGTAAATAAACAAGCAAACAAATAAGGCTCAGTCACTTGTCTTCAATAGACTAGATAGATAGATAGATAGATAGATGATAGATAGATAGATAGATAGATAGATAGATAGATAGATAGATAGATAGATAGGGCTCAGTCACTTGTCTTCAATAGACCAAGTAAACAAACAAACAAACAAATAAGGCTCAGTCACTTGTTTTCAATAGACCAGATAGGTAGGTAGGTAGGTAGGTAGGTAGATAGATAGATAGATAGATAGATAGATAGATAGATAGATAGATAGATAGGGCTCAGTCACTTGTGTTTAGTAGACCAAACAAACAAATAAATCATATAAAGCAAAATATTTTCGGCAATGTCACCATGTTGCGAAAAAAACCAAAGAGAGTGATCCATGACCAACCCCTTCCCCTATCAGTCCGTGTTTGGGGACCTAATGTGAGGTCTGATCCTAGTCAAGGCATCCTCGTGTCCACCGTCATTGTCTGGGCTGCGGCCTCTCCTGCACGGTGGGCCGACATGCCAGAACTGGATGCAGTCTCTCTTTAGGGGATGAGCTCCGCATCTACCTGGCACCAACTTCAGCCTATTCCTCTTCCAGCTGGGGACTCTTAGGGAAAGTCCAACTTCCTGGGGTCCATTTCAATAGTCCGACGGCCAAAGGGAGGAGCATAGCGTCTCTTTAGAACATCATTGTTCCTGTCAGTACAGGTACAGGGTGACAAGCCACACACAGCTGATATGCTGTCCAAGTGAAAACCCCACTCCCGACTTCATGGGCGGGGTCATAGTCAGAACACTGGCACAGCAAAAATGCTGGATAAAATCACCTTCAGGCTATGTATGGAAGCTGTAAATGAAACACAGGTGAATTTTATGTTTAGAGCTGAGTCCTAGCCCCAAAATATCCCATTATCAAACCCAGAATATCTGATCCCAACCATTTTAGATAACAGAAAAGATGCTCAATGGTCTTAAAAAACTATTGATGTAGGCTGGACATGTTGCTGCCTGTCCATAATCTCTGCTCTTGAAAGGTAAGATGGTGATGGTAGTGGGGAGCTCAAAGCCATCTTTGGCTACATAATGGGGCCAGTCTGGGTTATATAATGTTCTGCTTTAAAAAAATCAAATAAAAAATATTTCACTGGACACTTTAAGTTGTCAAATTGTATAAAGTATGAGTACTGTAACATGACCCTGTCCTGAAGCCCTGGCCAGAGAGAACATATTATAGACTGTGTCCTTTCTTTTAACTATCAGATTATGATGTTTTGTCCCTTGCAGAATTATTGTGCTGAACCGGAATGGTGGGACTGGGAGCTGAAGCTGGCCTCCAAAGAAAAAGTACCAATGGCTTCCATTCTACACCCATCACACGAACGGACAAAGAACTCTGCCAAGCTTCTGAATAGGCAGAAGTCATACATCCCACAAAACCCAGTTCTTTTCTTTTAAAATGTAGGCTCTTTAATGCCTCTTTCCTCAGTTGGTACTGAAAATAAAAATTACCTCTAGGGACTGAAGAGGAGGCTCAGAGATTAAGCGCACACACTGCTCTTGTGTGTGTGTGTGTGGGGGGGGGCTGAGTTTGGTTCCCAGTGCTCATATTGGCAGCTCCCCACTGTAAGCCCCTGAAGGCAGGGAGCAGCCAGGTCCAGCCCTGAGGACCTCCTACTCCCATCCTCCACCCACAGAATACACTAACTGCTTAATGACCGGGGCCTGGCCCCCACCCTACAGAGTAAACAGCCCAAGCTCAGGACTTGGAATCCCACCAATCCTCACCCTGGAAATCTTCACCCTAGAAAGCTTTGGCCCCAAGAATCCCTATATAAACCCTGCCTTCTGTTTAGTTCTCTGCTGCTTCTCACCTGAGCAGAGGCAGTCTTCTTCCTGGGTTCTTTCCTCCCAGTAAATCTCTTGTGTGAGGTTTTGTGTGGTGGGAGTTGGTGGTATTCCTTGACTCCTGACTGCCCGTGTACTTCCCCTCAGAGCTGTGACATTTACATGGGTTCCATGACGTGGATAGACTTTCCTTGTGCCTGTGCTCCCCCTCGGGGTCTAAATTGCATGGGACCCTATTCCTCATCTCCAGTTCACCCACAACAGGCTCACTAATCACTCAGCACCCCGTCCACCAGCAGCAATTAGGTAAGTTTCCCCTGTGCTCAGTGTAAACGTTTCTCTGATTCCGAGGAAGTGACCATTGCGTGTCCAGCACCTCTCTGGTACTCTTGGAGGTGGAGGTGTACCCAGCCATGGTCCATGGTCTTTAAGGCCCTCTTCACTTGACTCCAACCCCTACCCTGGGAGCTGCACTCGTATAGTTTCCTTAGACCCAACTGGGCTATTGTGCTCCTTCCTACTCTCTTCTCCCATCTTCCCTTTAGAGCTGCTGTAACTCCACAGGCTCCTCTAGGCCCTCATGGCTTTATGACTCCTTTCTCAGACTCTCTCCTGTGGATTAGACAACCCCATCAATCCGTTTTCATCCCTGCTTTCTATCTTCCTCAAAAGCCCCATTACCAGGTGCAGAGTCTCTCCCTGGGCTTAGCCAGGCTAAGTCCCTGACCCCTGTTGAGTGTGGCTATGAATCACTGAATGGCATTTGTCTTCCTTCGGTCTTCCCTTGTTGGGGGATGTGTGCACACTGTGTGAAGGTGTGTTGCTGTGGTTGGTGTAATAAAGAGCTGAACGGCCAATAGCTGGGCAGGAAGGATAGGTGGGACTTCCAGCAGAGAGAGGAAGGAGGAGGAGAAAATAATTGAGTTGTGGAGGAGACATGGTTGACACTCCATGCCAATAAGACATGGAGTGAGCTGCACGTGCAGAATAAAACAAAGGTAAAAAGCCATATGGTAAAGTATGGGTTAATAAAAGCAGAGCTAGTGGGACAAGCCTAAGCTAAGGCCAAGCTTTCATAATTAATAATAAGTCTCCATGCCATTATTTGTGAGCTGGCGGCCCAAAGAAAGTTCTGACTACACTCCTTGATCTCTAGGAATGCCCATGATCACAGGTTACAGTGACTTTTTTTTCTTCTAGGCCCCTCACATCCATGGGAATAGTGTCTCCCACATCCTCTCACTCCCCTTGGAATGCCTTTGGAAAAACCCCAGCCTCTACACCTGGCACCCAACCTGAAGGGCCCTAAATTAAACCTTTGCAATAAAATTTGCCCTCAGAATCCCTTAGAATCAGTTCAAAGGGTCACCTAATGGCACCCTTGATCCTAATATTATTCAGGACCTTTACTGTGAGCGATCAGGGAAATGAAAAGAGATTCCCCCATTCCCTAATTCTCTTTTCTCTACTCCAAGCCCTGTTTGTTTTTGTCTGATCCCTCTCCACAAACTGTGTAATTTCCTATTTTTTAAAATTACCATTGATGGATCTGGAAGTCTGTTACAAAGCAGAAGCCGGAGCAGATCTAGCAGGAGGGGACAGAAACGAAGGCGTAGGCGAGCTGCAGCACCCCCCCCCCCCCAAACACACACACATTCCTTGCTTCCCGATAGATCTCTCAGCTCCCTCCTGTAGTGTCCACTGTCTATAGTCAGGGCTCGAAAACATCTTGTCTCTAAGCCTACTTTGTTCTCAGCTTACTGGATTTCGTTTTACTTGTCTTTTTGGTGTCCTTTAAATAGGTGTGCCATTAGACTGATGTTTTACGCTGTCCCACTTCAATTAAAAGCTGGCTCTGCCTTCATCCAGTAACTGATGAGAGATCCACAGTCAAGCACTGGGCCAAGCTCCAGGAGTCCAGTTGATGAGAGGGAGAAGGGGTCATAGGAGCAAAGCAGGGCCAAGGTCATGACGGAGGAACCCACAGAGGCAGCTGACCCGAGCTAGTGTGTGCGCCCAGACTCTGGACCAACAGCTAGGGAGCCTGTGTGGGACTGACCTAGGCCCTCCGCGTGTGTAGCGTAGCTTGGTCTGTCTGTGTTGACTCCCATGTGAGGCCTGCCCCTTTCAGTATGGAGGAGGAGTGGATGGGGGTAATAGATGGGAGGGGGGAGAGGGAACAAGAAGAAAGGAGGGAGGGGGAAACTGTGGTTGGTATGTAAAATAAATGAAAAAAAAATTAATAAAAAATAGAAGAGGGAAAAAATTGGCTCTGGAGTTGGGGTATGGCTCCCCCTCTTTAGACCCAAGCATGCTTATTTAAAGGTTTCCTTCAAAATCTCTGCCCCCTATCAGGCGAGCCACCTGGCTATGACAGAGAAAGGAGAGCACAACAAAATAAAGGGACAGGCCATTCCCAATGGACCCTACTGCTACTCACCTCATACTCTTTCGGCTTTGGTTTAACTCTCTAAAACTTTTGCTAAAGTATAAATCTTATCTCAAGATTTGTAAGCTTATTGGATATGATTAAAAACCTATAAAAACTGTAATAAAAGGATTAACCTAAAACTTGAAATTCCAGGGTGGATCGTTAAACACCTATACATAGTCAAAGGAAACATGTGGCTTGCTGTCTTCTTAGCTGCTGTCCCCGTCTTTGGATGGAGGCAGGCATGCAATTGATAGCTATTTTTGCTAGGGTTGGAAAGGATGGATTTTTGCCATGTGACTTCCCTCCCATCTTGATTAAAAGTGACCACAGGGCATAAGCCAATCAAGGGAAAACAACTCGTAGCTGTTAAACCCAAACCAGAGGATTCCTCCACTATTTTTTTTTTTTTTTTTTTTTTTGGTTTTTTGAGACAGGGTTTCTCTGTGGTTTTGGAGCCTGTCCTGGAACTAGCTCTTGTAGACCAGGCTGGTCTCGAACTCACAGAGATCCGCCTGTCTCTGCCTCCCGAGTGCTGGGATTAAAGGCGTGCGCCACCACCGCCCGGCTCCTCCACTATTTTTGACCATACCAATGAGTCTCCCCATTATCGGCCTCAACCTACAGTCCCTTCTCTCCTTCTCTGGCCTCTTCAGTCTCTCTTCATCCCTTCTCAGCTACACACTGTTCAGATGACCCTCCTAGGTGCTCACCTTCAGTGCACTGGCAGCCCTTAGTCCTTCTGCTTCTTGGTCCACTGTCATGGCACAGACATGTCTCCTTTATGTCTCTCTACATGGTCTAGACGAGCCACAGGTCTCCCATTGCTGGAAGTCGCTGGGGTAGATGGTTTGGTCAGGGTACATGCCCTCTTTTCATTAAGCAAACTTTCTCAAAGAGAAAAGACACTGGGGTCCTGTGCTGCTAGTTCTTCCATGATGTTTATATGATTGTCCCCAACCATCTTTTTCCTGAGGAGCAAAGGTAAGTCTGGGACCAGGCTAGGATACATGCAGACAAAATCCATCAAACTAACGATGCCCACCCAGCCAGGGCTGAGGCCGTCTCTGACTAGGACCCTGTTGTGGAATAGTTGTTTAACTATGCAAAGATGTGTTATATTTGTTTAACTATGTAAAGACGTGTTGCTGTTTTAACTTGTCTGCCTAAGGCACCTGATTGGTCTAATTAGAAGCTGACCAGCCAATAGCAAGGAAGGAGGTATAGGTGGGACTTCTGGGCAGAGAGAGTCAGTAGTAGGAGGAATTTAGGTTTGGGGAGAGGAAAAAAAAAAGATGCCAGGGAGATGTCAGGGAGACACCAGAGGCCAGCCAGCCAGACACAGACGGAGCCGGAAAGTAGGGCATACAGAATAAAAGAAAGGTAAAAAGCTTTGAGGCAAAACTTAGATGAATAAAAACAGATTAAATTAGGTCATAAAAACCTAGTGGGATAAGCCTAAGCTAAGACTGAGCATTCATAATTAATAATGAGTCTCCATGTCTTTATTTGGGAGCTGGTTAGTGTCTCAAAAAAAAAATCCAACTACTGGACCCAGAATGGAATTATAATATCCCAGGAGGTATCCTTGCTAGGGATCAATTTATAGCTTGGTTCCGGGCCAGTCTCTACAAGGCCACCCTTAAAGCGGTAAATTAGGAAAAAACCCAAGAGATCATCCAGGACAAACACAAAACCTGTCTCAGTTCCTAGTCCATCTTACAAAAGCCCTCTTACAATATGCCAATCCGGAGACCCCGGAATGAAAGCAACTTGGTATGACCTACTTCTTCTCCCAGAGTTTCCCTGGTATTAGGGCCACACGTAAATGTCTGGAGAAAGGAACTCTGATTCCATAGGCACAAGGCTTAGCTATGGCCTTCGAGGTACACCATGAGGAAGCTGAAAAGCTTGAAAACAATACCTGATGCTAGCTAAGGCCGTTCAGCCAGTTCTAGCGGTTGCCCAGGGCCTCCTAAAGCCTGAGAACCTTTGGGCACCTGTTTCAAATTCAGTCAGGAGGGTCCCCGGGCCTGTCCTAACCCTGTACACCACCTAGACTATGTCCAAGGTACCATCAAGAAGGGCATTTGGATGTTGACTGCCCCCATGTCCCTCATGGAGTGGGGACATCAGGCCCAGATCACCCTCTAGTGAACCTCCTAGGTCTGGCCATGGATGACTGAGGAAACCTGGCTCCCTGGGTCCAACGACTGCTCTGCCAGGGAGCCGCAGGTAGTTGCCCCAGTATCACGGTGCTCCATCTCCTTTCTGGACACCAGGGCTACTATTTTGGTCATGACAGAGTTTTGGGTACCCACCTCTCTTTCTCATTCCTCTATTGTTAGAATATGGGGACAGCCTTATCAGCCTCACTAAACCCCACCACTTAGATGTATTTTAGGGGTATTTCCCTTGCTGGGAAGGGGTCCGCTAGCTAAAGTAGGAACCTCTATTTCTTTTACTACTCTCATCTGCTTGACCTCAGGTTCACCAACCATCTCCCCTCTTCTTTTCCTCCAAAGCACACAATCTGACACACCTCTTCCCTTACTGCCTTCCCAGGTGGATTCCTGAGAATGAGACACCCAAAACCCCTCTAAAGTCAAACGTTAGTCCCTTCTCATCATTCAGCTACACAACCTTTTCATTCCCATCCAGGGCAAAAGGTGACCATAGTCCACCTGCCTGACACTGGTTATTTGGAAAGTTGTGTCTTTCTGCTTTCTGTGTGAAGACAGGCCTATCTTTTCTGGTGTATCCCTAAGTTTTGCTGTGCACACGGGAGCCAAGGTGGAAATCGGTCAGACTCAGTTGAATGTATGAATGATAGTGGCCACTATGTGATGTGTTTCTGACTGATCTTCTTCGAGTGTGTGAGCTTCCCGTGTTCTGTGATTATTGGTTTTGCTTTTGCTTTCCCTGCTTCTGCCAGTCACCAGCCACCACACCTAACACTACTTGCTGTGAATGCTTTGATGGCCGAAGCTCAGAATTCATCTGTGGACTTTCTGTTCACTGAATTCAGTATGAAAGATAGGATTTAAAGACAATACTTGTTTAGTGAGGTACTAAAGCTACACTTCCATGCATTCACGTATTAAAATGTAACAATGTCCTCAGCCAAACTTCTTACAGGCGAATCAAAGAAGTTAACCTTCAGGTCACCTGTTACTGCCGCCTCTCTCTCCACCTTCTAACATACAAACACGACTCCCTTCCCGAGTTTTCTCTCTTCAGGAAGCTTTGATAGAGGATGCCATGCTTACTTTTCAGCCATGCCCATGTCTCAACATTTCAAAATGACTCAAGTTGCTGATTTGATATCTAAACTTGCTCTTTCCTCCCCTGTCCTTCCTGTCTACATCTGCCCAGGGTAACTCTGACATATGCATGTTTAATATCCAAGAGATATTTATACTTTTGTATGGTCTATGAGCTATCCCTAACCAACAGCCTGTCCTAATAGAATCAGGATATTGTTCTGTATCAGGCTGTGAAAGGCCACTTTAGTCCCCTACAACAACACCTTTATCTATCTCTCTTTCACCAGGGTTTACCCTCATGACTGTTTTCTCTATGATCAAAAGGAAGATCAATGTAAAAAGTGGCCAGAAACTTGGAGATTACCCATATTGGTTCTGCAAGTACCGTGGAACAAATCTGAGCTGTACTAATTGCACCATCAGCTACTGAAAAACTGTCTGGCCACATTGGAGAATGTTGGCTGTGTTTGACTGGGGAGGGACGCACATCTGTGGCCTCACCCATTGGGCCACTAGACTCTCGCCATGTCTCTTATAATCATCAGTTTGTATCTAAGTTCATCCAGGATCTCCAACAGGTGGCTCAGACCATCCTAATCCTCCAGGCCCAAGTAGACTCCCTGTCAGGGGTTAACTTTTTGCTTATTGGAGTTCAAAATTAGTGTTCGCTATCACAAAATTTATTGTAAATATTTTGGACAAAAAGTCTTTAGCTCATGGGCCATACAAAAGTATGAACTGTGGCCTGGGCTTGGCCTGTGAGCAATAGTGGAAGGGTTTTGTGGAGAAAGAGTAGCTTGGTATGGGGAGCCAGGGAACACGACAAAAATCACACCATGCAACAGACCTCACGCCAGAGATTCATTAGGGAGGAAAGGGAAAAGAAAATGGCTGCCTGTGTGCAGGGATGGAAACAGCAGCAGACCAGGTCATGATGGCAGGGTGGTGAGGGTGAAAACACATTACATTGGTCATCATTGAGGACAGGACCTTGGTGTCGAGTCCTTGAAGACTGGGAGGGGGGTGGAGAAGCACCTGGTTCTGGAATGTGGGTGGTTCTTAGTTGACTAACGTTCCTTCCTTTGCTTATTGTAAAAGGCAAGGAAATAGGGTGAGGCAGAAGTGAGGGCTGCTTTCTATTGTCTGGGGACATCGGCATCTTTGGGGACCCAAGAAAGCCGGACTGCTGGCCGAGGCTGGAATGAGCAGGCTGTTTCACTCCATGGGATCATCTGGGGCAATGGAAGTATAGGCCAAATTGGAGTAGTTTGTAGTCTCTAATTGATTGGAAATCTGCTGAAACAGATGTAGGTTAGGGACAGAAGGTAACATTAAGGGGATAGGGGGGAAATTTTTATCTTGGGTATACACTTAAAACTTTCTCACCCATAGTGCTGGTTGGTAGTCGGTGGATGAGAGTCCCAAGGTTACGGAAAGGGGGAGGGATCCCGTCCTCAGGAATATGCAGGCAGGGAAATTTAGGAGTATTTATCTAGAGTCCACTTGACCCGTGAGAGGTGGAGCCAACATGATTCCCTGAAGCTTACATGATTTTTTAGTTTTCAAAAAGAGGTAAAAGTTTTAGCTGTGTTTGTAATCTGCACTGGAATCCACACTGAAGAAAAGGCAGTAGACCCATGTCTTTGAGTCATAAAAAAAAGCCTGGGGACTAAATGATTCTGAGTTCAAAGCATCTGTGAGTTTATCCCTTTCAGAGTCCAGTAGCCGGCAAACTGCTTGTCTTTCTCAGCTGGAGACTTAGCACTATAGGAAAGAGAGGCCTGAGTTTTATGTACGGCCAGCGGTAGCCTTGGGGAAGGAGCTGGTTGCTTGCTGCTGTGGAACTGACAGAGCTACAGTCAATATCATCAGAGCTCCGAGAAGGGCAAATTACAGCAGGAGGTATGATCCAAACGGCCAACGTGGCAATGAAAATGACAGACTTACCCACTACCTAGATGGCTGCCCTGGGCTCCTGTGATCTTGATGGCTTCACTGGGGCAATGGTTATGGGTCTTCTGCTGTCATGGAGGACAGCATTTAATCCTCAGCTGCCACAGAGCAGCACTGACCTTCAGCTGCTAGACCCAGCTCTTCCTGTGGACTGATCTTACTTTGACCAGGCAGAATAGGACAGTCAACCCAATAGTCAGTGCACAGATTGTGCAGAGCCCTGGCAGGAGGCAAGGTGTGGGGCAGTTTTCCCCACTGGTTAGTGTTACCACAATTCAGGAGGAGTCATTGTGCCCCAGTTTATCTCTTTTTGAGACTGTGGAGTCCTGCTAGGAAGGGGCGTGTCTGCAAGAGCCTGCACCTACTTACTGGGCCAAGGTCACCTGATATGGCCATGAAGAATTAAGTCAGGCCAGGTTGGAGGGGCCAAAAAACAACTTAGGCCGTGACCCTTTTATTGAGAGCAATCAGACTTTTTATACCTTTATCAGAAACATAATATAATGGCAATTGCCGGGATCAATAGAGTTGTAGTTGCCAGAGACAGTGAAGTTTGGAAACCATACAGGGTATGCAAGATTAACGTCTAAGACCAATTGTCCTGTCAATTCTTCATGCTTCCTTGACTACTAAGGGAACATACAGAGAGACAGAAAGCAGCCTAGGTGCTTCACTACCTGAGGGAGTGTGTCAGTCTCTCAGGAACTGGAAGGCAATTTTTGCCCTAGGAGCCATTACACTTGCCTCTCAAGGCAGCTCTATAGACCAAGCTATAGTGGTATATTGTGGATTAATAAATAAAGCTTGCCTGAAGATCAGAATGCAAAACAGCCACACAAGTCAGCCATACAGGACCAGCAGTGGTGACAAACACCTTTAATCGCATCAGTCACACTAATTAGCCACAGAGGCCAGGTGGTGATTGTGCACGCCTTTAATCCCAGCACTAGAGAGGAATATAAGGAACTTGCTGTCTTTTAGTTTGAAGATTTCAGAGGTAAGAGCTCGCTAGTGACTTTGCTGCTTTGCTTTTCTGATATTTAGGTTGAGCCCCAATATCTGTCTCTGGGTTTTTTTGTTTTGTTTTGTTGTTTGTTGTGTTTTTGAGACAGTTTTTTTTCTTATAGTTTTGAAGCTTGTCCTGGAACTAGCTTTTGTAGACCAGGCTGGCCTCAGATTCACAGAGATCCACCTGCCTCTGCCTCCTGAGTGCTGGGATTAAAGGCGTGCGCCACCACCTCCCGGTTGTGTCTCTGAGTTTTCATTATTTATGCTACACCAAGACAACTCCATGGCTACCTGCACATGTCTACTAGGGGAAGCTTTTTCATTAAACATTTTAAACGCCACATTTCAACAGATCTCTGAAGAGTTTGAGGACCATCTACCAAGTATATCTGAGTTTAGGCTTACCCTTGAAAATACTGTTAAGTTGGGAGTGTAGCCCCCAGTCCCTGGCCTGGAAGTTGCTTTGCTCTGGACTCCAAATCCCAGCATGCCAGGTCCTGACCCCTCCCTTTCGGCCACCCAAGAGCGTCATTCTTAATAAAACCATGGACATTTTGATTTGGTTTGTTTCAACCTAATTGGATTTCTTGTGCCGGTGGAGCTGCTCTTTTCTTATCAAATACGTTAACTCCTTTTAATTATCTTTAACAGCTTATAAATAAATTAGTATCTTATATAAAATTAGAATTTTACAAATTTATCCCTGCTAAGTTTGAGTCTTAAAAATCTGAGCTGAAGGCTAGGCAGTAGTGGCTCATGTCTTTAATCCCAGCACTCAGGAAGGAAAGGCAGGTTAATCTCTGAGTTTGAGAAAAAAAAGACATGCACAACTATTTCCCACTGCATCCTGTGCTCACCAGAGCCCAGAATGCTCTCTAGGCCCTAGCCCTGGGAGACACATCCCATGTCTCAACACCATCAAACCCCAGAGACCCCAGAGCATCCTTTCCACAAGCACAACCATCCCCCACTACATCTGTGACCACAGGAGCCTTCACCCAGACTATTCCCAGAGAGACTGCCCCTGAAGAGCATCTGTGAAGCAGAAGTCTTGGCCTTGAGTTCCGCTGGAGAGAACCTTGGCCCCACCTAATCCTGGAAGAGTCCCAGAACTGTATCAGTGTCCACTAGAGGCACAGACCTGCCTGCACCTGGAGGAAGAATGACCACCTAACCCACAATGGAAGAGGGACTTGAAACACAGGTCCTACCTACCCACTGGAGGCAGAGATGGGCGGATGCCACTGTAAGAACACATTCAACAACATAAAGAACAACATGGCACCACCAGAACCTAGCAGTCCTACAACAGGAAGACCTGAACATCCTAACCCAGAAGCAGCAGAAGAAAATGACCTTAAATATAACTTTATGAAGATGATAGAGGCCCTTAGAGAAGAAATGAAAAATTCCCTTAAAGAAATTGAGGAAAAGACAAACAAAAAAATTGGAAGAAATCAATAAATCTCTTAAAGAAAACCAAGAAAAAAACAACAATCAAACAGGTGAAGTAAACAGTTCAAGACTAGAAAATTGAAATAGAGTCAATAGAACACAGAGGGAATTATGGAAATAGAAAATCTGGGTAAATAAACAGGGAACTTCAGATGCAAGCAAAACCAACAGATTACAAGAGACGGAAGAGAGAATCTCAGGAGTTGAAGATATGATAGAGGAGATAGATTTGTCAGTCAAAGGAAATGTTAAATCTAACAAATCCTTAACACAAAACATCCAGGAAATCTGGTAAATCTTGAAAAGACCACACCTAAGAATAATAGGGATAGAAGAAGGAGAAGTCCAGCTCAAAGGAACAGAAAACATATTCAACAAAATCATAGAAGGAAACTTTTCCAAACTAAAGAAGGATATGCTCATGAAGGTACAAAAAGCTTACAGAACACCAAATAGACTGGACCAGAAAAAAAAAGGACCCCTTACCATATTATAATCAAAACATTAAACATTCAGAATAAAGAAAGAATATTAAGAGCTGCAAAGGAAAAAGGCCAAGTAATATATAAAGGCAGACACATCAGAATTACACCCAACTTCTCAAGGGAAACTCTGAAAGCCAGAAGGTCCTGGATGGATATGCTGCAGACACGAAGAGACCATGGATGCCATCCCAGACTAGTATACCCAGCAAAGTTTTCAATCACCATAGACAGAGAAAACAAGATATTCCATGACAAAACCAAATTTAAACAATACCTATCCACAAATCCAGCCTTACAGAAAATACTAGAAGGAAAACCCCAACCCAAGGAAAGTGACTGCACTCACGAAAACACAGGCAACAGATTACCTCACACCTCATGCCAGCAAACCCCAGAGAAGGGAAACACACAAACACTACCACCAAAAAAGAACAGAAATAAACAATGACTGATCATTAATGTCTCTTAATATCAATGGACTCGATTCACCTATTAAAAGATACAGGCTAACAGAATGGATACAAAAACAAGATCTATCCTCCTGCTGCATACAAGAAACACACCTCGACCTCAAAGTCAGACATTATCTCAGAATAAAGGGTTGGGAAAAGACTTCCCAACCAAATGGACCTAAGAATAAAGCAGGTGTAGCTTGTTTCTAACTAATATCTAACAAATAGACTTTCTAACTAATATCTAACAAAATAGACTTCAAACTAAAATCAACCAAAAGAGATGGAGAGGGACACTTCATACACATCACAAGAAAAACCCATCAAGATGGACTCTCAATTCTGAAAGTCTTTGACCCAAACACAAGAGTACTCACATATGTAAAAGAAACATTACCAAACAGAGAATTCTCAACAGAAGAATCTCAAATGGCTGAAAGCTCAACATCCTTAGCCATCAGGGAAAAGCAAATCAAAACAACTCTGAGATTCCATCTTACACCTGTAAGAATGGTTAAGATCAAAAACACCAATGATGGCTTAGGCCAGAGAGGTTGCAGAGTAAGGAGAACACTCTCCACTGCTAGTGGGAGTGCAAACTTTTACAGCCACTTTGGAAATCAGGATGGCGGTTTCTCAGAAAATTGGAACTCAATCTACCTCAGGACCCAAAAATACCACTCTTGGGCATATACCCAAAGGAGGCACAGTCACAGCACAAGAACAATTGCTCAACAGTGTTCATAGCAGCTTTATTCATAATAGCCAGAACTTGGAAACAACCTAGGTACCCTTTGACCAAAGAATGAATAAAGAAAATGTGGTACATTTACACAATGGAGTGCTACTCAGCAGTAAAAACAATGACATCTTGAAATTTGCAGGCAAATGGGTGGAAACTAGAAACAACTATCCTGAGTGAGGTAACCCAGACCAAGAAAGACATAGTATGTACTCATTCATAAGTGGGTATTGGATGTAAAGCAAAGGATAACTAGTCTATAGTTCATGACCACAGAGAAGCTAGGTATCAGGGAGAACCCTAAGAGAGACATGCATGGATCCCTCTGGGAAGAGTAATTAGAAAATTGAGAATGGGAGGGGGAGGGGGAGAGAAGGGGGAAAGTAGAAGGGAAGGGAGGAGGGAAGGGAGGAGGAGAACATGAGAAAATAAGATGGTTGAGATGGAGGAAGGACAGAGAGGGAAAACAAGGAAAGTGATATCTTGATTGAGGGAGCCATTACGGGGTTAGTAAGAAATCTGACACTAGGTAGATTCTCAGGAATCCACAAGAATGACCTCAGCTGAGACCCTAAGTCATAGTGGAGAGGGTGCTTGAACTGACCTTCCCCTGTAATCAGATTAATGACTATCTTAATTTCATCATAGAACCTTCATCCAGAAACTGATGGACACAGATGCAGAGATCCACAGCTAAGCATAGGCTCAGCTTCCAGAGACCAGTACAGGAGAGGGAGGAGCAATAATATGAGCAAAGGGGTCAAGACCATTATGAGATACCCACAGAAATAGTTGACCTGAGCTAGTGGGAGCTCACTGACTCTGGGCTGATAGCCGGGGTACTGCAAAAGGCCAAAGGAGGCCCTCTGAATGTAGGGGACATTTGTGTGGCTTGGACAGTCTGTGGGCCCACTGGCAGAGGGACCAGGATTTATCCCTAGTGCTTGAACTGGTGTTTTTGAGTCCATTCTTTTTGGAGGGATATCTTGTTCAGCCTAGATTGCGAGGGTGGGGTGGCGGTGGGTGGGAGGCTCCAGATTGATCCTGCCTCAAAGTGATGTATTAGACTTTGTTGACTCCCCTTGGGAAGCCTTACCCTCTCTGAGGAGTGGATGGTGTCTGGAGTGAGGGGAAGTGAATGGAGAGAGGGTGGAGGAAACGGGAACTGGGATAGGAATATAAAATGAGAAAAAATTGTTTTAAGAAAATAAATTTAATAATAATTAAAAAGAATAAAAAAGAAACTCCCTGAAAAAGAAAAAAAATGAGTTGAGTTGAAGTTTTAACTGAATTACATTTAGCATCAAAATAAAAGTTTAAACCATAAATACATTCCATAGAGGGACTGGGGACTTTCCTCATCTTTGTTTTATAGTGCAGTATTATAGAATATCACAGTTTATTTGTATGGCTTAATTTATCCAAATAGTTAAATCTTAGCAAGGTGAACAAAGACAAAGAAGCCAGACCACTATTACTGTGAAGCCAAGTAGACCTTAGAAATCTAAAAATCTTATTTATCAAATATACCTTATTTTTCAAACATATGTTGTTATTTATCTAAATTTTCTAAAAGCCTGGTGTTGAACAGTTAGCAAATATATAAGTAGCTAGGTGTAAATCTCTAAGTCAGCTTAGTTAATCTGAGTAGATCTTTAAAACCTTAAAATTTTATCATCATACAAAAATTCATGCCAATCCAAAAATATTTTGGAGACTTGTGCTTCCTTAGTCTAAAAAGGAGATGCAGTGGTAAACAGGGCTTGTAGGACTAAGAAGTTTTACAGTTGTTCTGTGCCATGTGGTCACCTGAAGATGGCGGCTAAGGTCACATGGCATGTACTCCCCAACCCTAGTGAAGACGGCTGCCAACCATGTAGTTGCTATTTAAAATATCTATTTTTTAGATCTATTCTTAAACATGAGTTGAAGCTAAGTCGTGTACACAGTATATTCTAAACATGCGCTGAATCACGTACATAGTATGCTGTAGCAAATAAACATTACCTTTGTATAGATTTTTTAATTGTAAGTCTTTAAATCTGAAGCCAAATTTTGTTACAGATTTTATAGATTTTCAACCATACCCAGTAAACTTACAAATCTTGAGGTAGCATTTACAGCATGTCTTAAGGGATCTTTTATTTATTTGTTTGTTTGTTTGTTTGTTTATTTATTTATTTATTTTTGAGAACAAGCACAGAGAAATAGTAGAAACACAAGATTTTAAGAATGGGAGGCTGGGGTTGTATAGAACAGAGTGAGTGTAGATATGAGAGATTTGGGGATAGTCTGTTTGTGCTGTGGCAGTTATGATTTGTGAGGATATGGAAATCAAGTGTGCCAATTTTTGACCATTGATCTGTACTGAGACCAAGCTGTTTGTAGTTCAAGTAGGAGAGAAAGGGGTAAAACAATAAAACTCCACTGAAGGGAATTTCTTTAAGCTGAGAAGAGGTGCTGCAGACTGCAGGCTGGGGCCAGAGATGACGGCTTAGTGGGACTGAAGTTCCGAGGGGGAGGCAAAGAAAGCTAGCTGAGTAGGGGAAAAGGGAGACGCTAAGTGTGTTTAGTAGAGATACCCAGATGGGTCCAGCAGGTCAGAGTCAAGAGATGCGAGACAGGTGCCCAGGCGGGTACCTTGGGAGGTAGAAGGCTCTAGGAGCTGTAGGGACACTTGTGGCATCAGCAAGGAGCGGAACGGTTTGAACATGTGATGTAGCCTAGAAGGCGGACCCTAGAATTTGGGGTCAAATTTGATGGCAGGAACCGGCAGAAACAAGCGTTCTGTACACACCCCAGGAGAGTCAGATCGGCAGCTTGGTGCAGAGCGGCTGAGGTCCTTGGGAGGGGACTCATTTAAGCCACTCTAGAGGAGCTGGCACCAGGTGAATGAAAAAAAGAAATGAAAAGGAAGAACGTGACTGCTCCTAGGTATGGAAGAGGAGGTTTATTGTAGATAAAAGAGAAAGCATAGCCAGAGGCAGGGACATCTGAGAGAATCCAGAGTGAACATGACCCTGAGCTGGGCTATGTGTGGAGAGGTGGGTGGGGAAAAGGGAAAGCCAGGAGAATAAAGGGTAGACAAGAAGGCCAGGTAAGAAGAATGGCTGAATTATATAGGGAAGGGCATCTGGGGGAACAGGAAGAGAGGAGAGAGGGCTTGGAGGTAGGAAATTTCTGAGCTCTTACTAGAGACAGAGGATGCTCCAGGAGGGAGCGGAGAGTTGCACCAGCCAGCAGGGAGTGTATGTCCGGGGTGTGCACACTGCAATGGCCTACTTCTTTATTTTCTCCCCTCCTGCTAGGTCCAGGTCCTGGCTCCCACTTTGCAACAGACTTACAGATCCATCAAAGAGAATTTAAAAGCAGGACATCTACTGAGGTTGGGGATGACCAGACAAAAGCAAATGGATTAGATCAGAAAAGATAAACAGGGAATGGGGAATCCCTTTCCATTTCCCTGATCACTCAGAGAATTTATAAAGGTTCTGACTAATATTAGAATCTAGGGTGTGGAATAGTTATCTAAGGGATAATCGAGGCCAAATTTGACTGTGAAGGTGGATAAATTTGGGGCCCTTCTGGTTGGGTGCGGGTGGAGAGGCTGGAGACTTTCAAAAAGGCATCCTAAGGGAAAAACAGAAGGTATGGATAACACACCCCACTCAACAGGGGCCAGGGGCTAATTGCCCTAGGAGACATGCCTGGTGCCAAGGCTTTTGAGTGAAGCCAAGATGTGAAAAACCATGCCCAATAATGAAGCTTCACCCAGGGAAGGGTCAGGAGTGGGGTGGGTGAAGAGGATCAGCAGTGACCTTAAAGACCATGACTGGGGTACCTCCACCTCCAAGAGCGCCAATGGTCGCTTCTTTGGACTCAACGAAGCATTTACACCAACTGAGAGGGGTCACTTACCAATTGCTGGTGATAGAGGGCCAAGCGATGGGTGAGCTGGAAGGCGAGTCTGTTGTGGGTGGAGCAGATAGGCAGGGGTATGCTGTGATCCAACCACAGAGGGGGCACAAGCGTCAGGAAGCCTATCCTGGTTATAATACCTACGGAAAGGTTTGCGGTAGATATGGAGCATGTGCATAGGAGCGACACAGTGAAGGTCCTGAGGGTGAAAACATGCCGCCACGTTGGCTGTTCGTGATGATGGGGCCCTGGGTGCTGAGTCCTTGAAGGTGGGGAAGTACATGGTTCGGGGATGTTGGTGATTATTGGTCTGTGATTTGTTTTCTTAGAAACAGAGTCAGAGTGTCTGCTACAGCTCTAGGGTCCTTTCTCAGATCCCCCTTTGTAGCACAAATAATAAAAACCACATATATTGAGGTTCAACCCAAAAACCAGAAAAGCAAGGTAGCCAAGCCACTAGAGAAGTCTTACCTCTACCAAGGCTGGGCGACTATAGACTAAGCTTCTCTCCTCCCATTTTATATTCCCTCTAGTTCTGGGATTAAAGGCATGCGATTCCCTAGTACTGGGATTAAAGTGAGCCACCACCACCTGGATTTGTTTCTGCATTGATCTTGTGTAGTCCAGGGTGGCCTTGAACTCACCGAGATCCGTCTGCCTCTGTCTCCCAAATTCTGGGATTAAAGGTGTGCGCCACCACTGCCTGACCTTTAGTGGCTTAGCTTAGCCCTTCTGATCTTTTAGGTGAGCTTTATTTATTAAAACATAAATAAGATATCGCTATACCCTTTTGTTAGCCCTTTGTTAGATAAACTTGTTTGCCCAGGAGTAGTGGGGCTTTCTGGAATATAAATTGTGTACTGTCACCGCTCCCAATCAGAATTAATTCACAGGGGTCTGTCAGTCAGTCACCTAGACAGCATTTGCTCCTCAGGCAGCTCTCTGTTAGAGGGACTTAAGGAAATCTTACAAGCCTATTTTAAAATGTAGGCTGACATTTGTGCATTCTAATATAGAGAGTGAATTCCTTCATACAGGCCCCTTTGGCCATGCTCACTCTCGTCTCTGAGGCTACCTTATATTATCCTGAAATTAACTCTGCCTGTTTTCTACATTATGCTCTGGAGGGTCCCATCTGAGTTAATTCATGAAATTTCAAGGACTGGGGACCTGAAGGGAGGTCGGTGGAAGGTTCTGGAAATGAGTTTTGAGGTTTCTGGCTGACTGTGATCCGAACTCCTTTATCTTCGTAATGGCACCTCGTGGACTCCCCTGTCTTGGTCTGAAGCTGAGGTGGCACAGAGAGGGGAAATCCAAGGGACAGGAGAAGGGAAATTAGCCCCTGGCCCTGGAATCTAGCTTGCCATCCCTGCTGACCGAAAGCCTAGAAACTTCAACACAACCGATAAAGCTAAAATGGCCTGAGAGTGTTAATCCCGAAGATTCGAGGAAAAAGACCGCAGATCCAAATCATGATAGTCAATTAATTAAAGCAAGCTTTTTTATTCATGTGTATGGGCTGCCTCCTCCTAAGGTGGGGTTCAAGAGGTGAACATTGGACATAGGGAAAATAAAGGCTTTTATAGCTCAGGGGTAGGGGTTTTCAAATGGGGGATTGGCAGGCAAATAGGTGGGGTTACAGAAGCCAAACATAAACGTAACAAGTTGGTAGTAACAAACTCTTGAGACAAAGATATAGTTCATCTTTGTTTGTACCACTGACTCCCAAATAATGACGCGGAGTCTTATTATTAATTATGAAAGTTTGGCCTTAGCTTAGGCTTGCTCCCAACTAGTTCTTAAAACTTAAATTAACCTGTTCATATTAATCTACATCCTGCCACATGGCTCATTACCTCTCTTCCAATCTGTACATCCGACTTCCTCCTCATCTCACTGGAGAACCCCTGCTTCTCAGATTCTTCCCCCAAGTTCATTTCTGTCCCTGGAACTTCTGCCTATCCTTTCTTGCCTAGCAGTTGGCTGTTCAGCTCTTTATTGAACCAATCAGAAGGTGCCTTAGGCAGGTGAGGTAGAACAGATACATCTTCATAGTATACAGAAAGATTACCCCACAGCATGAAATCATGACTGCAAGGTGGTCATAACACTTGTACTTACACATTGACACACCCACGTGAACCTGTGCATACACACACACACACACACACACACACTAAATAAATAGCTAGCCTCAGAGGAAACCACCCAGTATCTCTGGCCTCCGCATGCACACACATACGTACTCACGGCCACACAACACATACACGAAATTGTCTTAGATTTCTATTGATTACTTTTAATTGTATGTGTGTAAGTGCAAATACCTATAAAAGCCGGAAGACGCTGTTATATCCACCGGAGCTGGAAGTCCACACAGAACCTGGATCCTCTCTAAAACCAGTATATAACTCTTAACTCCCAAGCCATCTCCCCAGCCCCAGGCACACATTTTTGTTTAAAGAATTAATGTAAATGTCAGACACCTGGCCAGCTTCCTAAAACACCTCTTAGGAAGCTATTCTGGGCATTTTATAAAAGCCTATCTAAAAATCCTAAGCGGACACAATTTCATGCCTCGTTATCCACACTCACCTTACACCTTATATTCCACACCTTCCATTGTTGAGAGCACCCTATATTGTTCTGTAATTTGTTCTTTCTGTCTTTTACAGTATAGTCTGTGTGTCTCCTCTGAATTCATTGCTGGAGATGGAAAGGAAAGGGAGCCTAGGAGGCCAGAGCAAGAGTCCAGTAGCAGTTTCAAGGGGCTTCTGTGACAAGGTGACTCAGACTGGGAGGCTTAAAGTAGCAGATGCTTATCAGACCTTGGAGACACGCTAGTGTCTCATTGAACTTTTAATTCCACTAGCCTTGCCTCACTCGTGAGGTGCTAGGGAAGGTCCTTCCTTGACCAGCTTATTGAAGCTTCAGCTTTTCCTTGACTTGGGTTAGCACACATCAGATTTCTGTCTCCATCTTTTTTTTTTTAAAAAAAACTGAAGGGCAAGTAAGTGACGTTTATTGAGAAGTCAAGAAACAGTTCCTTCCAGCCCAGAGACTTGAAAATGAGTTACTGACTCTCTATCTTTTAAAAAGGTATTTGTTTGTTCATTTGAGATAGCGTCTCATGTAGCCCAGGCAGGCCTCAATTTTGCTGTGGCTCTGAGCTTCTGGTACTTCTGTCTCTAGTTCCTGCATGCTTAGATTAAAGATATGTGCCACTGTCTTTGTTATAGTTTCTATCGCTATGAAGAGCATGACCACAACAAGTCTTATAAAAGAAAATATTTAATTGGGGGCTGCCTTACAGTTTCAGAGGTTCAGTTCTTTATCATCATGGCGGGAAGCATGGTGGCATGCAGTCAGACATGGTACTGGAGAGGTAGCTGAGAGTTCTACATCTGGATCCACAGGCAGTCAGAAAAAAGAGCCACACTGGGGACTGGGCCTGGCTCGAGCATCTGAAACCTCAAAGTCCACTTCCACAGTGGCACACTTCCTCTAGCAATGCCACACCTACTTCAACAAGGCCCCCATGGTCGACATTGTGAGCTCCAGGCCAACCATCGCAGAGATCCACGTTCCTCTTCTTCACCAGTACTTGGTTTGAAGAACATTTTGACATCAGATATGGAGATACAGAGTCTGGAGTTTGCCCAGCTGGTTTTCGGTCTTACTTTGGCTCACCGTTTCCATGTTGTATGTTGGAATGGTAATATATATCCTGTGCCATTGTATGTTGGATTACAGTTAAGAGATTACATGAGTCATAGAAGAGACTTTGAACTTTAAAACACTGTTGAGACTGTGATAGACTATGGGGACATTTGAAGTTAGACTAAATGCATTTTGCATTATGATACTGTTACAAGTTTCTGAGGGCTTATGGGAGTGGAATGTGGTAGTTTGAATATAACTGGCCCCCATAATCTCATAGGGAGTGCCACTATTAGGAGGTGTGGCCATGTTGAAGGAAGTAATCACTGTGGGGCAGGCTTTGAAGTCTCATATGCTCAAGCTACACCCAGTGTTAGACACAGTTGTTCCTCCTGCTGTCTTAGGATCAAGATGTAGAATTCCACCTGCCTTCGCTTCCCAAGTGCTGGGATTAAAGGCATGTGGACACCACCCAGCTCATGGCGTCTGTTTTGATGGAGTTTTGAATATAGTGTAGCAAGCAAAACTGAGAAAAATGTTTATACAGATAACTATGTGGAGTGTCATAGAGGATGCGGGCAGGAGCTGTAATAGTGTAGGCCCAGAGGCTGAGCTTAGATAAAGAGGGATGAGAGAGGGTCTGGCTGGGACTGTGGGAGCTGAAGGCTACAAAAGACCTGAGGCAGAGCAGAGCCAAGCATTTTCAAGGAGCAGAGAGGTCAACGAGCTTGGAGTACATGGATACTATGGGTTAGCTTCTGACGTGGTAGGAAGGGGAGGCCAGTCCTTGCCTGGATTTGTAATTGGATGATGGGATCAAACTGTAAAGGGTGTAATAACCAGACTAGCTTAATATGAAACAGCAAATTTTAATGAAGGGATAGCTTACAACACCAGGGATCCAGTGATGAGCAGGAAATACAACAAAGAGAGAGACCGGCGGGCCAGATTTATGCGTAAACATTAACCCGAGGCGAACACGCTCCCCAATGGGCTGGGCTTCCCTACATCTCCCCCTTTTGTCTAAATAAAACAGAACTAAACCAAATACAACTAAATACAATAGTAACAAATAATAAATATTACAATAGATTGGTACTTGTTGGTACTTGTGAGTTATTGTTTTGAGACAAATATATTGGTATTGATTCTTATATATTGATACAAAGTTAAATTATATTGACTATTGTATACATGCATGCTTCTACCTCTGTTTAAAACATTTTTATGTATTGATATATACATTGTATTGATATTGTATATGTACCATATTACAGTGTACATTTCTACCTCTGATTAAGATACTTACATATTGCTTGTGTATTGATATATATTTACCATATTGCAATGTATATTTGTACATTGTTTATATCTGGAGGTCATTGTCCTCATTTGTTTCAGTTGTTTATTGTCTTAGTCTTTAAGTTAGATAGGTATTGAGAATTATATAGATCAATAGTATTCTAAGTTTGTCATTTATAATTAGACTAATCAGGTTCTTTAGATACATAGAGATTATACTCAGTATAGATAGATAATCTTCAACCTCTTCAAAGAGCTGTAGAAAATGGCCTTTAATCTTACTCAGAGTTTCATGGTAGTGAGACACAATTGCTCCTGGCAGCACCAATCTACTTCAAGAAAAAGATGGGCATCGAAGAGGCTCCTTATGGAGTTTGATAGCCATTTGGGCAAGAAACTGCTCTTGCCTGGACTATTGCATAAACTGGACACAGAGAACCCACAGAAAGAGGACTGCTGAACTTGCCTAAAGGTGAGATGATCTTTCGGGGTTCCTGATTCATGAAAGAGTCTGCGAGACATTCTGCAGAACACAGCAGATAGTGACTGAACTGCCTTTGAAATTTCCTGCTTCATGGAAATGTCTGTTGGAAACTATGGGCCTGTAGGCCGAAGATGGATGCCCCAACGGTACAGAGGAACTTTGGGTGACTGTACAGGCAGCGAGATAGCTCTGTCATTTCTAGAGTTTGGAAGTTGCTTATTTCTTGTTTACTTAGGTAATATTATATCCTTCTGGAGTCTTTGATGGAGTTGAAGAATGGTTAGTTATAGCTATAGTTTTCCTTTGTTATGGTAAAAGATAAAATAGATATAAATATTGTAACTGTAATTCTTACTTGATAACTGTTATATGTAATTTTGTTATGTTAAGTTAAAGCCTTCTTTTTTTTTTTGTTTAAACAGAAAAAGGGGAAATGATGTGGGAGTGTCATATATCAATCTGTTGATTTCATTGGTTAATTAATAAAGAAACTGCTTGGCCTGATAGGTTAGAACATAGGTGGGTGGAGTGAACAGAACAGAATGCTGGGAAGAAGAGAAGTTAGGCAGACGCCATGCCTCTCCTCTCTGGGGCAGACACAATGAAGCTCCAGCCCAAGATGGACATACACTAGAATCTTCCCGAAATGGGTTAATCAGGGTATGAGAGTTAGCCAGTAAGAGGCTAGAGCTAGGAATACAGTTTGTGTGTTGTTATTTCGGGTGTAAAGCTAGCCATGTGGGAGCAGGGCAGGATGAAAAACAGGCCTGCCCGCAGCTTCTTCTACAAGTCTGTCATGGAAAAACCATGGTAGCAGGCGTAGGAGTGGCAGGAGTCTGAGGCAGCTGGTCACACTGCGTGTGCAGTCAGGAAATGGAGAGTGAGTGGTGGCATTTCGATTGTTCCCCCGTCCTTTGTCCAGTTCAGGAACCCAGATCATGGGATGCTGCTGCCCACATTCAGGATGCTGCTGTTCTCCTCAGTTAACCCTCTGTAGAAATGCCCTCTCGGACATGCCCAGAGGTTTGTCTCAGCTGGTTCTTCATCTACTCAAGTTACAGTGAAGGGTACTTGTCACAGATCTGAATGGCATGTGGTTTAGAGAGTTATTTCTAGAGGTCACGGTGAGGGTTAACATTGAGTGCTGGCCTGACGGGACCTAGAATCACCATGAGACAGACCTCTGGGCTCAGCTGTGGGGATTGTCTGGATACGGCTAACTGATCCGGGAAATGAGGTGAGTATAGTCTTTCTTTCCTGACTCATGCATGCCAGCTGCTCCGGGTGCCTGCCACACACCTTCCCACCATGAACTGTAGCTTTAGACTGTGAGCAAAGATGGACTTGTCCTTCCTGAAGCTGCTTTCGTCAGTCATACTGTCTTGTTTCCTGCCGCACACCTTCCCACCATGAACTGTAGCTTTAGACTGTGAGCAAAGATGGACTTGTCCTTCCTGAAGCTGCTTTCGTCAGTCATACTGTCTTGTTTCCTGCCGCACACCTTCCCACCATGAACTGTAGCTTTAGACTGTGAGCAAAGATGGACTTGTCCTTCCTGAAGCTGCTTTCGTCAGTCATACTGTCTTGTTTCTGAGACAGTAGCTGATATTGTCTTGATTGTTGTGCCAACAATGGATGGTGGCTTTTACAAAGTTTCAGCTATGATGATGAAGAAAATCAAATGGATTAGTGATAATGTCCACAGATAAGATATAAAATATTTGAAAATTCCTTCCTAGAAGGGTGAAGAAGACAGCGTGAGGAGCGTTTTTTTAGGTTTCTGCCGTGCGCAGCATGGCACTGTGAAATGAAACACAGAACATCAGAAGTGAGCCAGGGTTGGGCAGAGGAAGAGAGAAATTATGGGTATGGTTTGTTTATGTTCAATATGAAAAGCTTTGAAAAATGGAAAGAAGTTGGAAATCTAAATTTGAGGGTAGTCATTGGGATTTGGGGGGAACAATGAGTCATGACTTCTGAATTCCAAGCCATCTGAGAAATCAATATGAAATTGGGGCTCAGACTCTCAAGTCTGCCAGTGAGACACTGGATTGTCAGACATCGCTTTGATCCGTAGACCAGGTTGTGTTTTTATTATCTCTCCCTGAACTTCACTTATTGGTCCAAAACTGCACGCCTTCCCCTCTATGCCAAAACAGAGCCTGGCTCAGTGCGAGTGCATTATATAGAAGAGGATTAGTAGCCATCACAGGCTTGGGGTTTGGAGAAGAAAGGAGGTGCCCAGGCTACTGTTGAGTCACTCCTGAGGGGAAGAGGGAGCCTTCAACAGCAAGCACTCAAAGTCAGGCGTCACAACCGAGACTTCACAAAGGGGAGCTTTGCAAAGGTGTGGACAGCATTACAGCTACCCACAAGGAGCTGTATCCAGGAATCAGACACTGGGAAGTTCTAGGAAGGTGGGACAAGAGAAGGGCGCTCTTACCAGAACTTAGCCAAGGCAGAGGTGTTGCCTAACAGGAAGGAGGTAGAAGAAAGAAGCCTGTGCCCAAACTGGTCCTTGCTGGGCAGTAATGGTGAACTGTGTGAGGGCAGGGAATGCCTGGTCTCTGGTCTTCCCACCTCCAGACTCCCTGAAATACCAAGCCCTCCAGATTCCAGAGGAGACTAATAATCGGGAAATGCATCTATAATTGTTGGTTGCCCAACACAGGACAGGGAAGGAAGGACAGAGAAAAGGCCATCAGATCAGTCAGCAGTCTGGACACCGATTGTCGTCAGGTGAGGATGAGAACAAGCGGCCCTCACCTCATGAAGTTGGCCTCCATTTCCTCCACATAGCAACCCCTTCTTTAGTTCTTCTAATAACTGATGGGTAGGTTAGTCTTTGCTCCAAGAAGGTTCGTGAACAGGAGGAGAAGGATTCTATAATTAAATCACTAACAGTCACTGAGCCTTGAGATGGCAACTTATCACCATTTCCTAGTCTCCCATTTCTTCAGTGGTATTGCCCAACTCTCTCGCGAGAAGTTACACAGTGAGATCAGCAGGTCATATATGGTCTATAAAATCCAATGAAACGGTAATGTTCCCAATAACCACCTTCTGTTACAGTGCTCCCTATGACCAAGGTGTGGATTTATTTCCGTTCATGTCATAACTTTTTCTGAAACTGGGGCTCATGTTCCAGTCTTCTCAGCCAAAGGACCATCTGATGGTGCCACTATTCCCTGTGTGTATGTGTGCATCAAATCCTGCACACTGGATCCTCCCGGTGGCATAGACGATCTTAGAGACACAAGAGAGGTGGCACCCCAATACCTTTGACGATATGCGGGGTGGCACTGAGGTGAACACAGTCCGTTTTGAGGTAATCTGGAGACAGGATGTAGATTCGCCGTTCTAGGGGTTGGGAGAGCTTAGAGCAAGAGCAGTTGCTAACGGATGCAGGGTTTCTTGGAGGGCGATAGGAATGTTCTGGAACTGTTTTCATAATATATTCACATTTGAAATTACTTAAAAATAAAAAGCTTAAAGTGCTTTTGGGGAATAATATTCAAATTTGGGGTTTTACATAGAAAATTTGTATTCAGACTATATTATAGTTATAAACTATCTTTTGGGGGGAAATGATAATCAATTAAAAAACTCCTTTTCACCGGATGGTGGTGACAGACACCTTTAGTCCCAGCCCCGAGAAGATAAAGGCAGGCAACCTTTGTGAGTTCGAGGCCAGCCTGGTCTACAGAGTGAGTTCCAGGACAGCCAGGGCTACACAGAGAAACCTGCCTCAGAAAAACAAAAACAAAAAGTCTTTTCAATTTTGAGAACAAAAATGATTCAGAAGACTTGGATATTGGATAACTCTTAATAATTTGTTATTTTGCTTATATTTTCCTTTGTAAGTAAACAGATGGGCAATATGATTTTTAAAAATCTACAGTTAAGTATAAAAGATTATGTTAATTAAATACAAAATGATCATTTCGGGTAACAAAGATGCATTTTCCCTGTCTAGCTGGCAGCCTCTCACCCTTTTCTGCACGAGGGGTTAATAGGACGTAGATTATTGATGTGCCAGCCCCACGCCCAGGAAACGTAAAAAACCATGTGTAAATCTGCCAGTTAATAGCAGTTAGACCAGTTATGTTGGTTGTGATTCTAGCTTAGGAGCCACAGCAGCCAGTGATTCCTGAGTTAAGCCGAGAAGGAATGTGTACACAGCCCATTGGGTAGTTGGGGGAATTACAGGGACAACCAGAAATCCTGACTTTGAGTTGGTGTTGCCTGCAACCTAGTTCAGAGGAGAATCTGTTGTTGGCCGCTGAGCTGTGTTCTCATACCCACCATCACGAGGAATCTCTATTGAACTTCATCTGTGTATCACTAACTCCTGACTCAAAGATGAGGATAAGCATCTCACTAACTGAGCCTTGTTCGTACAGCTGCAGAGGAAGCTAAGAAAGCAGGGAATGCATTATGCTTCTTGTGATATTGTTGCTTGTGTTTTTGAGGCAGGCTGGCCTTGAATTCCTAATTTTCCTGCCTCTACTTTCCAGTACTGAGGTTATAGGCAGGTAGTACCACAGCTGTCTTATTTCTGTCTCTATAAAAGGAGGTGGACTCCAACTGCCACCGAGATACCCACGGAGGGAAGAAGTTCAGTGATGAGCAGTCAAAAATCATATGAATACCCATCCCATCATCCAAAATTAAACACTTAGACTCCCAGAATGTATACACAAAACTGACATTAACTAATGATCCCATAAGTATCTGAGGGAAAGAGAAAAAACAGAAAATACATAAAAGAATAAGATAATTTTTAAAAATTGTCTTGACTCATAAACTTTACAATATGCTGAAGGATTTTTTTTTTTTACTAAAAAGCTAATTTTTAGCTCTATTTGTAATATTGCACCTGGAAGTTGAGACCTTTTTTAGCCTCTTGCAAAATTTAGAAATTTCCTTACTTCCTTTTAAAAATAAGATCTATTTATCATTTATTTATCAGAAGGTTTTGTCTGCATATATAAACATATCTATATATCTATATCTGTGCACCACATGTGTGCAGTACTCATAGAGGCCAGAAGAGGGCATCAGATCCCCCTGGGACTAGATTTTGACAGTTAAAAGTCACCATATGGGTGCTGGGAATCAAACCTTGGCCCTCTGAAGAAGAAGTGCTCTTAACCACTGAGCCAACTCTTCAGCTCATCTTTGAGTAAGGTTTATCCCGTAGTACAGTTTGGCTTTGAACTCTCTTCAATCCTCCTGCCTCAGTCTCCTGATACTAGGATTGTGGGACCAGCTAAAGTTTTACTTTCTTCTTCTTTTGTGTGTGTACATGCACATATATGTGCATGTGTGTTGTGTGGAGGCAGAAGTTGATGCTGAATGCCTTCCTTGGCTGCTTTCAACTTTTTCTGCCTGTCATCTATCTATCTATCTATCTATCTATCTATCTATCTATCTATCTATCTATCATCTATCTATCTATCTATCATCTATCTATCTATCTATCTATCTATCATCTATCTATCTATCATCTATCTATCTATCTATCTATCTATCTATCTATCTATCTATCATCTATCTATCTATCATCTATCTATCTATCTATCTATCTATCTATCTATCTATCATCTATCTATCTATCATCTATCTATCTATCTATCTATCTATCTATCTATCTATCTATCTATCTATCATCTATCTATCTATCATCTATCTATCTATCATCTATCTATCTATCATCTATCTATCTATCTATCTATCTATCTATCTATCATCTATCTATCTATCATCTATCTATCTATCTATCTATCTATCTATCTATCATCTATCTATCTATCATCTATCTATCTATCTATCTATCATCTATCTATCTATCTATCATCTATCTATCATCTATCTATCTATCTATCTATCTATCTATCTATCATCTATCTATCTATCTATCTATCATCTATCTATCTATCTATCTATCTATCTATCATCTATCTATCTATCTATCTATCTATCTATCTATCTATCTATCATCGATCGAATGGGTAAGTCAGAGTTTCATTGAACACAGGCCTCATTAATTTGGTCAGAACTGCCTGCCTAGAGAGCCCCAGGGAGTTGCCTTCTCTGCCCCTCTGGCAGTAGGCTTACACACTTGCACTGCCGTGCTCAGGCTTTTAGGTGGAGACATGGCATCTGAACTCAGGCCTTTATGCGTGTAGGGAAGCATTTTACTGACCGAGCCATCTTCCCAGTTCCTTCCCTCTGTTAGAAAGTTTCCAGTGGTGTTTAGTACCTGTTGGACTCCTTGCTTCTCCATTCTCTATTACCTGAAATCCCTTCATCTCTGCTTCCTCAATGTTTTCATCTATTTTCATATCACTATAACTGCTTAACACAAACGAAAAACTTATATAGAAAAAAAGAACATTTGCAGTCCTGGAGTCTAGGAAATCAGAAGTTGAGGGGCTACATCTAGTGAGAGCCTTGTTGATGGTGGGGAATCTCCACAGGTCTTCTGTGTGGCACAGGCATCGCTTGCTGAAACCACAAGCTTGCCAGAAAGAGCTCTCAGTTTATAACAAGCTACCTGTGTGATAGCTCATCAATCTATTAATTTGTTGACTGATTAATCCATTTACAAGATCATATCTTTCAAATATCATTTACATATTATATTGGAGATATATATGTAAGTTTCCAATATATGGAAGTTGGAAGGCGTATTCAAAATTTGGGGAAAATCCCGGTTACAATCTTCATGAAAATAGTAAAATAAATAAATAAATAAATAAATAAAAAGTGTTAAAAGTTATGCAGAGAAACCCTGTCTTAAAACACCAAAAAAAATTGAATATGGAAACACAATAGACGCTGTTCAACCAAAGCAATCCTGAGCAAAAAGAAAACTGCAGGAGGTATCACCATATCTGACTTTAAGTTACATCACAGAGACATAGTAATGAAAACAGTATGGCACTGACAAATAGATAAATAGACCAGTGTGATAGAATGTGTTTAATCTGGAGAGGTTGTAACATCCAAGAAACTGGAAATGGGAAAGGCAAGATAAAATTTCTTAAGGGGTCAAGGGATGGCAGAACACATGATTTGAAGGTTGCAGAAAGAGGTTATTGGGAATTAAAGGCTTCAACGGGGATGGGGGAATGGAGGACAGAGACAGGAAGTGAAGTGTGTAGGGAGCCAGTTAACCAAAATTAAAGATGTTTGAAAAATTACAATTATATAAGCTAATTTAAAAAGGCAGTTTAACAAGGATTTTGAGACTAAGTGCTCTGTATAGGGGACAGTGTTCCCACAAGTAGATATGGCTCTTAAAGGAAACTCTTAGTGCCTGGTGTGGAATACTCCCCTAGGAGTTTTGGGTCAGAAAAGCCCTAGAGGCCCCCAAAACAACACAGGCTATTTCCATTGTTCTTTGTTACCAACTAAAAATAAACTGGAAGGCTCTATTGCTGAAGACAGCACAATTAGGTTTCAGGACATAGAAATCAAGCTGGAAGTCATCTGAAAACTTTCTACCTGGCTAAGGTGTTAGTGCAGGGTGCTAGGGAAGAAAGGCCATCAAGGGAATGACCCGGTGTGAGCCCTGCATTCCATGACACTGGCCTGGCAGGCAAGTGACTGTTACAACAGTGGCTGGGAGGGTATAGAGGCGACCAACCACTTTTGGCTTGTTTTTTTTTTTTTTTTTTTTGGGTTTTTTTTCGAGACAGGGTTTCTCTGTAGCTTTGGAGCCTGTCCTGGAACTAGCTCTTGTAGACCAGGCTGGCCTCGAACTTGGCTTGGTTTTGAAGCCTGCTACACAGGAGGGAATTCATGCATCCTAATATAAACCTGGTTAAAAGCCAATGGCTCCGAACATCACAGGCCTGGGGTGGGGGGGTCCAACTTCACTAAGTGGTCATGTTGTCAAACTGCTTTCTGTTTATGTTTATGAACAGAGATTAGTACCATTCTCAACCTTTACCAGAGAGGCTTCTCTTTGCAATGGTTAGCAAAGTTCTCCTGCTTCTGGTTCACCCCTGTACCATCTGGAAAACCACCCCACCACCACCAAACCCTGCCTTCTCAGAGAGTCTCTGAACAAAGGAAAGATGCCAAAAAGCCCAGTTCTGCATTCTTGGCAGCTACTGCTGCTTCCTCCCCTGATGCCTGCCAAGTCCCTGCCTAAGTGGTCAGCTTTTGACCATACTTGGGCACAAACCTGGCTTCTGGTAGAAACATTGTAATGATTTATCTTGTCCCCCCAGCCCTGTTTCTCTGCTCTTCTCCCTTTCTTCCTTTTCCCTCCATAACCCACTAAATAAATATCCAACCTCACTCTGCATGGTATGCTTATCCATCTGTCTCTTGCCTGCTGCCTTTGGAGACCTGTGGTGTGGTCTTGTGGTGTGCACATCTGTCTCTCCTTGTGGCCCACTATAGCCACTAGGGGAACTGTGCCATCTCTGCCTGGGACTGGCTGCTCTCGAGACCCACTGCCTGCCACTACATGGCCCGCTGTCTGCCCCCGCTCAGGAACCTGCGGCATGATCTCATGGCCCACTGCCCATTGCAGCCACTCGGGAACCTGCAGCATTTTACTTAACCCATTACACATCATCATTCCTTGCCTACAACCTATAAAGTCTTCCAATAAACCTGTTGTTATACTTTTTCAATTTGGCTTTATCTGGCTTACTGTGATTGGTTAAAAAGCAATTCTCAAATAAGTGATTATGGGGTGCTCAGCTCAAACTGAGACATCTCTATCAATACCTTTTCCCTAAGGCTCAGGGAACATTTAAGAAGGGAAGGCAGAAAGAATGTAGGGACTGGAGGGTGGGGAGGAGTGCTGCAAAGGCTGTCCTCTGGACATGTCCCGGCCATTGCACTCACGACTCATGCAGCTGTGGTCCCATGCACAGGACCAAGTCAACAAGACCAAGCAATACTCCAATGGGTTACAAGTGAAACAAGAAAAAAAAAGAAGGGAGAGAAAATTGGGGTGCATATGATCAAGATACATTGTTTACTTGTACTACATTGTCAAAGAATAAACAAAAGATATTCTTTAAGATCTAGAGATGTAGTTCTGTGGTAGAACGCTGCCTGGCATGTACTAGAGGCCCTGGCTTTGAGCCCTAGCATTGCCCAAAGGAAAGAAAAGCAGAGCCATACTTAAGTCACAGAACCCTATGTCCCTGTCAAGCCAAGGATACAGCTCACTTTCTCTTGTGAGCAATTGTTGCAATGGTATGCTGGTACATTGGCATTCTAGTGGTGTGTGTGTGTGTGTCATCTTTGCACTTTCCTTGATGTAATTGTATTCAGTGTGGAAGGTTTCAAGCTGCCAAAGGTGTGCTTGCAGAATTTATGAATTATTGTCTCTTGTGAGCCCTGCAAGCATTGTCTCTTGCCTGGAATTTCCTAAGTTTGTATAGCTAAAAGCGACTTTCTCGCTTGTTTACTCTGAAGATTAAACTCAGGATATTTTTAAACTTCAGTTGTTAGGAAGTCATTTCTGAGGGTAGAGGCCATGTCTGTCTATGCACAGTGGGCAGATGCCATGTCTGTGCACAGTGGGCATATGCCATGTCTATGCACAGTGGGCAGATGCCATGTCTGTGCACAGTGGGCAGATGCCATGTCTGTGCACAGTGGGCAGATGCCATGTCTGTGCACAGTGGGCAGATGCCATGTCTGTGTACAGTGGGCAGATGCCATGTCTGTGCACAGTGGGCAGATGCCATGTCTGTGTACAGTGGGCAGATGCCATGTCTGTGCACAGTGGGCAGATGCCATGTCTGTACACAGTGGGCAGATGCCATGTCTGTCTATGCACAGCGGGCAGATGCCATGTCTGTCTGTGTACAGTGGGCAGATGCCATGTCTGTGCACAGTGGGCAGATGCCATGTCTGTGCACAGTGGGCAGATGCCATGTCTGTGCACAGTGGGCAGATGCCATGTCTGTGCACAGTGGGCAGATGCCATGTCTGTGTACAGTGGGCAGATGCCATGTCTGTCTATGCACAGTGGGCAGATGCCATGTCTGTCTATGCACAGTGGGCAGATGCCATGTCTGTCTATACACAGTGGGCAGATGCCATGTCTGTCTATACACAGTGGGCAGATGCCATGTCTGTCTATGCACAGTGGGCAGATGCCATGTCTGTCTATCCACAGTGGGCAGATGCCATGTCTGTCTGTGCACAGTGGGCAGATGCCATGTCTGTCTATCCACAGCGGGCAGATGCCATGTCTGTGCACAGTGGGCAGATGCCATGTCTATCCACAGCAGGCAGATGCCATGTCTGTGTACAGTGGGCAGATGCCGTGTCTATCCACAGCAGGCAGATGCCATGTCTGTGCACAGTGGGCAGATGCCATGTCTGTCTGTGCACAGCAGGCAGATGCCATGTCTGTGCACAGTGGGCAGATGCCATGTCTGTGCACAGTGGGCAGATGCCATGTCTGTGCACAGTGGGCAGATGCCACGTCTGTCTATCCACAGTGGGCAGATGCCATGTCTGTCTATCCACAGTGGGCAGATGCCATGTCTGTCTGTGCACAGTGGGCAGATGCCATGTCTGTCTATCCACAGCAGGCAGATGCCATGTCTATCCACAGCAGGCAGATGCCATGTCTGTGCACAGTGGGCAGATGCCATGTCTGTCTATCAACAGTGGGCAGATGCCATGTCTGTGCACAGCGGGCAGATGCCATGTCTGTGCACAGTGGGCAGATGCCATGTCTGTGCACAGTGGGCAGATGCCATGTCTGTCTTTGCACACAGTCCAAGGACTGACCTAACTAGAGCAGGGAGGGAATGAAGAAGTGACAGACAGACAGACATAAAGAAAAGTTGGGGTTGGGCACTCTGGGCTCTGGAATGGAGAGGCCACAGCACCTGGAAGCTCAGCATGTTCCTTCTATACAGGTGAGCAGGGAGGCAGGGCCATTATCCACAGCTGAACAACGAGGCAGGCTTAGCTAATCTTGGTGGAAGAAACAGGTGAATAGTTCTCTGGCTGGAAACATCCAGGCGTGGCGGGAGCTATGGTGGACATTTTCCATATATACTGAGTGTCTCCTAGGATAGGCTTTGCCACTCCCTGGGGCTGAGACATTGAGGTCCTTTACTTGGATGCACCCATATCAAACAAGACACAGCCACTCAGAACTTCGCTGGATCGCTGCAGGCAGAGGTCTTCATCTTATTCACGTCTGTCCTCTCGGCTCCTGTGTGGGGATCCCAGCAAATGCCATGGCCAGAAGCGTAGAGCCCTGGGAGGCAAGAAGGAAAGCCAGCCCAACACGACCCAGTGCCGGCTTTGGTTCAGACTTCCAGAACGTGACCCCACTGTAGTTTGTCTTAGGCATATTTAAGATCAGCACAACTTTGGAAAAACGTTTCCTGATAACAATTACCACAATAAAGCGTAAGGCGGGACTACACTGAAACTCTTCTGCCAAGTATGTGTGACCTCTTCCGCCAGAGCTTAAGGGCCTCCCGGAAGATCTGGTAAAGCCTAGGTTATCACAGAGGTCACCAAGCTCCGAAGCGCTTGTGACATCTACCCTGGGGACAGGTTCTACCGACTAAGAAATCAAACTTAAGCTAAAGGTCTAGGGAGGAAGAGCCTGGGATGAACAGGCTAGTCTGGGGGAGTCAGGTGTGGCTGTACCTATAGATAGCACAGATCACCAGGCTATTAACACCCACTCCCAGCCTTCTGGGTGGAACACTTCTGGTATCCCCAGTGCTCATCTGGGAGCATGAGGACTACGTGCCCTCTACACACCTGGAACACTCCTTGAGGTGCGGAAGGCTCTCTACGTGCCTTTGCCTAGGAGGTAGTTTTGTGTTCTCTGGGTCTTAGCGAGGACAGTACTTTTGCCATGTGTGGATCTGTCTTCTCTGCTTGGTATGAAGACCACGTTGCAGACAGCAGAGATTGTCCTGTTCTAGGGAATGGGGCTATCCATTTGCCTGTTGTTGCAGGTAATTTTTTCCTGAGACCTGGCCAAGACTCTAGCACGTTCCCTTGCTTCTTCAGCTTACTGTTTCCTTCCGTATCACACGCCGGCTGACACCGCTTGTCACACAGAATTGTGTTTTCTTCTGTGTTTCCCTTGGCTCTGGAGTCAAGATGATTGCTTTCCTGATTGACTACATACATCCTGTCGGGTCTGGTCTCCCACAGTGAGCAACCTGGAATGATAACCTAAATCTGCCTAAAACAAAACACAGACACTGGAGCAAATCATGTTCTTTAACCCTTCTTGGATAGTGTCCCAGTTAGGTGATATCTAAACTGAGGCTTGGCCTCAGTTTACCCCTGGGTGCCTGAAGCTCTTTTCTCCTTCCTGTACCTGGAAATCTTTCTTCAGAACTTCCCCTAGGGTATACCCACCATGTCTACATTCCTGTGATAATGGATGCCCCCTCACCCAATGCAGAAAGTCACTGGTAACCCTGGGAGTATTCTTTGCTCATCTTTGCGGAAGGGACCCCCGCACCGGCAATCTCTCCACAGCTGTGTGGCTCCTTGGTGTAATTTCCAGTCTTTAAAGGGCGATTCCCAAGTTGAACTTACTATTAGCCTCTCATCTGTCCTTTGCAAAGGGCACCTCTTATGAACTTCCTGGAACTGCACTCCCTGGTTGAGGGCAAAGAGGATATATATATAGATGATTCCAGTCTGTTCTCTGAAGTATCTCTTCCCTCAGAGTTCTTTGAACATCAGTGTTGTTTACGTACAATAACTAAAACTAAAAGGTTTTTAATCCTTTATTTTAAGAGTGGTTGGGACAAAGTATATCTCTCATCTCCTTTCACATTGACCAGTTTGGCCTCTCTGCTCAGAACCTGCCCTCCCTACCTTTACATATGTTTAGTTTTACTTTTGAAGATCTTATACACATAACAATAAAATATAAAAATATCTACCCCAAATTTCTTCTCTCTGCCTCTCTCCCTATGACCGCAGAATGCCCCCTCCCAACTTTGTCTCTTTTTTAAAATAAATAAGCCCAGTTAGTGCCGCCTATGGGTTTAGGGCTGTCCATGGGAAGATACGTAGCAGCCACAACCTTAAAAAAAATGCTGAGAATATTTGAAGGTGGAGGTGCACACCCTTAATCCTGGCACTCGGGAGGCAGAGGCTGTTGGATCTCTGTGAGTTCAAGGCCAGCCTGCCTTACAAAGCAAGTTTGAGAACAACCAGGACTATGCAGAGAAATCCTGTCTCAAAAAACCAAAACGGAGTAAAAAAGAATGAGTCCCCATTTCCCAGCAGCTATCCATTGTCAATAACTCCTCAGTAAAGCATGGTGTTGTGGAGTGTTATTTTTAACTAGGCAGAGATGTGTTACATTTATTTATGCTGCAGAATGTTACTTTAACTGTGTAAAGGTGCGTTACTTTCATTTATGCTGCGTTTGCTTAATTATGTAAAGATGTGTTGCATTTGTTTCACCTGGCCTGCCCGAGGCTCATGATGGGTCTAATAAAAAGCTGGATGGCCAATAGCTAGGCAGGAGAGGAGTAGGCGGGGCTGGCAGGAGAGGAGTAGGCGGGGCTGGCAGGCAGAAAGAAAGCAAAAAAAAAAAAAAAAAAAAAACAGGCAAAAGGCAGAAAAAGAGACACAGGTTAATTTAAGTTAAAGAGCTAGCCAGAATCGAGCCTAAGCTAAGGCTGAGCATTCATAACTAATAATAAGTCTCTGTGTCATGATTTGGGAGTTGCTTTGTGGCCCAAAAGAAAAAGCCTGGTATGGGGTGAAACCTGAAGACCTCCCCCCCATCTCTGTCGGGATTTGGGGCTACCACATCGGCTCTTGAGTGTGGTAGCCACGTCACGTCTAGAAGACAGGATTGCCGAGTAGCACCGTCTTCCTCTGGGTCTTATATCTTTTCCACCTCTTCTTCTAAGTTGTTCTCTGAGTCTCGGTGGTAGGGGTCTTGATATAGCCGTCCTATGTGGGGCTGAACATTCTTTATTCTTGGCACTTTGATCGGTTATCTCTCCAGTAATTGCTTCCACCTACAAATAGGAGCTTTTCAGACCAGGGGGATTTGAAGACCGGGTCTAATGTAGCCCAACCTGGCCTGGAGCTCATCGAGTAGCCTAGAATGCACTGAGTCCTGACCCCTGTACCTCCACCTGCTAAGTGCTGGGGTTTTAGGTTTATGTCACTGCACCAAGCCAAACCTTTCCCTTAACCCCCCTTCTCTCTATTTAACAGTGGTAGTAAGATCTAGGGCTAGCCAATCAGGTTAGCACCAGCTACAAACAAGCAAGGCGTGTCCTTGCCGAACCCCTTTGGTCCTCCTTCCCCATTATCAGCCGGCCTTCTTATTTCTTTCTCCAATTATTCTTATTATGACCCCATGTTCAAAGTTTTTACAGTCATCCAACTTCTCCTTGGTTCCCAGAGACAGTATGGCCCTGGGATATTCCTGCTTCCTTTTAGTCTTTGGGTTCATTGTTTCATGAGGCCGAAAAGGATGGCCTACCACCTGAAGAGCCAAATTCCCTGTTCTGTCCGTTCACTGGTATACCACCGCCGCACTCTGCAGGCAAACCTCCAACTCTGAATTTCTGATCAAAATTACGACTGGGCTTAAACAAATCTATTATTGGTTTTATTTAAGAGTCAGGTTTTGCAGGTAATTCTAGGAGCCTGCAAGTAAGTCCTGTGGAATCAGGTTGATTCCGCCATGATTTCTTCTTGGCCTTCAACCTGGACTCAGTCAACATAATTTATAAAGGACGTCTGAGGAAGTTGGTCTCGTGTACCTGAGGCTAGAAATGCTAGCCTATGGTTCTCAAGTGGCCCTCAGACAGAGAGCTCCTGGGAACTTGTTAGAAATACAAAGTGTTCCCGAGGAGCCCAGAAACAAACATTTTAATCAGTAGTAATTCTATGCATATTAGCTTTGAGACCCTTAGTCAAACCCGCATGGTGCTTGCTTTTCCTTGTCTGTCCTTTTCCCATCTGGAAACATGGTGGGAACAACAGAAATGTACCCCAGCCATGAGTGCCTACGGAAATTACCCATGGAAGCTCTGAATGCTGTAAGAGGCATAATGACTTCATTTGCCCCGCGGTGGGCACACCTGCTCCCATCTGCCCACGGCTGATGTCTGGGAGGCTTGTGTAGACCGAGGTTGCTAAGGCCTGGGTTTGCTAAAGCCCTGGAACACCAGTCCCACGTAGACGTTCCGTGCACAGAAGTGTGGACACCCAGAAGCATCTCAGGTCCCCAAAGCTGTGACCCTGAGCCTGTTCCTCAGGCTCTGCAGGTTTGTGGGCTGTGGGTGGGGCTTGGGGGAGGGGAGTGGTTGGGGTCAAACAGTCTGCCCCCTGCTGATTTGGACCAATGGAAAACAGAACTAGAGTACAGTGAAGATCAAACTTATTACTGATAAGACTGAAGTGGAAAATATAGCTGGGAGTTGTCAGCCACCCTTGGGCTTCCTAATACTCCCCTCCTGGCTTTTCCTTCTGCTAAAGCTGATACTGTCCAGATATGGATCTCTTGCCTTCTCCCCACTCCCCCCTGCCCCATCCCCCCATTGTTTAGAGTCTTTTGCTTTTCTGGTAGCTGATTTGCAGCTTCCCTAGATTATCTCTGGAGACTGGTTATCTGTCATCTTGAAAAAAAATTAATGCAGTATTCCTTCTCAATCTGTTCTTGAATGATAGAATGAGTGTGTGTGTGTGTGTGTGTGTGTAGGGGTATGGTGTGTATGTGCAGGTGTGGCCATGTTCATGTATGTGGAGGCCAGAGGAAGACACTGTCTGTCATTGATCCTGAAACTCAATATTTAGGCTAAACTAGCTGTACAGCAAGATCACATGATCAGTCTGCCTCCACCTCTACTTCGGGGATACAGACATGTACAGCCATGCCCACCTCTACTTCGGGGCTTCAGACATGTACAGCCATGCCCACCTCTACTTCGGGGATACAGACATGTACAGCCATACGTGGATTTTATGGGGTGCCGACTATTGCAGTGTGGGCCCTCTTGTTTTACACAGCATCCTCCTCAGTCTCAACTTTGTGTATTTGAGGTAGGGTCTTTCACTGCTCTGGGGCTTGTGGACTCAGCTGGTTGACTGGCTAGCAAGCCCAGGGTCCCATCTGTCATTCCAAGCATGCACCATGCAAGCTTTTTCACGTGTTCAGGTCCTCATGCTTGCATGACAAACACTTTACTCATGGAGCGCGCTCTCTCTCCTTTCTCTCTCTCTCTCTCTCTCTCTCTCTCTCTCTCTCTCATCTATTTATCATCTATCTATCTATCTATCTATCTATCTATCTATCCATCCATCCATCCATCCATCCATCCATCCATCCATCTATCTATTGATCTATGTATCCTAGGCTGTCCTCAAATTCATTACATCACTCAGGGGACCTTGAACTCCTGACTCTCTTATCTCTATCCCCCAGTGCTGGGATAATGTATGTATCACTGTAAATACATTTTTGTGTATTAAACATGGGATTAAACATGGGCTGTGTGTGTGTGCGTGCATGTGTGTATGTGCGTGTGTATGTGCGTGTATGTGTGTGTGTGTAGACAGGGCCTCATTCCACCCAGGCTATGCTCAGACTTTCTGTGTAACTGAGGGTGAACCCATGCTCTCTCTGCCTCCAAGTCCCTGTGTTAGGATTTGAGGTGTGCATCACCACCTGTGGCTTGGGTGGGCTAAGACTGGACATAGGCCTAGGAAAGTACTACAGTTCCGACTGAGCCTCATCAGCTCCGGAGATGGGAAGGATGTCTAATGAGGACACTGTCACAACTTTAAAGATGCTCATGGTGATGCAATTGGCAGAGGACTCTTTGGATATGAGGAAACCATATCATAGGATCCAAAGAACAGAGACAGCCTAAGAGCCCGCTTCAGACCTGCTTGAGCAAAGACACTAGAGCAAATCCAGTTTCTTGTCCTCTTGTCCTCTTGCCTGCCCCTTCCCCGAGGCACCCACTTCATTCTCCTCTGTGTTCCCATGAAGGCATTAAGCATTTGGAAGGGACTACCGGGCCAGGTGCGGCCAGGCTGTGAAATCCTACTTTCAGAAATGAAGGGGAGAAGCAAAACCGTTCCCTCCTTCAATAAATTCCATTCCTCCGAGGCCAAAGAGCTCTTGGGACTTTCTTCCGGATTGCTTCTCTCCAAGGATATTGTTTTGCTTTTATTTTTTGAGTAGGTATGGATTCATCCACTAAAGCGGTGTCTCTAGAGCTTGTATTATAAAATCAAGTTCTGCTTCAAGTGTCAGGAAAACCAGTGAAGCGAAATGACCAAAGCCCTGCTTCCGTACCTCGTGGGGGAAATAAACCATAAGCCAGGTAAGTAGCAAGGTCTGTGTGAGTACATGCACACGCATGGGTAAGCATGTGTGCTCGTGAGTGCGCATGTGTGGTGGTGGTGTTCAGTGCTAGAGAGGAAATAAAGGGTGCAGAATACAGAGGCCAGGGAAGCCTCCTTGGGTGGGTGACATTTCAATAAAGACTTGAAGGTGAAGGAACAAAGACTCTGACACAGGGAGAAACATTATCTAGAAATCGGCAGGTGAGTAGATGGGAGAGCTGTCTCTGAGGTCACTGGAGCAGGAGAGTGGTCCCTGACCCTCATCAGCTACAGCACTTGGGAAAGTGGCCCCTACACCTAGCCTGGGCAACACGGGAGAGCGGTAGAGCTGACCTTGAGGGTGTGGGTAGGGAGAACTGACCCCGAGGATGTGAAAACAGGGGAACCGGCCCAGCCTCTTGTTCATGGCTACAGGGGAAGACCGGGCTATGGCAATGCTGGAGAGCTCACTCTGGTGGTAAAGACAGAGAAGATCTGGGAGGGGAGGGTCATCAACCCTGCAAACACCCAGGCCCAGGACCAGGGTTACCCACATCCACCCCATCTGTGATCTGTTGGAACGTGGGGGCGGGGGTGAGGGGTGTCAATCCTGCTGACCCAGGACTGCAAGATCTCCATGACACAGCGCAGCCACAGGATGTCCACGAAGAGTCCCAGTGAGGGCCCAGTGTCGATGGTACAGCAGGGAACAGGGGCCTTGAACCCCAGACCAATGAATGATTCTTTATGATAAATGCCTGCATACAAAAATATATGGATAAAGAGATTTACTGTGTGATTCGCTGTATCACACTGCAGATTCCATGACTTTTCCTTCATTTTTTTTTCTTTTACTCTTAAATTTTATTTTGAATTATTTTGGGGTGGGGCGGGAGATGGGTGGGATCCAGAGGCATGATGTGAAAGACACAAATGATAACAAATAAACTTCAAAAACACATTACTATTAAAAAGTAATTCCTTAGCAAATCCTTAAAGACCTATTTTGTTAGCTTTGGGTTTTGCCTCCCCTTCCTATTGCCCTGGATCGAACCTTAACCAGTTGTTTTTAATCCGCCTGGGACACTTTAGAAATGTCTTTGTCCAGATGTCTCTCCAGAGAACTCACATCCCTTGCTCAAGGACGGGTCCCAGATGTTCATGGGCTTCGCCGAGTGCCAGATGTTCAGGGGCTTCGCAGAGTGCCAGGGCTGATAAGCTGCCTCCTGTGCAGGTTATCCCGCGCTCGAGAGACAGCATGCTTAGTGCTTGCCCTCGTATTCTCTCAGCTGTTTCCTGCAGGCTCTGCGAGGCAGAACTCAGGCCTCCGCTGACTACTTGTCCAGATCGAAAGGTGTTTCCTGTGAGACGGCAGGCGTGGCCTTGTGTGCAGGTAGCCCCGCCAACCACATCAGCTTGCAGAAGCTGTGACGCTCCCTCTCGGCATGCACAAAGAGCTGGCTTCTGTGTTACACGTTGAACGCCAGCTCTGTTGCCCAGGCCAGATGCCAAGTAAGATAATGTACATTAAACCTTAGTTCAGATTACAGAGAAAACGTCAAAAACCGTTAGCTATTCTTATCTTCATCATCTAAAAACAATGGCTCTCTTTTTTATTTAAGCCGGCAACCCACCTTCTCAGAAGACCCGCCCTTGGTTTGTTTCTTCTTAAACTCTGTGGCTCCCAGCCTGCATAAAGCCCAAGAGGGAGCACTTATTCATGTTCATGAGGGATGTTCTGAGCTGGCGGTTCTTAAAATGTAATTGTGGGATGGTCAGCAGTGAGAGTGTTGCCTGGTATTGGGTTAGTTAGGGAAACGCCTAGGATGGGTGCATGAACTCAAAGGCATGGGCCAGGGCCTGTGTCTTCACGGGGCCCCTGTGTGGTTCTCAGGTGTGCTTGGCATTGAGAACCCCTGCTCTAACCAAGACTTAGTTTCTCCAGAGAAGTGGAGGAGCTCAGCTCCCACCTCTGACCAGCTGTGTGTGAAATACTCAGGTCACACTCATACACGCACTGGGCTTCCGGAAACGCCGCTCAGCTCTGCCACAACGGAGCGACAGGCAGAGCACCTCAGAGCGCAGCCTCCACAGATACACAGAGAACCGTCCTGAGCCGGTGGAGAGCAACCTTCCTACCATCCCCCACCCCCGTAGAGATTTGCCTTGCTAATCTCCTTAGGGCTTAGACTAAGCATCTGTATCTTTTCTTTTCCTAGAGAAGATGAAGTTATGACGTCATGGATAACTAAAACTGCCGCGGTGCTCACATTTTACCTGGACTTTAGAAAACGCTCTTAGTCTAGATTCTCCCGTGTAGCCTCCTGTCCTCCGCCGCGGTTTAATTCTTGTTCTGACAATCTATTTGTGGCTGCTCTAAAAGGTTATAAGCAGTCTACAATGCAGTGTGGGAATATAAGGGGTTGTAAGAGAGGAGACCTCTTTTCCTTGCCTATTGCTAGGTTCATGGTAGATACCTCTATCAGACAAGACAGATGAGTGTCGGTTTGGGGCGGGGCATTTATGAGGCCCCACCCCTAGCAGAGGACTTCTTGGCAGCTAATAGCAGCTGAAGGAGGCAAAGTCATTCTTCTATAGTGGCATAGTTCCTGGTAAATTAACCACGCTCCAATACATTAAATCTATATTCCCGTTCATGCAAACATCACTAATTAAACTTACATGGTTATTTAAAAGGACAAAAAAAGACATCAGAGTAGGAGAAGGTTGTGAGCTAGAAGAAAGGGGACCAAAGGGAACAGGATGGAGGATGGCAGAGGGTCATGAGGAGGGAGTGTGATCAACAGATGTGCGTTAATGACCTGGTCAAAGAATAAAGTTAAAAAATACTTTTAGCAAACATAGATTCACAAGAGAAAAGTATCCAGATTTCTTTAGTGTGAGTCTTCTGCAAACCTTAATAAGAAAGCGGATACTGAAAAAACAGTTAAGCTTGTGTGTTTTATGGTAGCATTGATGGAGAGTGGACAGTGTGCAGCAATACAACTGGCTAAAGGGTATATGGTCTCGCTGTAGTAAACAGAGGGAACCGAGCAGCTTATTTCTGCCTAGATTCCTTACCTGCACCTGTAAAATAAGACTGTTTCCTTCCTTTGCGTGTGGGAGGCACCGCTATGCTGAGTGCCTCGGGCCTACTTCAGGGCAGGTGGGAGCCACCTGCCTGCGTCTGTTATTTCCTCCAATTCCTTTAGCTTGAGATATTCAGTGTGCCATGATCAGGTCCTGGTCCTGATCGGAGCCAATAAGAAGCGGATACATGAGGGACGGGTGACATAGCTCTGTGGGTAAAGGCTCTAGGTTTAACCCCTGGAACCCATGCTAACAAACAAAACAAAGAAAAAGCCAAAACAAAACAAAACCAAAATTGGGTGTGGTGGTCTAAATCTTTAATCCCAACTCTCTTATGGCAAGTTTGGAGATGGAGACAGGAGAATTACCAGGATCATAAGCCAGCTGGAATGGGATAAGTAGCTTGGCAGAAACAAGAGAGACCATGCTCAAAAACAAGGTGGAAGAGGAGACCTGACCCCTGAAAACTGTGCCCTGATCTCCACGCAAGCATGCGTGTGCACATACTGTGTGTGCACACACGCACACCAAAACAAAGACTAGTTAGCACAGGTACTGCACCCTCTTAGCCTCTATGATGCAGAGTGATCCCCAAGGCTCAGCCCAGCCACTCTCTGCTCAGGAAACCTTGGCTGTGCCCACAATGGATGGTTCATAGGCCTTGGATGACACCTCATGCGCCCTGCTCTGTCATTCCAGATAACATTCTGCACCCCACACTGTGAGTTCAGTCTGTCAGTGCTCACAGGGTAGCCACAGAAGAACACGCACACTACCATTACCACCATGGTGATGATCCTTGCTGTTCTATAGATGTGTGGGTATGTCTCCTGGGATGAAGAGAGGCCCTTATCTCCGGTTTCCCCAGCTGGATCTCACACTAGAATCTGACACAGTAACGACCGGAGTGCTTTGAAAGGAAGCCATGACGGACCAACACCGAAGCAGTCGTCGAGTCCTAACTGATCCTGTCAAAAAGAGAAGCTGTTGTGCCAAGAGTGACACATTCTTAGCCTCAGGCCAGAAGGCGGCAGAGAAAACAAAAAAAAAAAAAAAAAGGAAGTGAGGGGATAAATGTCATCAAAGTTCTCAGTGAAACTGAGTTCAGAAAAGACTCTGACCAAAACCAAAATGGAACCAACAGAATATGTTAATGGTCATTTTTAGTAAGTCACAAGAATTTGAAGAAAGGCTATTTTAATAAGTACAACAATTTCATTTTCCAGATGGTCTGAGAAATGGTTTCTTTTACATAGTCTCAGGTCAGCTTTTACCTCTTTTTCAGAAAGCGTTGTGGTTTCATCTTCAACAGCCTGTGGGAAAGAGAAACAAGTGAGTATCTTAAGGAGCTGCCAACAAGAGAAGACCGCACTGGGTCGGGTACCATTTATGGGACTCTCAACATAGTGTGCTCGGAGGGAAGCGAGTTTGGGTGTTGGAGGACAAATTCCCTAAGACCCGGGCCCACATGAGGAATATAAGCAGGGCTGCAGGGAAATTGTAGGAGCCGCACACACCTCCGAAGCTCAGAGAGACTTTAGAGGTTCGTATTTACAATTTGGCGTTAGTCGTCATCAGAATGCCCCCCCCCAACCAAACATTATAGAGTTCAGGCAACACGAATCGGGCACCACTCTTAGATGAAATGCCTCTCCATATCTCTGCAGCTCTACTTTGAAGATTTCCTTTTTGCAATCCATCCAGCAATGCCTCGCCGGACGAGGTAATGCGACTGTGGCGTTTGACGAAGAAGCAGGTTTTTGGAGAACTAGCAGGAGGGTATACAATCGCTGGTGGGTGTAAAGAAATAATGGAGCATGGACACCGGTCTGCTCCTCTGCAGGGATTGTCCTTCCGGGTTAGTGATCCTCACTCCGGGACAGTTTTACTCTCAGGAGTCACACTGGATGACAGTGAAGGGGCTGCTATTGGCGTTGAGTGTCCAAAGACGAGCGATGCTGTTAAACATCCCATAATATGCAGAACTGGCCTTTACAGCAAATTATGCCTGGCCTCTGCGCCAAAGCCCTGACCTATGGTATTTCTTTTCACTGCAGATCACCTGACCACCCAGGCCGGCAAGTGCAAAGATCAGCAGATAGGGCGGAGTGATGCTCTCAAAGCCTGCTGCAGTCAGAATATCATATATTGTTTATCATACACCTGGCTCTTCCTTCATGAGTAACACGCCCCGGTGCTTGGCAGTGAATGTAACAGACGGGGTTCTAGATCTGCATCTCTGAAATTAGAGCAACAAACGATCTCCTTCAGAAACGTGAATACTGGCTGACTGTTGCTAGAGCTGTGGGTTCCGTCCCCAGGTGCCGAGGTGAAGTTCCAGAGTGGCCAATGCACTGCCCCAAATCCCTGCTCTCTGGGCCTCGCTGTTTTCCAATTGCTCTTAGCTTCCCCTCTGGGCTCCTTCAGATTCTTTCTATCGATGATGCTGCAGCCGCAGGCAGCAGGCTGATGTGATGAATGCGCTTCACCTTCTAGGCTGGTGCCAGCCAGTGTGCACCACAGATGGTGAAGTGAGGGTGTTGCGAGTCCTCCGCCTCCCGCCCAGTGTGCGCGTTTGGTCCTAGAACTGCCTGCCTCCTGACATGTCTCTACTCCTCCTGAAGCCTGTCTATACTCTCAGACCTTGCTCCCCAAGTTTCCTGCTCCGTCCTGACTTTGTTTTCGTTTAGCACCTCATGCATTAACTGCCCCCTGTCCTTTTGCCTCTTCTTCTTCCCCCAGATGAGTTCTCCTCACCCTGGTCCACCAGCACGCTCCTGCCTCCTTTTCCTTGGCTTCACTGTCCCAAAGAGCAGTTCACTCTGCCCATCCCTTGCACCCTCTGGCTTGCTCTTGGCCTGTCCAGTCATCCTCCTGTGGGCCAACTCTCTTGTTTGACTGTGTGCTTCGGGTGCCCTGACCCTTCTGGGTGGACAGCTTGTCTCTCCTGCATTATGCCTTGGACAGTACCTTGCAGAGAACAGGTGATTGTGAACGTCTCACAAATACCAGGTGTTAAACGCCACTCAGGGGCCTGGGAAATGGCGGAGCCAGGACTCCAAGGGAAATTCCTTTGTGATACAGCTCTATTCAACAGAGTGACGACACATTATTGACATATGTAGAGCAGTGATCACCTCATGGAAATACCCTAGTTCACCAGGGACTGAGATTCAAAGTCACTAGCTTCATATCTAAGTGACATTTACCTCTTCGCTGTAACCGAGCCTCTGAGAAACAGAAGCACATGACTACGAGCTAGGGGATTCAATTCCTGTTTTCCCTTCCTGTTTGTCCTCTGCTCAAGGCAAAAGGAAAAAAAAGATACCTACAGAAACTTCTTGGTATTGCTAGCCTGATCCAAGTTACTACTATGTATGCAGAAATGAAGTTAAACAAAATGAGTGGGTTTGAGCTGTTCGCATTAAATGGTATTACTTTTTTAAAGGGAAGTATGTTACAGTTGGCCGTATAGCTATGTTTCTAAAGGCAGAGAGCCTTCTGGGGAGTGTGTCCTCACTGCTCTGGCTGAAGGAATTCCCACCGGTTGGAATCAGTAAGCTTCTATCTTTCATTCATCAACTCATTTCTTAATTTGACCAATTTTGAACAAAACTGTGCCCTGTGCCTGGACAAGAGGCACAGCGTCTGTGCTCAGGAAGTGTTGATTAACCATGGCGCTAGGAGCTGGAGGAGACGATTGAGGTATGGGGGGAGCAGGGCACAGACCTTGCTCGTGGGGCAGCTGGACAGGAATGGTATCTAGAAAAAGAAGCCAGACCCAAAAAGAGGAACATGGGATGTACTCACTCATATTTGGTTTCTAGCCATAAATAAAGGACACTGAGCCTATAATTCGTGATCCTAGAGAAGCTAAATAAGAAGGTGAACCCAAAGAAAAACATATAGTCATCCTCCTGGATATTAACCTTCATCAGGCGATGAAAGGAGACAGAGACCCACATTGGAGCACTGGACTGAAATCTCAAGGTCCAAATCAGGAGCAGAAGGAGAGAGAGCACGAGCAAGAAACTCAGGACCGCGAGGGGTGCACCCACACACCGAGACAATGGGGATGTTCTATCGGGAACTCACCAAGGCCAGCTGGCCGGGGTCTGAAAAAGCATGGGATAAAACCGGACTCACTGAACATAGCGGACAATGAGGACTACTGAGAACTCAAGAGCAATGGCAATGGGTTTTTGATCCTATTGCACGTACCTGCTTTGTGGGAGCCTAGGCAGTTTGGATGCTCACCTTACTAGACCGGGATGGAGGTGGGTGGTCCTTGGACTTCCCACAAGGCAGGGAACCCTGATTGCTCTTCGGGCTGATGAGGGAGGAGGACTTGATTGGGGGAGGGGGAGGGAAATGGGAGGCGGTGGTGGGGAGGAGGCAGAAATCTTTAATAAATAAATTAATTAATTAAAAAAAAGAAAAAGAATCACACTCCAGGGGAAATTCAAGTGTGTCAGAGGAAGAAAGACGAGTTGTGATGTAGGGAGGGACTGGTTCACACCAGAGAAGGCTCAGGGCCAGTGGCGGGGAATCAGAGGATGCGAATGGAGAGGGGTTGATGTCGTAACGAATACTTCAGTTATGTAAACTCAGTGTCATTTTCCTCCATGCTGGGAATCAAATCCAGAGCTCTGTGCATATATCACACAAGGGCTCTACATCCAAACCACACCAACCCTGCGTGGAGGCCATTATTATCCCCATTTACAGATCTGGCAAATGAGGTACCAAGAGGTTCAGGAACATAAATAATCAGCAAAGAATTACCATAGTCTGTTAGTAGAGTATAGATAATAGGGCTGGAGAGATGGCTCAGTGGTTAAGAACATTGCCTGATCTTCCAAAGGTTCTGAGTTCAATTACCAGCAACCACATGATGGCTCACAACCATCTGTAATGAGGTCCGGTGCCCTCTTCTGGCCTGCAGACATACACACAGACAGAATATTGTATACAGAATAAATAAATAAATAAATATTTAAAAAAATAAATAAATATTCAGTTAATTAGTACTCAGTGACTATGGAGTAGGGTCCATAGTCTCAGCCTGTGCCCATAACGGATACGATATTGTCTGCCATCATACCTTTCAAAATTCCCTCCCTGAAATCTTTGGGGTCCCCAAGAGTAGAGGGAAGCACTGATTTAATATTCCATGGAAGTCTGAGTGGAAATGCCCAACAGGATGCATCTTATCCCTCTGCCTGTTGTCTTCTATGGATCAGATTGCGTCATGGAACAGTCATGTAAAGACAGGAGCAGGTAGCAACAATTTGAGGACCATTGACTGGCAAGGTGGCAATGGAGGGAGACATTTTAGTCCACGCCCCATCGTGGAGAACAAACACCACGGAAGGGACCAACCAGTCATAGGCTCAGGCATCCTTTTGCCTACAGAAGTTTGTGTGATTCAGTAAAACGCTTTCTTTTCTATCAGGGATTACTTAGCTCTCGAAAGCTCCACACGAGAAGGTCTCCCCCTTTCAACTTCTGATGACATAAGTGAAATCACTCAAGTTGACTCAAGGAGTCACAAGCTCGTTGAGAGAAGCTGGGTTTGATCTAAGTCAGGGACAGAGTCACGCCCCATCGACTATGTGTAGTAGGGGAAGCTTTAGCGTGATAAAAGCTGCGAGCGAAGCCTTCAGAACGGTGAAGCGTGTGGACAGCTTGCTCAAGCATGTGACTTCTCACTACCACACGTTCCCTCAGGGGTAATTTCCCCCAGTGAGGCGAAACCTTGAGTCACTGAGAAACAATGGATTCTTTCTAGAATAAAATACTTAAATTTTAGAGAGACAGTTCGTTGCCCTTCCTTAACCATACACTCACTTTTCCTTCGTCGTTCAGGCTGGACAGAATGTTGCCTTCACTGCGGAGAGTGGCTGGAATGCCCATTTGCAGAACATCTTGTGGTAACAGGGATGGAGAGTCACCTTCCGTGTTTATATCGAGCCCTAGTAGAATTGATTGTTTAGAGAGCACACCCCCCCTCCCCACAGACTGGCCCTCTATGGATTCAACCCGTTGTAGGTAACAGCTGTACTGAACATGTACAGACATTTTTGTTGCCACTATTGGCTGAAAAGTAGCAATCGCTCCTCGCGGTGTATTTACATTATAGCATGGATTATAAGTCGTCTAAAGAGGTAAGTGCATTCATTCTTCGTCTGCAGAAGATCGAGCCCAGCATCCCCTTGGACACTAAAATCCCAGGGCTCGTGTTTCTTATTCATGCAGAAATGGATACTGTGTACCAGTTAGCCCTCTACTCACTTTCCCGATACTTCCATCAACCCCCTCTCTAACACTTAAAACTCGCTCCCCTGCTGGCTCTGACCTCTCTCTGACAAACGGACAGAGAGTTGAGTTAGCGAGTTCAGCGTGTTAACCTTCTGTGAAGATTCTCAGGTGACTCGCCACCAAGGAAACTCGGGAATGTCAGCTATAAAATGATTAGTCCTTTATCGACTGGGCAGGTTGTCCCTGCCCCTTAGGCACAAATTGTTGGTCAGAGACCGAGCAGTTAGCAATGAGCCTTTATTCTTGTCTCTCTGTCGCCTCTGCTTTACACAGAAAGCCCATGCTGTGCTCCTGACTCTGGGGTCGCTGAAAGAGTCATTGAATGGAGGTTGAGAAGAAAGGAGGTGAACATTAAACCAACCCAACCTGGACAGGCAGCTGACTTCCTGAGTGCTGCCAGAATGAGCCTATGCTGGTGGTTCTCATTCTACACATTCATCCAGACAGTGGAGCCCATTATGACCCAGCCAGTAGGAAGACACAAAGTCTACCTTCAGAGACCATATTTAGGATTCTCTCTAAAGTGAGCCCATCAACTGACTGTGATCTTTGTCTACAACCAGGGGGTCGTTTCCTCTCTTTACAAAGGACAATGACGTTATTGCTTCCTACACTCCCAAATCTGTGGATGTTCAAGGCTTTTCTATACAGTGACATATTGCTTATACTCTGCTTATCTTCCCGTAAATGTTACACCATCTTTGGAACTTACAAGACAATAAAAGTGACATAGAAATGGTCGCTGTACTGTACTTAGGGAGTAATGAAGAGAAAGAAATCTACACATACCTAATATGGTCAAATTTTTCCCAACACTATGCAGACTTTTCTTGATCTCTCAAACTGGAAATGCCTACCTGGAATCTGTTCTTGTTCTCTTGTGGGGGAAATACCCAGGGGGCCTAACAAGGTCTCATGCTATAACCCAGCTAGCCCAGAGCTCACTCTGTTGTCCAGGCCGACCCCAAATTTGTGCATGATCCTCTCTTCGGCCTCCTGAATGTTGGGATTACAGGTGGGAGCCACTGCATCAGGCTTACGGTTATCTCAAACGCATTTGAAGTGTTCTTCTCTCTCGGTAGCAGAGTGCCCGTGTTAGATGTGGCGGTAGAAGAGACTGCGTTTCCCTTGCAGCCGCGGGAGGGCAATGGGATGTGAACAGAGCTATTAAGATGAGCTTCTGAAGAAAGCCCTTTCGAAAATGGCTGACTCAAATAGAGCGTTTCCATCTTTGTGTCTCTGCCCTTCCTTCTGCCTGCCATGTGGAGCTGATAATAATACCGCAGTGATCATCTCGAGACCATGGGGAGAATCCGAGGAAGGAAGCTAGCGTGAACAAAGTGGAGCAGGTGCAGTAGACGGAGCCAGGGATAGAGGTGCTTTTTTTCTATCTAGATAACTTTTAAACTCTATATCTTATTTCTTCTTCCTTACATGTACTTACTGGCTAATCCCAAACCCTCACAGACAGAATGGCCTCTTTCTGCCCCTCCCACTGTATCAGCCACGCCCCTCATCTCTAGTGTGGCTGTTTCAGTCCCTTCCAAAACTTAACCATGCTCTCTCCTGCCACTTAATCTCCTCACACTATTTTCAATGCCTAGATTCCAGTCATCTCTTCCCTGATTTACTCCGTGGAGGCTCTCAAAATCTCGCCTCCGTTACATCTGTCTTTGCTGTAATTTTACATTTATACATATCATAGTCAGACTCACCATGGGTCCCTCAAACTGGTTCCTTTTCTTCTTCCTTCCCTTCTTCCTCTCTCCCTCTCCCTCTTTTGAGACAGGATCTTATCCTGTAACCCAGGCTAGGCTGGGACTCGTGTTCTAGCTCAGGCTATACATTAGCCTCCTATTTCTCAAACCTGAACTTGGTTCCACCCCAGAGGCTTCGTACTACCTGACACTGTGGACCCTGGCCAAGCTGGCACAAAGCCAGCAAGGTTGCTGTCAGTGAGTAGGCTCCAGTTTATGTGACGTCACGGATTGCATGTGAGTGAGGGGTGAAATCAGTCAGAGTTCTGTCCCTGTGTCACTTGAGGAAGAGGTACTTATTTCTTCATCAAAGAAAGCAGGGTCTTTTGGACGGCATCTAGGTAGAGGGGTGGTATTCTCTATGCCCCCTGGAAAGTGAGTGATGGCCCATGGTGGAGAGCCTCCTTCTCAGAGCTGGAAGGTTTTCTTCTCTGCTGGATGATAACCCATGCTTAACTCTAGGCAAAGGTCAGTTGGTAGCCAGTTAGCACATCGGCTGAGGTAAAGGAAGAGAAAGCGTCCAACAGGCTGATGATTAATGCCAGGCTTTGTCCTGCCACAGTATTCTTCTGGTTCATTCACTTGAAATCAAGCTCGTCATTGTCCCATAGTGATATCCTGAGGTCAGGGAGTTGATAGTCTTTTATTTTTGTTTTTTGAGGGGTTTTTTGTTGTTGTTGTTGTTGTTTTTTTGTTTTGTTTTGTTTTGTTTTGTTTTTTTTTTTTGAGACTGGGTTTCTCTGTGTCTCCCTGGCTGTCCAGAACTCACTCTGTAGACCAGGCTGGCTTTGAACTCACAGAGATCCGCCTGCCTCTGCCTCCAGAGTGCTGGGTTTAAAGGTGTGAACCGTCACTGCCTGGTTTAGTTGACAGTCTAGAGGAAGACCAAACTGAAATGATGACCCCAGCATGAAACAGTCACAGCGATGGGGCCAGGAAGGAGAGGTGAGTGGGATCCTGAGAACTCAGAGTGCAGGTAGGAGTATGTGTGTGTGTGGGGTGGCGTTGACCTATGGGGCAATGGGGGAAGTGGTTCTGGTTGAGCCTAGCAGGACGGGTATGAAATCAGTGGGCAGAGAAAGGATGAGACTTAGTGGAAGGTGGTTTGGTTCAAAGAGTCATAGCCCTGGTCTCTACGTGTAACTTATTCCCACGGGCGTTTCCAACCAGGCTTCTGGGGCTCTAAGGGAAGGGCCATTCACCATTGTGGTGGCTTTTGTAGACTATTATACAAAGTTACTTTTCAGGGTCCAGCATACTCAGGGCTGGAGCAGGATCCATTTGGCTCTGAAGAGCTCACTGCGCACATCTCTCTCCCGCTCAAAACCTGGTGCTGTCTCACTGGTTGGGAGGGAAAAAAAATCCCTTCTGCATGTCAGGGATTTTTATCTCTCCTGGGAGAGCTGAGGTTAAATATTTACCTGTAGATGGTTTTATTTATTTTTTTACTCTTTGTTCTTTGGGGTCCCGCCACCCAGCTCCCAAATAAATATGCAGAGATTTATTTTTACTTATGAATGCCTGGCCTTAGCTTGGTTTGTTTTTAGCCAGCTTTTCTTAAATTATCTCATCATCTACCTTTTGCCTCCAGACTTCTACCTTTCTCTATTTCTGTATTATTTTTCTTTCCTTCTTATTCCATGTTGGCTGTGTGGCTGGCCCCTGGCATCCTCCCCACTTCTTCTCTTCTTGCTTCTTCCGCTTCTCCTTTCTTTCTATTTTATTCTCTCGGCCTGGCAGCCTTGCCTGTCCCTCTCCTGCCTAGCTATTGGCCATTCGGTTCCTTATTAGACCAATGAGATGTTTTAGGCAGCCAAAGTAGCACAGATTCGCAGAGTTGAATAAATGCAACATAAAAGAACGCAGCACATCTTTGCATCAGTAAACAAATGTTCCACAGCATAAACAAATGTAACACATTTCAGCTGGTATTCCACAACATTTACCAACATGCCGATGAGCACGAAGCCTCTCTTGTATTTTCAGAGATGCTCTATATCTTGGAGTCACGTAAGTCTACTTGAAAAGACTGACTTTCTGAGAAAGTGACGTGATGGCCTTTGGATCCTGCCTGGGACAGCTAAAAAAAGAAAGTGCACTGACCCATTGTCAGGGGAAACGTCCCCTGGAAATCAGCTTTCCAGAAGCAAAGCTCTGAAGTACTGCAAGTTGAAGAGCCCAAGGTGGTTGGGCTTGGTCAGTCATCGCTACTGGCTGATCCCCTTCATGGTAACATATTGTTGCCAGGTTCTAGGGCAATGAGTAAATACTGGACGCCAGGACCTCATCCCTCTCCTCCGAGACGAAGTTCGTTGGCAACAGGGGACAGACACAGGGGCACACACACTGTCCCCAGAGGATAGGGACTGAGTGAACGTGTAGTCCCCACACCCTGCTTCCATCTGCTGCCCTGGAGAGCTGGGACCCTTCCAGCCATCTTTGGGTCTCTTGCAGTATCTGCTGTGGTGCCCAATTCCCAGCCAGTCTCTCACTACAAAATAGGTTGCCCCAGGAGAGAGAACCTAGCTAGATCTTGTCCTTGCTTCAGTTTTTTTACTTTGTAACTTTTCTTTCTGCCATTTCCTAAATCCCATAATACACTCAGCTCAAGCAAGCTCTGGGAAAGCGTCCCTGAGACCTCAAGTTGGAGGGGTGGGACACGCTTTTATCTTTCTCCTCTAAGGGTTTGTACCTACCTCATCCACTGGAAATGTCTACATCTTGTTCAGCCCATCAGCCCTGGCCCCCGGTACAGTGTTAGGCATGGAATAGGTGCCTGGTTAAGATGTGATATGTGGCCGGGCGGTGGTGGCGCACGCCTTTAATCCCAGCACTTGGGAGGCAGAGGCAGGTGGATCTCTGGGAGTTCGAGGCCGGCCTGGTCTACAAGAGCCAGTTCTGGGACAGGCACCAAAGCTACAGAGAAACCCTGTCTCGTAAAACCAAAAAAAAAAAAAAAAAAAAAAAAAAAAAAAAAAAAAGGATGTCATATGTGATGCTAGAACAAAGAACTCAAATTCGGGAAAGACCAGAGAGCATCACATGTCTCCAGCTCCTTGCCTGTGCCACTCCTGCGATGGCAGCAGACTGTCACTGCAGCACATTGAGATAAGGAGCAATTTGGGCCTACAGGGAGCTGAGGAGATGCAGGCATAAGGAAAGCGAGCTACCCCGTCTTTGCCTCAGCGCAGGCCATCAGCTTTCCAAGATGCCCCTTCACCTTCCGACAAAGAAAGACAAGAAGTCAGTCACCAGAGACCAACAGAGCCTTGAGTAGTAGAAAGGGAGGCCAGAGGGAGCCCCCTAGTGCAACTCCCCTGCAGCCCCGCCTCCTTCAGTGCCCGGACTGTTCCCCACGTTTCCCCCTCAGTCTTGTATCAGGTAAACTTTAGCGTTGCTCTCACGAAATACCCGACACAAGCAACTTAAACAGGGAAGGGTGTAGTCTTGCTCGTGGTTTGAGGAAATACGGAGTTACTGTGTTCCTGTTAAGAGGCTGTGTAATCCAGGCCCTGGCTTCCACCTGAGCCACTCAGCTTAGACGTTTCTTATTCCTCTGTCTTCTCCGGTCCAGTTCACAGGAAAGCCAAATCCTTCTGGCCCTTTTCTGTTGTAGAGCACCAAGCTTCCAGAATGAGTCCCTCGGGGATACAATCAGACCATTTCCAGCATAGCAGGGCTCAGTTGGGAAGAGAGCTTAGGGAAAATAAGACAGCTACATTCCCGTGTGTGGTGGCCAGGGTGGCCTGCGGGTGCTGGGACACGAACTCAGAAAGGGCGTCGGGAGCCCTTGTTGGAGTCAGCACGGGGACCAAGTAGCTCAGGAGAGGAAAAGAGTATCTTGTTCTCATCTTTTGTTGAGGGAGGAAGTGATGAATGTCTCCACCAACCCTGCCGGGGCGCCACGACAGATCAGATCTCCCTTGGAGGAAACTCAGGAACCACAAGACAACCACCACACTGGAGGCTTGCTCGGCGCCTCGCGCCCCGTGTTCTCCTTTAGCTCATGTGCGATGTTTCCGCCCTAGCAGACATTCCCTCGTGACAAGCGGAAAGAGAGTTAAAAAAAAAAAAAATCTGGAAAGAATGAATGCGCCGAAGAGAGGACAGATACCACGAGCCTAGTCACGGGGGACACACTGAGCCCTGGACACGGGCAGGAAGAAGGGGCTTCCAACGGCCCCTAGACAGGCGACTTCTGAGCCGGGCGACCGAGCAGGTACTGCCTTCGGCCCTAAATCACACAAGTGGCCAAACCTACTTCTAATCAGCAGCCCCAGCAAGTCCCATGCCCCTTGTTAGCATCATCTGCCAGTCTCCTTCGCTGACAAGTGGGAGTGTTAATAATGGCCCCCCCGAATTGATGAGTGTTTATAACATAGAACAGAGCATTGTGCAGTCTCCCTACGGGAGCTCACTGGCTTTTATTTCCTGTAGTAAGGAGCTGCGGTTCCGCTTCCCTCCGCCCAGCTCCCGCACGACTGGGCTTCTTTCTCCCAGCATTCCGTTAAAGGGCCAAGGCAGTCTCTTTATTTAACCAATGAAATTAACACAAAGCAGAAGACTCTCCCCCATCAATTTCCTCAGCTGACACCTGCCCTCAGGCTGTTCCTACAGAGGAGGGTGCCACCTTGTCACTTACTACTTCAGTGACAGGCTGATATAAAAGTACAGTTTTAATAATCTTGCCTGTTCCTCTCCAAACTTCAAGCAAAGCTATTGCTGCCCCCACGGGGCTGTCATTTTTTTTTTTTTTTTGCTTTGTTCATTTCCTTGTCTTTTTTTTCCTCCTCAGAGCCATGCTCCAGAAGGGATGTGGAAGGAAGCAGTATCCTCGGGGTGGGGTGGGGTGGGGTGGGGTATGTAGCCGAGAGGAAAATGTGATGGAGCCCCTGTTGGCTCGTGAATTGATTGTGCTTGCTTGTGCTTAGACAGAGAGCCCAAACTGTACTCTGTGGGCCACGAAATGAAGCTGTTTCCACTTGGGGCAGGTGTCGGCCCTGAAAACCATGTATGTTCCTGTCCTTCTAGTTCCCAGGTCATACAAACATAGGCAGCATGGGTTCATCTGGTTGCAGGTGTGGCATTCAGGGGACCTAGCAGCCCTGTGAACACACCAGCGCTACACCATCCTGTACTCGAAGCAGGAAAGCTTTGTTGGCGTGAAAAGGGTCTCTGTGTAAAATCAGAGGAATGGCGGATGGGCAGCAGGGCTGTGCGGGGTCTCTAAGTCACAGAGGGGGATCTCGGTCTGCTCTGGAGGATGGAGACCTTGCCTGATGGCTTGAAATAGAATGACTGGATTTACATTTGAGAAGCAGCTCTCTGTTCTCAGGGCTGAAGGGGCAGGCATGGGCGCAGGACTGTAACAGTCAAAGGGACAGGTGATAGTGTTGGAAGCAGAGAGTAAGAGGTTGCTATGTGCACTCTTTCATGGGGGTTCAGCAGGGGATGCCGTGTGCATGCATGCATGTGTGCATGCATGCGTGTGTGTGTTTTAAGGGAATGGGGAGGGGTGATTTGTGGTTCTAAATGGTGAATCTCCATTTACTAGAATGGGGACAATCGTGAGTCTAACTCCAGTGGGGTTGGAACCTACTTTGCTATGTGAGGCTTGCAAGGTCTATAGACACATCTCCGAAGCCAGTTGTCACTGTGTCTAGAAATCGGTCTGGCTAGAGGTGAAATCTAGCATCTCCAGCACATTCATGCAGTTTAGGCTTGAGACTGGGTGAGACCTTAGGAGGACAGCTACAAGTCAAGGCCAAGTTCCTGGCCCCGCGAACCTGAGGTTTCCCAAGCTGTGGAAGGGCCATGTCTGATGCAGGGTTCAGGAAATACTCATCAGAATCCTCACTCTCTCTGAATTTAGATCCCAGATTTTTTTTTTTTTAAAGAAAGAAAGGGCTGGAGAGATGGCTCAGAGGTTAAGAGCATTGCCTGCTCTTCCAAAGGTCCTGAGTTCAATTCCCAGCAACCACATGGTGGCTCACAACCATCTGTAATGGGGTCTGGTGCCCTCTTCTGGCCTGCATGTATTACACACAGACGGAATATTGTAAACATAATAAATAAATAAATGTAAAAAAAAATAATTCTCTCTCTCTCTCTCTCTCTCTCTCTCTCTCTCTCTCTCTCTCTCTCTCTCTCTCTCTCTCTTTTGTTGTTCCAAACTAGGCTTCTCTGTGTAGTCCTGGCTGTCCTGGAACTCACTCTGTAGACCAGGCTGGCCTCAAACTCACAGAGATCTGCCTGCCTCTGCCTCCCCAGCACTGGGGTTGGAGGTGTGCGCCACCGCCTGGCAATCCCAGACTTCTTTAGGCATTTTGCTCAGCTCACTTTGGATCTAGCATCTTCAGGTTTATTATGTCCTGAATGTTGATTACAAATCAGCTCTTTTGCCAGGACATCAGATTCCTACCTAAAGGACCTGGCCCACATATCCTGTTCTCTCTCTAAAGGGACACTCCCTGCCTCCAGCACCTCAGACGGCAGTCAAGCTATGGATCAGACTAGCCACTTTCTTTTGAAGGTCGTTCTTGGGAGTCTTTAAGTGTCTTTTAGCATGGCGGGCGCCTCTCCTCTTAGGGTGAGTGATCCAAGAGAAAGGAGGACAGAATGTCGAGGCTGGAAGCCACAGTCTAATCTAGTATCTCGTGTGATTGGTGCCATTGCTTATGTGATGCTCGGTTAGAAGTGAGTCAGCAGTCCCGTTCCAGGGGATGATGCAGGAGCATGAACACCAGGAGATCACTGGGCAAGTCTCGGGAACTGTTCACCCTATTCTCCCCGCTCCTTCTCGTGTTGCTGCTTCTTACTGTTGGTTCCCTCCACACGCCCACACGCTCCTAAAGCACCTACCATCACTCAGTCTTTGAGGCGCCCCCTCAGTTTTAAGGCACTTCCAGAAGTCTCACCCTTCCATCTTGAGCTGTGACCTTTGATCTCTTCTCCTTTCTTCCTCCCCACCTTCTTGAGAACATGACCTTTATTCCCTACACATCTGCCACCTCCACAGCTTGCTCTGCTCGTCAGCAGTGACCACCGAAATGCCAGGTCACGTGGCTGCTGTTTTATTTAAGTTGACCTCTGCAGCATTTCCTTTTTTTCTGGTTGCAGTACTGAGGACCAAACCCAGAGCCTCACACATGCGAGGCGGGTGCTGGAGGCTGGCTCTACCCCAACCCTCTCTGCAGCATCTGAGTGCTGCTAACTCTAGGCCATTGCAGTGGTTTGGTTGGCTTCAGCTGTCAATCCTCCCTCAGTTGGGGTTGTAGGACCAGAGCTGGGGCTCTAGCAGCTCTAGTAGGCTAGGTTTGGAACCACAGTCCTCCTCTGGAAGACGCTAGCTTCCAGCCTTCTTCTTTGCCAAGCACGAGGTTCCTGGAGGGACACTGCAGTCCTTCGGGGCCCCCGTAGTTGATGGCCACAGGGATTCTACAGAACACAAACGTCTCTTTAGGATATCTTCACTTCTGCCAGGATGGCTGTGCTCTTCCTTCATTTACCCCTAAGTCTGAACTTGCCCAGGCTCTGTCCACTGCCTTTGGCTTCACATCTATCTCCCCACTGAGCCATCCCACCCACCTTAGCTAATCTATGATTTGTAAATGTTACTGCAGCTGCGGGGTTTAGTTTTCCAGCTCTGATGGGAAGGAAATAACCTTCTTGAGTTTAAGCCACCTTCAGTCTGGCACTGAGCCCCCATTCTACTGAAGTGGCAGGAAACCAATCTTGGGAATTGTTGAATGCACCCCTGTCTTAGTGTTTTTCTTGTTGCTGAGACCAAGTATCTTGATAGGAAACCACTTAAGGACGGTTTGTTTTGACTTCTGGACAGACGTGGTAGCCGGAGATTGAGACGGCTAGTCATGTTGCCCCATCAGTCAGGAAGCAGAGAGATGCCCGCTGGTGGCTCAGCTCTCCCCTTCTTCAGTCCTTGGGGGTAGTGCCACCCGCATTCAGGAAGGGTCTTCCTTTCTGGAAACAAGCTCACAGGTACACCCGAGGTGTGCACCCGTAGTGACTAAAGCCAGTCAAGCTGACCAAGAAGACCAACCACCTCCTTCTCCCAGAGGTGCCGAGGCCAGCTCCGCCTGGGAACACCTGTTAGGCAAATCCGCTGATCACTGCTGAGGTGTTCCCTGCTCCAGCTGAGTCCAGGTTCACGGGTCAATAACCTTGTGGAATTTTCTGCAAAATGTGTTCGTGGCCCGAAGTGCATTTACCCTGGTCCCCTTTCAGGCTGCAGGGGACATGGCAGCACCCAGATCTCAGCTCCACGGGTGCGCGCGCACGCGGGGGGGGGGCACAGTCGTTTGGTCCTCCTCTCACAGTACCGCCCCAGGAACACGGAGCCTGGACTTTTACCTCATGTTAGCATCTCAAAAAAGGCCAGCACAGGCCTGGCCGCTGCTCAGAGGGCCGAGGAGGGAAAAGTACCGCTGATGAACACATGCTAGCGGCGAGGGGGCTGGCAGTGGGTGTCGGTACTTTAACATTGCCTTCTCGTCCTCTAGGTTTGTAGGAGGCAAAGATCCAAACTCAATTATGGACAGACTTGATTGGAGACTATGCCTTTGGGACGGCTTCAAATGGGTTTGCTCCACAGTCCAGCCCACCTAGCAAGTCCAGAAGAGCCACTGAGGGCATGGCCAGAAGGATCTCATGCGAAAGCCCCGGTGGCGGGTCTGTGTGTGCTCAGCTCTCATTCCCGAAATGAACCGTCTCTTGATTGCAGGCTGCAGTTGAGGGTTCACCCAACCGAGAGTTCCTTCAGCAGAACCTTCTTCAACAGTGATCTGGAAGGATGAGGCAAGTCTCCTGATCTGCTGCATATCGCCACATGGGGGCGCCAGGCAGCTCTAATTAAACACCACTAATCGAGTTAGGAGCGGCTCTTCCCAGCCTCCTCGGGTGTTCTGAGTTCCTTAATGATAGTAGCAAATGCCTACGGAAGGCGCACATCGTCTCTACTCTTAATGCATTTTGTTGGCAGATTCTTTTTTCCCCCTCAAAAGCTCTCAATTTTTTTCCCCCCATGTTTGGTTTCCTCCTCCTCCCCCTCTTAGGTGGATGATAACTTCATCTTCATCTCTGTGCCTCTGTCTCCCTCCACCATCCTTGGAAAAGTGGAGCTCTGATTAACTCTCCAGCCAAACACATCCAGTACTTTCTACTGGACCTTCCTTTACTATCTAGTTTCCAGAACATTCATGCTAAACATACATGGAACGACTAGCTTGGTGACTACGGAATCCCGCTGGCCCCAGCAGCACAACTTTCTCAAACTTACCTTACCCTCGCGGTCCCTTCTCCCTACCCCCTCACCTGGTAATCATGGCGCAGCTGATTGGCTGCTGAAGTCATAGGGAGTTTAGAGGTGCTTTCCCTCAGGGTGCTCAGCTGGAGGCAGGCTGGGGGCAAGCTAGTGGGCCCTGCTGGGGAGCGGCTGCTTCGTGCAACCCCAGCGCCTCCTGCCAATCAGACCTGACCGCCTTCATTTCCTGTGCTCCGGGAGATTAGATACTGCCTAAGCAAAGTCGACTTTTTTTTTCTTTTCTTAATATTTGAAACTACTAAATACCATTTGCCATCCAAGTGGGTGGCATTCAGAAAGCCCCACTTTCCTGGTGTTTGACTTGTTGGTGAATTTCAAGAAACCAATCTATTTGGAAAGAACCTGCACTTAATTCTTTGAAGTGCTGCTATGAGGCCGGAGCCGGAAATGACTGGGAAACAGGGTTAGACCGTCTTGCCCCGTGCCAAGGAGAGGTGGGAGGAAGGAAATACAGGTGCATCTGGTATGGGTGTAGCTTCGCGACATGCGCTCCTCAGGTGTAGCCGTTTGCAGATCAGTGTCAACATACAGATGTTTTGTTTTGTTTGTCTTTTTTTCTAAAAAACTTTATTCTATGTGCAATGGTGTGAAGGTGTCATATCGCCCAGGGACTGGATTTACATACACTTATGTGCTGAGAACTGATCCGGGTCCTCTGGAAGAGCAGTCAGTGCTCATAACCACGGAGCCATTTCTCCAGCCCCCAACATACAGATGTTCACGATGTAGAATGTTAAACCCTGGTGGAACATCAGCTCAGCGGGGTATTAGGAATGCTGGACAGCCAGAGGTGGATTGATAAATTATTATTATTATTATTATTATTATTATTATTATTATTTGGTTTTTCGAGACAGGGTTTCTCTGTAGCTTTGGAGCCTGTTCTGGAACTAGCTCTTATAGACCAGGCTGGCTTCAAACTCAGAGATCCGCCTGCCTCTGCCTCCCAAGTGCTGGGATTAAAGGCGTGTGCCACCACCGCCCGGCCAGATTGAGAAATTCTTAACCTGGAATATATACATGGGCTGAGGCTCAGAGACCGTCCTAAGAGTTCCATGAGTTCTACAATTATTTTTTCTACGAATAAAGCACGCACTAAATAGCAAGTTTCAAGACAGCCAGGGCTATGTAGTGACTGCCAGGAACAACTTGCTTGTGTGCAAGGTCACCAGCAGGTGCGTCACCTTCTCAGTCTATCATGACAGTGCGCCTAGACCCCTTTGTTTCTGCTCCCATCTGGTGTGACGGCTAAGGAACGCTACATAGCTGTTATCTGGGAGATCAGTTGTTTATCGAGATACAGAGAGGCCTGGTGACCTTTTGGAATATTTTTTTCATTATCATAGCTACTGCAAGGCTTGAAAGACAAGTGTTCCCAACTGAAAACACACCGCACACACACACACACACACACACACACACACACACACACACACACACCCGGATTTGGGGGTTAAGCATTAAGTTACAGTTCCTAGTGGCACTGTAACAACACACAGCCTGGCACAAGACACCATCATTGCTGTTGACCAGGTGAGAAGTTCCACAGCCCATGGAGCGGGACAACGCGACGGGAACGGTTGTACAACTCTAGATTTTTCCTAGCTTAGAGATGCCGTTGAGAACCCAGACTTTGACCCACACTTCTGGGGTCTGCTACTGAAGGTATTTGGAGAGGGTCTAGCTGTCTCCCCAGGTCCGTTTCCTCATTTGTAAATAACAGTGCTGCCTCAGGGTCATAGCAGTTGTCAGTGCTGTAAATGTTTAGTCGATGACACTTTTAGCATTAAAATCTAGACTGATACTTCCCAGGATGTAACACTTTCTCCTGCTGGAACCCTGTAATCTAGTTTCTGAACCATGTTGGGGTATATGAGACCTGGGTAGGACAGGATTTGCCGTTCTCTGAGCTTTCTCTACAGGAAGGGTGGATATTTTCCACCCTGTGAGACAAGGCGGTAGCTCAGATGACCAAAGATGACCTTGAACTTCTGATCTGGCCTCCACCCCGCAGTGATGGGACTGCAGGTGTGTGGCAGCAGTTCTTCTTTATGAAGTGATGAGGATCAAGCATTCTAGGGATGCACTCTACCACCTGGCTACCTCCCAGTTTCCTCTACAGAAAGAATCTGGAATGAAGGCCATAGCTTAGTTTGTTTCCAATGCTGTGATGAAACACAATTAAGTCCCCAGTCAGGGTAAACAAATGCTTAACTGAACGCTACACAAGTTTGGATCATTTAGTGTTAAAAGGTGTAATAGAGACATGCATGATGTCAACTGTTCCTAAAGTCCTGTAACTCGTCCTTCTCGGGATGGCAGCCAAGGTTTGGTGACTAAAACCAGAAGCTTCTGGTTCCCAGGCTGACCACAAGAATGACAGCGTCTTCTTTCCAGCACTTGACACGATGCCTCAAGTATTTTTTGATGGAAGTGTGGACAAGGCCACCCAAAAGGACCAGAAGCTGGAACTTCTTTAAATTTAGAGCAGATTTGCAAATTGTGCTACAGCTTATTAATAAATATTGCTAACAAGTGACCGTGAGAGGTAAATTGAGCCTGAGCTTTGCTTTCTTATCAAGTAACGAGTAGGTACCATTTCTACCACAGACAACCCGAGTTTTAAATGACTAAACTGATTGTCAATTTGAGAAATAACTATGTCGTCCTCTTGCACTTCTGAAATACTCCCAAAGAATCACTCAAACAGCACCCATTCCTCAAAGTAAGTTTATTGGATTATTTGCTCTAGACAAATGAAGTTCATGTGTACAATTATAAAACAGGGCAAACTAACTCATACGGCAGCGGTCTAGAAGATGGCAGCTGCAGGCATTTGAGGGAACACCGCAGTGGGACATAGCACCGTGGCATCAAAGACACTTTCTGTGGGTCTTTTTGAACATTTGGTGACAGTGTAAAATTGTAACAATTTTGGAGGCAAGAGAGATGGCTCAGCAGTGAGGCGCGCTCCCTGCACTTCCAGAGGCCCCACATTTGGTTCCCAGGACCCATGTTGGGCAGCTCACAGCAGCCTGCAGTTCCAGCTTCAGGGGATCTTCAGGGCGCCCTCTCCTGGGCTCTGTGGGCACTGCACCCACATGCACAGTCACAGCCACCCTCATATACTACAAGTAAATCTTTACAAATTTTAACAAATTTGATAATCTTGTGTTCAATTACTTTAAAATATAAAATTATTAGATTATTTCCAAAATAGAGAACTTGGAAGGGATATGACCTCATGTAATTCCCTTAAAAACTCCTGAGGAAATTGTTATCAGAGTCTGATTTCCTTCCATTGTTTCCACAAATTCTAAGCTTTGTATGGTTTATCAGGTAGTTATCGATTTAAAAAATTTGCTTATAAATACATATGTATATGTTAAAAAACTAAAGTATTGGCCGGGCGGTGGTGGCGCACGCCTTTAATCCCAGCACTCGGGAGGCAGAGACAGGCGGATCTCTGTGAGTTCGAGACCAGCCTGGTCTACAAGAGCTAGTTCCAGGACAGGCTCCAAAACCACAGAGAAACCCTGTCTCAAAAAAACCAAAAAAAAAAAAAAAAAAACTAAAGTATTTCTATTTATTGGTTTGTTTAGTGAATTTGGAGGAACAAGTGAGAACCTTCCTATTCTACACTCTAAGGAGTCAGATGTCTGTCATTTGAGGGTCAGTCTAAGCTACTGTGTTCTGAATGACACAGTAACATGGGAACGTTGATGTCAAACATTCTTCTAAATACCAACCACATTTTCACCCCAAATATATGAAGTACCGAAGAAATAATGTGTTTCTGAGGTCCTCACCAGCCCATTTTACTAAGAGACACTGCATTCAGAAACCTACTGCAGCAAAATCAAATGGAGCAATCATAAATACTCCAGGACTGCTCAGTCTGGTGGTTCCCACCCTCAGCCTCCTTTTGGGGGCATGAACTACTTTGAGAAAACAACGAAAGCTAACTTCCCGCGACTAGAAAACTGAACAAAAAGCATCTTATACACAATCCCGAAGGATTCTCAGATACTCATGTCTATTTGCTGAGGAGAGAGGGTCACCCCACGCTGTGAGCCAGCACGGGTCTACACAGCCAGCCAGGGCTACAGAGTGAGATCCTGGGGGATGCTGGGAGGGGCAGGGAGGAGGAGGAAGCCTTGGGCTAATTAGTAAGCATTTTACTAACACTACTTGAGTGGCTGTCTGCAGAGAAAATTAGTCTTATAAGCATCAATAAGCTTTAAAAATTTATTCTTCCCCGTTTTACAAGGTGTTAAACCAAGTACTTTCTACCTCAAATTGAATAAATTCCCAAAGTTGAAACTCCTAGAATCTTGCTTTCCTTTGTTAGTCTCCAGAGCTAGTCACTGCGGAACAAGCCAGTCAGAGTCCAGTACCATAGGGAATGAACATGTGAAGGCTATCTGGCTTTATGAAATACATTTCTAGCTATGCTACACACTTGGAAACAGACAGAAAGCATGATGCTGACTCCCAAATCTTTTTACTTACTTGGAGCCCGTCTGACAGACCCCTTACTAAGGTAATGAAATGTACTAAAAGTCCCCCTACTGGTCAGGACAGGAAGCTCTGCATCTTTTCAATGAACCCACCATATCAAAACCCATCTTATTAATCCTCAGTTGTCAGACAAGTTGATGAAGTCCCCCTTTGTAAACCTCGATGCTGAGCCACTGACCATGCTGAATGGAACCTTAGTCTAAGAAAAAAACCTACTATACTGCAAGGGGCCAGGCTGTTCCTTTCTGGAATAAGATTTAAACCCCCCATTAAATAAGTCAAATAATTTTTTTAGGTTCAAGGTCAGGTGTCAGTCCTGTGTGTGTATGTGTGTGCTTGGTTTTTTGAGATAGGGTTTCTCTGTAGCTTTGGGACCTGTCCTGGAACTAGCTCTGTAGACCAGGCTGGCCTCGAACTCACAGAGATCCCGAGTGCTGGGATTAAAGGTGTGTGCCACCAACACCTATCAGTCCTTTCTTAATCATTTAGTTTTGCATATTTGTAGAACAAATCCCAAACATTTCAATTTAGGAAGAGGTTAACTATGAAAATGGCACTACCAAAGAAGCCACAACTCCTGGCCTTTGACACAGAACATGGGAGCGGCACACCCCTCAGATCAGAACGGGCAGGGAGGGCACAACACTACGACAGTCTCAACATAGGGTGTAAAACTGGTGTAAAGGGTCTGTAAGTGAAAACGGGCTGTTCTTTCTGCCGTGTGTCTTGTGAACCCCGCGCTACTCCAGTGTATGCCCCTCTGGCCTACTACACAGCTGAGTGAAAGCTGAAGACTTCCTGGCTATGCTGAGTTTCATTTTAAATATATGAATTAAGCCTATTCAAAAAATTAAAGACAGACAGTAACGGTTTTAAAGTTTCTCTTTGAAAAGATGATATCTTACAGTACATACAAAAATACTCTGAAAATACATACGACTTCATTTACAAAACACAGAGTCAACAGATTACAAGAATTACATGGTTGTGGACTTTTAATAAACTGAGCATGCATTCATGAAACTTAAAAAATATTAAGAAATGCACTGAAAAAAGCAGTGTAAAAAAAGACAACTCATATAGTTAAATAAAACTACAAAGGTCCTGAGCCAATTAATGGTTGGTAACAATGTCATTCAAAAATGCTTTGAGGTTTCAGTAAAATCCACTGCTTATTCTGCATGCCTAACCCATGAAGAGACTGCTGGAGGTAATGGCGAGGGATTGCCATGCTGAGTTAATTTTATACTTCAAAAATACAAGTCTGCCGTACTTAAATGTGTCTTATCATTGATGGTGGGATAAATTCTTCCTTTGTAAAAAATACCAATCAGCTAACAAGAATGTCATGAGATAGTAAGACATGTAACAATTTCACCATTCATATACTGACTTTCAGTATCCTGGTTATAGTCTGATTTTTAATAAAGATGCATTTTGAAGACCTCCATGGGAGGCAAAATACTGAGAATTTATGGTGCCCAACTCTTGTGTAGTCACTGGACTAGTCCTCCCTGGAAACTATGCAACATCTGGACAAAAGCACAAAAAATAGTTTAAATATTTATGTGCCAATCTGAAAAAAATAAATTAACAAAATAGACATCTGCACAAATGAAAGAAGCAGAAACATATCTCACATTCATTAACCTCGGGCTTTACAAAGCGGCTTCAATGCTAAAGTAAACATACAAACATTTGGAAAACTACAAGACAGGTTTTTTTTTTTTTGTTTTAACTTTTTCAGCTCTATACAATGATTACAACAAAAGACTTAAACAACAACAAAAAACCAACCAAACAAACAAAAAACCCAAACAAACAAACAAACAAACAAACACACACAGTTCAGGGCTTGTTTCATCAAAGTCCAAGTGGCCAAGAACTGGTTCCCATGACAGAGAAACAAACATCAAAAGTTAAGGCAGTAAAACCTCAAAATGCAAAGCCATAATACTGTAGGTGACATTTACTAGCAGGTGATCCTCAGAGGGCACATAGCAATCAGTGAGAATGCCACAGCATCTCAAGGTCAAATGTGAGAGTTCAAAAACCACTCCAAGGTCATGAGGCTGTTGACTGGAACTGTCACACCATCTACGCCACTGTGTGACTGAATGGTCACTAAGTGAAGAGGCACTGCTATTACCACTGCTATTACCGGTTAAGAGTCAGTCGGATGGAGTTTTTGATGACACGGATGTTGCTTGCTGGAACTGGAGACGATGAATCTGGCAGTTCTTTACTGGGTAGTCTCTGTTGAAAGGGAGACAAAAAAGTGTGAATATACACACACGCATGTACACCCCACCCTATGAGGGCTCATTCATCTAACAAATCAACCGTCCAACTCTACTTGGACTTTTTCTCCACAGCCTACACCCTGACGTTGACAGGTGCACGCAATAGCTCCTTTTTCATCCATTCTAAGTACTTTTTTACTCTCAGGTCTTTTAAAAGTGAAAACTGAGAAGCAGGAGTAGAGAAAGGAGAAGTGGCAGCAATGTGAGGAGGGCTCTGGAGAAGAGGACTTTATTAACTCAGTCACCACTGAGGAATGTATAATGAACTCCACCGTCCCTGACGCTGGGCAATGACGCTGAGCAACAGAAGTGCAGGGTGACTAAAGAGGAAGCCTTATGAGTGAAGTAAACGTGAGCACTCTACAGGAAGGTTTGGTACCGAGAGTCACCTCCCTCCGTTAGTTCTTGTACCGTGTGACAGAAACAATGGAAAGCTTGGCCACAGTTAAACGCAGAGGATGTGGTCAGTGGCAGACCACTTGTGTGGCAGGCATGAGGTTTTGAGTTCAACCCCCAGCACCAAAACTAAGCAAATGAATTAGTAAAAAGTTCAGACATAGAAATAGAGAATAGGACAATGAAGATTTATATAGCATAACCAAACTTCAGACATTATACACTTCTACTCACTTATACTTGAATGGTTTTTTGTTTTTGCTTGTTTTTGACACAGGTCTCTCCATGTAGCTCTGGCTTTCCTGGTATTCAGACATTTACCTGCCTAACTCCTGAGCGCTGGGATTAAAGCACGTACCACCACCACTAGCTGTGCTTGAAATATTTTATAACATACTCTGCCATTCACTCTTTTCTATTTCAATATCCACCCCAATATTTCCTATCCATTATCGTATTTAGTATATGTTTTTGTAAGGCAGTCTTGCAGCGTGAGTTGTGTAACAGAAATTATTTTGGTTCCAAAAGTCCTGACAGAGTAAGAGCTGCCTAGAGCAGTAGCCCTCCATGGAGGCTGGAAAGAAGCTGTCTGTTCTGGACACACAGGGCAGGGCTTCCTGGGATCTAACAAAGCTCCTTCCTAATACCTGCTCATTAGCTTTCCATGCTCACCATATTTGATTTCTAATAACTTAAATTCTGAAAGCAGTGTATATAACAAAAGCTGTCTTTGGCATTAATAAGAAGCCTGTGCCATGAACCAAGTATTCAGAGAAATAAAGCAGACCGAAATCTGAGTAGGCCACAAGACTTTCAAACTGTTTCCTCTCCTAGACTCCTGAGCAATGTCCACTCAATGTACACTATCTGTCATCCCCAGTCCTGACCCCATCCACACTGCTGGTCTTTGAGAACAGGGACATAATCATACTGCTTTCTGGTTCTAGGTTTTTCTTTTGAGACATGGTTTTACTCTGTTGCTTAGGCTAGTTTTGAATTTAAAGCAATCCTCCTGCCTCAGTCTTCTAAATACATGGATTTAGTTTTAGTTTCTTAAGTTTTTTTTTTTAACTTGTTTTTACCTATAGAACTATTACCTATCATCTATTACCTTTTTCCGTGATGTATCAATAGTTGGAATGGGCATAGATTCTCCACCAATGGCATCCTAAAAATAAAAGGATTAAAAACACAATTTTAAATTTTCTTACCATTTCCAACACTTATTCCTACTTCAAAGTAAATCATAATCAAAAACTGATGACTCTAAAGTACTTTCTACGGTGCTTTTCATAGTCTGTTGCTCTTTAATTTCACATTCTGAGTGCAGTATTAACATATTTACCATTGGCTTTCTTTTCCTATCCTCGGCAGCACGGGAGTCTTTAAATGCTGACTCAAGTCGAATAAACTAAGGCATAAACAATAAAAATGAATCGCTATTATATATCTTCAAAGACCATACAAATCAATATAAAATGGGAGACTAATTGATCGATCATCAAAAATGGCAACAATTTAATGACTTCAATAAACTACAACTAAAATTATATTGAACTCAACTGCTACCCTTAATTTCGGCAGCCTAAGTAATATTTTCGGTTTAATCAATTCAGATTCTAACAAAATATTTTGCTATCATCTGCTGAAAGCTAAGAAGATCCATATAATAGAAAAAAATGCACAATTATATTTGTCTCCTTAACTTTTGTGTAAGAAACTTAAACCAATCAAGAAACTTTCAGATATGAGTAATTTGAATATAAGATGAATAAATATTGTTCCTAAAGGTTTTGAAATATTCTTTTCAAACAGTACAACTCCCAGTGGAAAACTTGCATAGTTAAGGAAAACTGTCAGTTTCTTTACTATTATTTTAACTTAAAAAAAAAAAAATCAATGAACAATCACTACTAAAGTCATATGTTTACCTTTTCTATGTCTTTCAACCTCTTTGAAGTCCCATCTGTAGGTGGCGAATGGGATCTTTTGGGTGTAACATTCTTACTTATGTTAGAGAGTCCATTTAGATGGGGTTGTCCCTGGACAGGGTTGTGAGGTGTTGTGACTCTAGGAATAACGTTACGTCCTACTACAGTAGGAATGGTACATACAGATGGGGGGGATGCAGCTTTTGCTGTAGGATCAACCTCTGAAAAGTACAAAAACAATTTTAGTACTCAAATATTTATGTAGCAGAATTGTTAACGATTGAAGTTTAGACACCTACTTGCACCAATGACTGGAATAGACAGCCCTGGAGCTGGGGGGACACTTGGTAGCTTCTCTACAACTACAGTCGCAGGCTCAGTACTATTCCTAGTAAAAGAATAAAATTATCATTATTAACTGATCTCACCACTACTGATTTTAAAAGCTCTCACTTTAACATTCAGTATGATTTCTTTCTAGTATTTCAACCTTACTCAAAAGAACAGAGAAGTCAGATAACACAAGGAAAGTCAAGAGGGAACAATCTAAGTAGAAAATGTGTGCGTTCATCTGCACTGCTGCACCATTCCCCAAGCCCTTCTCCTGGAGTGACTCCTGGAGCGCTGCACACCGCCAAGTGTTCCTAAACTAGTAAGAATCTATTACTAGTAGAGCAAGAGAAAATTCTTTAGCGATGCAAACAGGTCTTTTAGGAAAGGTACAGAAAGTTCTCATCATCCTCCAAAAGCAGCCTAGAAGGATGTTTGGACACACACCTCTCTGCTTCTCCCGCAGGGCTGTCTGGGTTGGAAGACTTATTTGTAGACACTGGCGAGTGAAAAGGTGTCCCACTATCGGTGTCTCTGGAGCTATCCAGACAGCTGCTATCCAGAGATGATCTTTTGGACTGAAGGCCACCTGAACTCCGGCTTACATCAGAAAGACTCTATGGGAGAGAAAGACACTGTTAGGGTTTCAAAAGAAAAGGAGAATATTCTAAAGCACACAAAAGCAACCTAACCTGTCTCTGGTTTAAGGTCAATTTCAGACCGACTGGCTACACCATCTTTCCCAGTAGGTTTGGAGGAGGTGTAGGTGTAAAGTTCAAATTTGGTTTCAAGATCAACTGTTTTTTTTTTTTGTTGTTGTTTTTTGAGACAGGGTTTTTTTTCTATAGTTTTGGAGCCTGTCCTGGAACTTGCTCTTGTAGACCAGGCTGGCCTCAAACTCACAAAGATCCACCTGCCCCTGCTTCCCTAATGTTGGGATTAAAGGTGTGCGCCACCACCGCCCGGTTAAGATCAACCTTTTCAATGGAAGCATACTAGAGAATCAGGACTGCACACCCACCTTTTTCTTCTTCTGAAGAATCTCTGCAGGTAGATAATGATGAAGCTGTTTTTTCTTTACATGAGTTGCTTCGATTTTCATTCCATCCTTTAACATGTTTATATTGTTTGCCTGCCTGTACACTGTAACAATGTTAATATGTTAAATGGGAAATTTCTTTCTGAACTGTAACTGTTTTCCTTTTCTAAATGCACAGACCGCTTATCCCCCATTAAACACACATCCTCTCATGGAACAAATATTCTAAGACTTCCATTGTGTCACAGTAAGAACTGACTGCTTCTGTGTGTGTATCTTCTAAGAGCTTTCTATAATTAGCCCCCATTAACAAAATAAACATATCACAAATTATTTTTTCCAAATCTTGTTCTTTGTTCTTTTCAAAACAGCAATCACTCCTCATAATTACTTGTCTGAGTCTAAGGTACTTCTTTTTCTTCTTCATATATATATATATGGGTATTCTGGCCTTCATATAAGTCTGTGTGGCATGTGCATGTCTGGTGCCTGCAGAGGTCAGAAGAAAGTACTGTATTCCCTGGGACTGGACTTACAGATAGTAGTTGTAAGCCTTCATGTGGGTGCTGGGGAACCAAGCCTTAGGCCCTTGGGAGAGCAGCCAGCCCTCTGAACCTCTAAGTTGTCTCTGCAGCCACCTAAGACAATAATTATATCAAATATCCAAAATGCAATTCAAGTCCTGCTTCTACCCTGAGACTGCTTTATCATCACGGCCCATATCAGACATAGAACACAGGAGATCGGAGACCATCTGCAAATCTACCTTCAGTTTATAGGCTGAAAAACTAGTTTCAGAAAGCCTGGAACACCTGGACTGCAACAGGAGATGTGTGGCTCTAGACTTCTGTTCTAGCACTTTTCCTAACTTGTGAAGACCAGTTGTATTAGCACACAAATTAAGGTATTTTGTGTCCAGCCAATTAGATGTTAAGTCCACTGAAGACAAGCAGGTTGTTTTGTATAGCAAATGCTATGGAATGTGGCACATTATTTAATACTGTGGGACCTAGAGTGTTGACGTGTGGAAAAGAATATTTTAAAAAATCTAATAAATGAGCATCTCAGCTTTTTACTTCTTGAGACAACTGATCCCTAATTTGTATATAATTTCATTTGAGATTCTTATGATTATCAGGAGTACTTGTTCAAACTGCAGAGTCTCTGGTTCCTCAGAACGTGACTTTGTAGCCTGAAGGTGAAGCACAGGAGTCTACATTACCATGATAAACATGAGGACTTTATAAGGAATTTAGAAAACTCCCGTGTGTCAAGAATACTAACAGCATGAATGTGCACACCAGTGCACTAGTGTGTGACACCAGTCAACACTAGCCCAGTCTATAACGGAGAGGTGTGGCTGGGGTTAGATATGATGAACAACGTTTTTCTATTGATCTTGGAACATATTCAGCAAATCTGTAACTAATGATGATTATTTAACATGAGAAACATAAAAATCAATTCATGTTTATGACTGTGATTATAATCTCTGGCTAAACACACAGGAAAGTCACCTGTGGAGTTTAGTTTTATTTTCAAACAGAAAACACATTAAGATATTACAAAATTTAAGTGATTTAGGAGTACCAAGGGAGTCTCACTCCCTGTCCCCTGGGCACAGTGGCTGGTTCCCAGACTAAGAAGCAACCAGCAGTGCCTTTAAAAAAAATTCTGGCCGGGCGGTGGTGGCGCACGCCTTTAATCCCAGCACTCGGGAGGCAGAGGCAGGCGGATCTCTGTGAGTTCGAGACCAGCCTGGTCTACAAGAGCTAGTTCCAGGACGGGCTCCAAAACCACAGAGAAACCCTGTCTTGAAAAAAACCAAAAAAAAAAAAAAAATTCTGCCAGAAATATCCTCTGCAGTTAAGTATGTCTCTTTTGTAAAGTGAATGGAAGCATTCTGTCCATTATCTGAGTGCCCTCATTATATCTTAGAAATAGTTTCTTCATTCTTTTCTTTTTTCCAAACAGTAGCACCAGTTTCTACAATATGGGTTGATTTAACCAAACTGGGAATTAAGAAGTGTCTCCAAATAGACCCTAAACAGATGGCACTGAGTTACAGCCATGGCTGGGAATCACCGCCCCATGATTATGATGTCTTACCTGTATCAGTAAATGACTGTATATCGTATGTCAAGTCTATGTTAACACTTTCTGCATTTTCTACTCTCCGAAAAATTATTCCGAGGAACCACATTGATACGTAATTGTTGCTATAAAGAAAAACATTTTCATTAGTTTTTTTCTTTCAACCTAACAAATGCTACTGGAAAATTAAAACTTAGTTTCTATTTCTCTACCTGATTAGTAGATTTCATTGATGTAGCCAAATTCTTAAAATTATATCCAGAACTTTGGTGTAGTCGTTTAGTATTGTTTTAAAAGAAAATTAAATAGTCTGGAAGAACTTACTGAATATATATTTAAAAGATGTTCCAAACACTACTATGGAGTTTTTGCTGAGGTTTACTATCGCAGTGTGTACTTGTATAATAAAACATGGTCACATCAATGTCTGGTAAAGACAATCTTAAAACTCACTAAAACAATAAACATGTCAAATAACATTATTTAAGACATTTATTTAAGGGCAACTTACGCTTTATGATGTTCTTTGTTTCCTGGGAATGATTGGGGATTCACATGGGCAAGAGTAATAAATTCATTACGCTCCAAGTTTCCAACAAGCACACGGATTTTAGATTCCACTAATCCAACCCTGAGATAAACAACAAGAGTTCTATGAACTCACATTAAATCTGACAACTATACTCAAGTAAACCAAGTACTACATCAACTACCAAGTTTTGTATGTTCACTTAAAAATAAATTCCAATCATAGTAGAGACTTTTAAAAATACCAATTGGTATAGCAACATGGCTCAACAGGTCAAAGTGTTTGCCATGCAAGCCTGACGACCCAAACTGGAGTCCTGGAGTCAATAGTGATATCCATACACACGCTGTGGCACACGCAGACTCTCTCACCACCACTACTACTACTATATCAAGCATATGTCAAATTATGCTTATAGAAGAACTGACCTAAATTTAATGCATTTCTGACTATAAAAATACCCTGGTTAAGTCTAGATGGTAAGGATTTGAGTATAAACTAAAACTTTTACTTAGTGTATTCTTCAATCATTTCTACTTTCATATCTTTGAGTAAACCCTAAACTACTTTAAATAATATAAACCAAGAAAAGCTAACATACGCACATAATTCTTGAAATAAGCATACTGATTTTCACAAAATACTGGATTTTGCATTTCAAAAGGTCACTAAATTTAAATCAGATATTAGAAAAACATATAGGTATCATCAGATTTTTACAATTTAATTTTCTCTTAAGATATATGACTATCTGTTATGTATTTATTAGTGACTATAAGTCAGAATAATTTCAAGAATACTTTTAAATATTTTCAAACACTTACGAAAACTGATTATTATAACTGAGTTACTAAATGAGAAATAAATTTCTCTACTAGCACCACACAGTCCATCTTTTAGGCTTTTGAGCTGTATGGTCTGTGCAACTATTTTCTTTACCATACAGCAGAGAGCAGTAGTCGACAACACATTAATGAAGGAAGGACGGCCGTGCACCAAAAAGGTCTCCTAACAAATGGCAGACTGACTTTGCCATAAGCTATAGTTTCCAGGATTCCTTATCTAGACAAATTAAATACTGCATCAATAAAAAATGTAATTATTAGAGAAATAAAAACCCTTAAAAGTGACAAGTCAGACTGGAAGAAAATACTGGAAGCACAAACTCTGCCCAGTGGACCCAGGGATGTGAATATCCTGAGGGCACGGGATGGATTCAGATGTCCTAGGAAGACATGCTGCAGCCCGACCAGAACCATTGGCAGAAACCGAAACCGTGACACTTGTGCTGCCCTCAGCTAAGAGATACATAGTGTCTCCCCTGAGTTTTGGGGGGAACAATAACAGTAAGATGTAGCTGGGCATCAGAACACCAGAATTCTTCTAAACGTCACTGCATTCTGATTCTGAAAATGAGCAAGTACAATCTGCACCACAGCCTTCTATGACTGCTGATGCTGAGTCTCCATCATGGACAGCAGTCACCACTAAACATACTGACTATGAAAGCCAAGCAAGTGTAAAGCACCATGAAACTATTGATATCATCAGACAGTGCAAAAGAGAACTTGAAACGTAAGTCTTACCATTCGAGATGATTTTCTTCTGTTGATGCACTGGCAGTCAATACTATATAATGCCTATAAAGGATTTGCATCAATAATCAGGGATTAAAAAAAGTCAGAACATCATTAATCTGATTTTTAATCTATTTTTCTTTCTTCTTCCCAATGAACAAAACATGTACAGAGTGTCTAAAAGCTACAGTACACTTTATTTTCACAAAACGATAGACCCCACAATTAAAAACTAACTCACTTTAAAAACTATCACAAATGCTGGACTAGCTACTACTAGAATCAGGGTGCTGTGATGACTTAGAAGAAATCTGAGTAATACCTGTCATATGTCATAATTAGCTTTCTACATTTAAACTCTTATTGGACATATGCTGAGTCACACATAGAACTAACTCTACCACTCATGAAGAAGAGGCAGGAGAATCACTGTAAGTTCCAGGCCAACCTGCGTTATATAGTAAGTATGTTCCAGGCTAGTCTGGAATACACAGTGAGGCTCTGACTCCTGTATGAATGAATGAATGAATGAATGAATGAGGGTCCAACAAAATGGTTTAGTAGGTAAAGGTGCTTGTCACCTGGCCTGATGACATGAGTTCTAAGACCCATGCAGATCTAACACCTGCAAGTTGTCCTCTGTCCTCCACGTAAGCACTATGGCAGGCATACCCAGCCATGTACAACCTAGCTCTCTTTAAAACAAAAACAGTAAACAACAACAACAATAAAACTCCACAAAAATAAGACAGAAAATTGACATTTTTACCAATGTTTAAATACCTGTATTTTTGAAAGAAATTTGGTGGCTCTAATAGTTTGGACCAGTCTGATTTCCCTTGAAGAATTTCATCCGTAACTGCAAGACCTAAACAAAAACAAAGGGTTTTTAGAAACTAAGTCTAATTTTGAAAAATGACCAGCTCTTGTATTTCATCCAAACCATCTAACCCACAAATGCTTGACTTAGAAATGTGAAGACATTATGTTGTTTCTTAGAATACAAAAGTCAAATTCCACCAAACTGGACTGGCTCAAATTTTGGCCTTAATATTATATATTTTGGAAAGCATTTGAAGTTTTACAAAGAGTTAAGGGTTACAGAATTCTAATTGCCAATCAATAATTCCAGTGTAGAATAAAATTGTCAGCCAAAAGTTTGGGAATATGTAAGGAAAAAGAGAGCCAAACATATTTACCTTGTTTAAATTCTTCTACCATTACTGTTCGAGTAGATGTAGACACATTATATGTAGAATTCTGTTGTGGGTAGGCAGGGGTAATTATGGGCATAAGATGATATCTATCTGATGGATTTACCTGTAAAATCAGAAGCAGGATAATTATCTGTTCCCCTGAGTAGTCATCACTTCATTTTCCCCAAAGTCTGAAGAATATGAAATATAAATTTCATATGAAATTCCCTCAATTCTAGGAAGGTACTTCTCTACTGAACTGCATTTATTTCTGAAGACAGATATATTTGTCAAAGCTCTGCAGAAATTAATTTTCCTCAGCAAATCTATCAAATGATGCATCATATAAGGAAGTCTTTCAGAATTATAGAAATATAATAACTACAATGGCATTATCTTCAATTATATATAGAAATGGATGCCTACTCTTACTAAATTGGAATTTCAAAATTAAAAAGGAATCTATGTGAGAGTTATGAATCTGCTTTAAACTGCACTGCAAAATATTATTTTTATATATTTCAGTGCTTCATTATAAGTAACTACTTGTAACAGTTTCTTTATGATGGGTTATGATACTGTTTTTTGATACACCCACATATCTGGTCATATTTGGGCAACTTTTAATAATATAACATTTGGATCAACATTAAATCCACAGCAAAGGGAAACAAGAGCTCTTGCTGCATAAGAAAGGTGTGTGGGAAGAAGGGATAATCTTTAGAGAGACTATGGTTTAGAGTAAGGCCTTCCTTCTCCTTAGTGAATTCTCATACCCGAGGATCCCAGACAGGCAAATTCAAGTTGCTTTCTTCTGGTTGCTTCAATAGCACAGGATTCGGCCATTCCCTAGCATAAGTAAAGTGAATTAATTCAAACAGACTCTCACTTCAGATGCTATATAAAATATTAAAAGTATTAAACTGTCTCAATCTTCACATGGCAAAGTATAAAGTACAAGAGGAAGAATCTGTTTATTTGCAGAAATGGCAACAGTCCTTCGTTAGTGAGAAGCAATTTGTACTTGAATTTGTCTCTTCTTTCTCATCTGCTTTCACAGATTTTATTCTGATGATATAACAGCAATAAGTAACATTTGTTGAAAATACTAACACATGTATGAAGCAGTTATGATTATCATCTCCATTTTACCAGGCCAGCTTACTGTACAAAACCAAAAATTATGAGGATTCTACAGTCTTAAGATCTTAAGATAAGGTTCACATTTACAAACTCCTCAAGTCACCTTACTGAGTTTTTTAGAAAGAGGTACAGGGGTTACAAGCACTGGCTGCTCATCCAGAGGACACAGGCTCAATTCCCAGCATCTACGGAAGGCTCACAGTTGTCTGTACTTCTGTGCCAGGGGATCTGATGCCCTCCTCTGACCTCTACAGGCACCAGGCACACAAGTGGTAAACACACACGCAGGTAAAACATACACTCATATACATAAAATAAAATCAAAAAAGAAAAAGGAAGCAAAAGTCAGTGGGGTGGTACACATTTGTGAACTCAATACTTAGAAAGTTGAGACGAGCGGAATGAAAGTTGTATACAAGCCTGGGCTACAGAGTAAAACCCCTTTCCGAAACACTGACAGGAGTAGGGAGACAAGATCATGTCACTTGTGATAACACAGGTAAGTACTGGAGATCACTAACTGAAATAGACAGGGCACAGAAAACCCTTCAGGATCTCACCACACAAGGAATCTAAAAATGTTGACCTCACAGAAGCTGAAAGTAGAACAGTAGTTGGCAGGGACTAGGACAGGGCAGAGAAGAGGACAGGAGAACGTCTGTCGGCGGAGATTAAATTAGACAAGTTTTGGTGTTCTATTGCTCCATAGGGAAATTACAAGTCATATTGGTCATACTATGAATTTGGATGTCTCATGCTCTCAGATTAAATATGTTTTAAAGCTTTTAATGAAGGTAAAACAAAATATATATGCATAGGTTTTTTTTTTTTGAAACAGGGTCTCTCTCTCTCCAGCCAGGACTACTAAAACAGAATATGGAGCCCACTGTCCTCAAACTTATAGCAATATTCCTGCCTAAAGTTCTCTAGGCAGGAATAGATCTAAAAATCTGCTAGGATTACAGGTATGAGCCACTATACCTGGTTACAGTTCTTTAACTTTTTTTTTTTAACATATCTATATAAGTTAATAATTAGTTAAAGTATATGCTCACCATTTGGAAAAAACTAAAAAAAACTTGTGAACTAAAGTTGAAGCTGCTGCATTTGGATACAGTTGGCAAGTTCTGGCAACTAGCATTGCCCAGGAGACTCCACCAAGGAATCCCAGCATATTGGAATAAATACCACGACCTATGAAAATAAGCATTTGTTAATTGTTATTCAGATCTATCATGCTTGAAATACAACAGAATAACCTCATTCATTCCTAAGACTGAATACAAACTGAAGTGATAAGCAGAACAACACACTAGGCTCAGAGTCAGTTTTGGGAACTTCTAGTTCTCTACTTGTAGCTCTTCTGCTTTGTTCCCTAATGTACAATGCCCTCAATTCCCTGTTTTAGTGCCAACTGTTCTGATTGATAATGCTACTCAAACTATTCCTAAATCCCCAGCCCCCATTTTGAAATATCTGCAGTTAAAGACAGAAGACAGTAGGTAAGAAAGAACATTTCATCAGTAAGTAATTACATACATGGGTAGTATTTTAAAACCGAGCATAAAGCTGGCAACAAACTTCAGTTTTGGATACCTCTCCATTGTGAACAACATACCAATGACATTAGACTCACTTGTGAAATGATGATTTTTATAGAAATCTATGGGAAACTATTACCTAGTGTGCCCTTATTACACATTGTGACATTATGTTCCATATATAGAGGTAAAAATTCTATAAGATATCAGTTTAGACATGTTAAATATAAAAACTATGTGTGTGAAAATTGACAGAATACAGTGTTTAGTTTATAAAGAGACAAAATGTTCATGTTGTGGTTTTAATACAAATTACATGATCCGATTATTCAAGGCTACAGGCAAATACCACTTGCTTTAGGCCCACAATATATAAACCAAAAGACTGATTCACTTAAACTATACACTTTAGTACCTTTTGGTGTACTTGTAGCTGTGCAACCACCACAATCACTCCTAGAACACACTCATCAGCTCCAAAAGAAACGACAGCTATACTCCCCCTTACTCTGGATCTGAAGACCTATGCAACCACTCATCTACCTTCTGTCTTTTATAGCTCTGTCCTAATTATGGACATTTTAATTCATATAAATCCAAGCATAAATGTTGTCTTTTGGATAACCTCTGGCACACTCAACAAAGACGTGTCAACAATCATATGTTGTACTGCATTCCTTTTTATCGCAAAGTAATATTTGGCAGTGTAGATACACCATGTTTGTTTATTCATTCATCACTGTATGAACATGCGACTGTGCTTACTCTGGCTTTAGGAATGACAATACTAAATAGGAACAAGATTTTTTTTTTTTTTTTTTTTAATTTTATTTTCGAGACAGGGTTTCTCCGTAGCTTTTTGGTTCCTGTCCTGGAACTAGCTCTTCTAGACCAGGCTGGCCTCGAACTCACAGAGATTCGCCTGCCTCTGCCTCCCAAGTGCTGGGATTAAAGGCGTGCGCCACCACCGCCCGGCATGAACAAGATTTTTATATGAACATTATTTTACCTTCTGTTGAGAATTAAATACAATGAAATAAAACAAATTTAAAAATCCCTTCCTTAGTTCGCCATTTCAAGTGTTTACCAGTCACAGAGTAACTGGATCTGTCAATGCATATTAACGTTTCCTCAGTCAAACGCTTTATGCAGAGCTCTGTAGACTAGGTGAAACCTCATGCCTGAAGTGCAACACGGCCTCAGTGCAGTCACGAACCAAACAATGTCATTTAAGAGTGCCACGTACATGATGGCGGGCTTTAAGATTATAATGGGGATGAAAAAATGTAGAGATGAAGAGGTAAGAAAAGAGCAAACACCAGAAAAAAAGAACCATCAAAAAATTCAGTGACGTTGGCTGGAAATGAGGCTGGCTTCTAACTCCTACGCCCCAGTAAACAACCTCAGCATCCCACTGGGAACAGTGGTAGGAGCCACCATTCTTGCCTACAACCTGAGCCTACTCAACACTAGAATGATTTACATGTGCCACCATGTCCAATCTGTGTTTATATCATTACACAGGAATTAAAAAGCTTTTAAAAATTAGTTTACAACAAAAATTACAATAAGCTGAGCTTAATTTATTATTGAAGAAAAAAACTTTTATAAATCAGTGAGACTAAAATATACAGTGTCCATAAGTCTACAGTAGTGGACATTAACGCCCTGGGCATTTACACTCACTACGCATTCAGACTCACTCAAACCACCTTTGGGTTTAGCAATTTCCATTTATCATATGTGTCTCACACAGATCATTTTTTTTTTTTTTTTTTTTTTTTTGATTTTTCGAGATAGGGTTTCTCCGTAGCTTTTGGTTCCTGTCCTGGAACTAGCTCTTGTAGACCAGGCTGGTCTCGAACTCACAGAGATCCGCCTACCTCTGCCTCCCGAGTGCTGGGATTAAAGGCGTGCGCCACCACCGCCCGGCTCACACAGATCATTTTTATGTGTGTGATTTTGCTGTACCACACTGTGTTTAGGTAGCTTCTACATGAAAGTACTTAGCACTGTCTTACAAAGGCCTACACTATTCATACAGTTAAAAGGGGTTATACAGGTTTTTAGGAGCAATAGCTTTCTAGAGACCAAGTTTACAGCGGGCTTTACCAAAAAGGTTTATGTGAGCATGTGAGCATATTCAATTTCGGTTGCATGGCCACAAAATTATTTAATAATTCATTCTTCAGACCATTATCATCATTCTTTTTCTTTTAAAAATCATGTGTGTGTGTGTATAGTATGCATGAACATGTGTGTACAGGTACATGCACACGCAGGTCAGAGGAAGCATGTGGGTATTCTGCTTTAACTCCCTGCCTGATTTCTTGCCCTACGGTGCTGAGTTTGTGGTTACTGACACACACAGTCATGCCTCGCCTTGCCTTGCATGTGTGTTAGAGATTCAAACTCAGCTCATGCAGCAAGTGTTCCTACCTACTGAGCCATTTCCTCAGTCATCATACATCACCATTCTAAAGCAGGGTCTGAATACAGTTAGAATAATATAGAAAGACCCATGTCAGAGCAGAATGAGGGACAAGGCCTTTTATGAGTCACACACACACACACCTGCACATGGGAGGACAGAGAGTCACACATAGACCAGTACACCTGGAAAGCAGCTTTTCCAGGTTTATTGGCCATCAACCCTCAATAGCATCAGGAAAGTCAGAGTCTTCATATGTGCTTCAATTACTGGCAACAGAAAATTAGAATTTTAGAACAGACACATAAAAGACTTAGGATACTTACGTTTTGCCCATAATTTGACTGCTCTTAGGGTGAGTCTAAAGGTTTCTTTATTTGGCACTAAGTGCAAAATTTCATCAGTAACTCTGCACCCTGAAAGAGACAAAATGTTCATCAGTAACTCTACACCCTGAAACCCTGAAAGAGATAAAATGTTGATTTTTCACTAAGGAACAAAACCTTGTCAATTCAAACTGTCTCCTAACCTTCAAACTCTCAAATGCTAAAAATATGAATGATAAGTCATGCTGTATAAAATTTTAAAACACACGTGAAAAGGTCCTTTACTTTTGAGAAATTTAAAGTACATGGGTAATGAAATCCAGTGCTGCAGTAGAGATGGGTCTGAGTTCCTTTCCAGTTTCTTCTTCATCTGACTTAATCACAATGCCTCCAATTTATAAAACTGCTATTGTTTCAATACAATCCTTTCCACAGAGAAGTCTAATTTACTAGTACATTCAGGAAAACAAAATAAAGTGGACACAGTGGTGCTCACCTTTAATCCCAGCACTCAGGAGGCAGAGACAGGCAGATCTCTAAGTTCCAGGCCAGCCTGGTCTACAGAATGAGTTCCAAGACAGCCAGGGATACCCAGAGAACATTGTCTTAAATATCAAAAACAAACAAAAAACCAAAAAATGTAAAACAAGAGACTAAATCAGTAGTTCTCAAACCTGAATAATCTGTGAGGTCAAATCTATTTTTATAAGAAAACTACATCTTTCATTGCCATTTTCACAGTGTTAACTTTGCATTGACGAGGTACTGGCAATAATGGCTAAAACTACCTTAGAGGTCAATCATGGCAGTGGCAACCGAGTGTACAGGTATAAAATGTGTCTTCACTACTATCACAGTTGAGAAAAACAATCAAAAGGAAAGAGGTGTGTCATCATTTTTGTTGTATTTTAAAGGAATATCCAGTTTCTTGAAATTATAACTGGCAGATCAACAAGGTTACATACTGGGTATTCAGTAGATAATCTATGAAAACTTAGGTAAGTTCCTTGCCTAAAGGAAAACAATGACATTATTTATTATGGATTAAGAGAATTTAAGCTTTCAAGTTATATAGTTATAAATGACTTGTATCTGCTATTGGGAACCTGACAACTTCTAATACTTTAAAGACTCTTATGACAGAATTGGTGCTAATATTAATTAATCACTACAATTTAAAATCCACTTCATAGTGAAATCTGTGCCAACATTTGGAAGATAAAAATAACTTTGAGAACTAATATTTTCCAAATAGAGTACAATAGTTAAAAAAAAAAAACAACAAACAAAAACAAAAAACAGGCAAAAGCAAAAAGGCATAAGGCAGATCACTAGATATTAGTGTAACAAGGTATTAAGGTAACCAGAAAACAAAATCTATTTTAAATATAGGACCACATTAGGCCCCTTGAATACAGGCGACAATGGTGTGGCTTGGGCAGTGTGTGGGGTCACCGGCAGTAGGACCAGGATCTAATTCTAATGCGTGAACTGACTTTCTGGAGACCATTCCCTGTGGAGAGATACCTTGCTCAGCCTAGGCATCTGGGTAAGTCGGGGATGGCTTAGTCCTGCCTCAATGAGGTGTTGGGACAGACTTAGTTGACTTCCCAGGGGAGGTCTTACCCTCCCTAGGCAGTAGATGGAGGGATGAGGTGGGAAGAATGGGAAGAGAGGAGGGAAGGGCAACTGGGATGGGTATGTAAAAAAAAAAAAAATTATAAAAAATGTACTACTAATTTATATTTTTTTCCAGTGAATTATAAATATTTTAAACAATTGTTTTTAATCATGATATGGTAAATACTGACATATAACCCAGGTGAACAAATGTATTTTGGGGTTCTCAATAAATGTTAAAGATTTATGGGGCTCCTAAAACGAAAATAGGTTTATGAACCACAATTCTAAACTTAATCTTTCAACTAAATGATACTTTTTAGGATGTTTAAATGTGATCATACTATTTTTAGAAAGAAATTTATGACTAAATCTTCTGGATTTGGGACACGGCAATGCAAGGTCTCTCACACACTAAGCTTGTGCTGTAAAACTGAGCTGCATTCCAACTATTCTAGATTATTTGAGGTTTAAAATAGTGCATCAATAATTCTACAAAAAGGCTTTATTTACTTCATTGTTTTCAAGCAGGCATCTATGATTTCTTTAGAAACTCACCATTTAAGCTGCGGATACACCGTATATCAAGGCTTCTTAGGCGAGAGTCGTCTCTTAGATCTAAATTATCTGATATGGTTTGTATTGCCAGTCTTGCAAAGACTAGATCAATCTTTGGAAAGATGTAAAAAAAGAAAGAAGATAAATATTACTTTTCATTCTCCTCAGCCCCAGCTCAAAACGTAAAAAGTTCCAATTATTAATTTGAGACATTCTAATGAAACATCAAAAGTCTATGAAGGTGACTGAATGTGGGACAATTACTGTAATTCTTGAAGTACAGAGGAAGACCCAACACATGTTTACATTTACCCCCTCTTGAAATTCAACTCAAGTATTAGGAAAATTTGATTTGGTTTTGGTTTAGTTTGTTTTTATCTTATTGCATAAACTACTAGAAAAAACAAAACAGAAGAAACAGCAGCAAAAGGCACAGAAGCTGGAAAGCAGGTAGACAGGAGGCAACAGACCCAGTAGACCAAAGAAAACAGATTTAAACATTTTATTCGGGAAATAAGGACAGGTAGCTACAAATAAATATATAAATAAATTTTAAAGAACATTTAGAAAGTATAAAAAGTATTTTTAGAAATCATTACAAAGCTTGAAAGACAAGATAACACCAAAAGGCAGAATAAAAAATATGAAGATGTGGTTAATAAGTGAGAAAGAAGAATTCTGTGTGTGTGCGCGCTTTTATTTATTTATAATTTATAGAAAGCTGTTCTGGAGACTCAACAGACAAACATTAAGATTCCATGAAAAAAGACACATATGTGCAAACAAAAGTAGAAAATTCAAAAGAACTCAATAAAAGTTCCAAGAACTGAGTTTCCAGACTAGAAGAGGACTACTGCATGCCAAGCACATCAATTAAAAACACACATCAAAGCATATTATCATCTTAAATTCTACAAGTATGCAGACAAAAGAAAAACAACTAAACAAGATACAAAACTGGTCACACATACAAAGAAGAAAGACTAAAAATGGTATATTTTTCAACAGCACAGAAGATACAAAACAATGAAGGCCTTAAAGTATGTAAAAAATCATTTCCTACCTAGAATGGCGCACTCAGCAAAATTATGAATTCAGTGATTTTTAAGCATGCAAGATAAAAAGAAAACAAATTCTTTTTCAGAAATCCAATGGATGAGCTCCAGTAAAATGATATCATATATCTAGAAAGAAGAACATCTAGAGTAGGAATAGAAACTTTCAGGAAGATGGTAGAGAGAACAAGATGCCAGCTGTGCCAAGATGGGCAACAGGCAGCTGAGACGAGAACAGGTGAGAAGATTTAGTGGTCATTTCTCAAGATGCTGACGACCAGAAAAGACTGGGCTTCAATCAGACATAGGTATAACAACCAAACTAACAGAACTAAATAATCACTAACTCCTGAGGGAAAAATGTGCCAAGGCAAAGGAACGGTAATTCAGTACACTCAGTACTGAGCTTTGAAAACTGTTTTGAGATAATGTAAACAGAACACTGTTCCAAATGAAATTATAACGGAGAAATTATTCTAGGTGACTGTGGTATGTGGAAGGTTGTGTACAAGAAGCATGAGGGGAGAGATGGAGACTGGTTCACTGTCATGGTGAGTGGCCAAAAGAAGTGGAAAGGAGGTGAAAGGACTACTGTTTACTTCTTTAATCTATGTGCTGGTGCCAGGACAGCTGGCACACACCTGGAATCTTGATTCCTAGGAAGACAACTACAGTTACACAGTGGGATTACTTCAAAACCCAAGCCCCAAACCAAATCCGAACAAAAATGTGCCAATGCTAAGTCTGATTTTAAAACAAAATTATAGGTTAAATATTTCAATTTTCAAATAAAAAAATATTAAATACTTACTTCAATACCATCAAATTCAAATTTTATAACAGGCACAAAGGCATCTTCCACAGCCTATAAAAGAAAAAGACAAAAATATCACATGGGTTAGCCCTTTATCCTTCCTGTCAATATAATATCCTATTTTTTCTTCTAATTTGTATTTTATTCAGTAAACAAAAGTAAAAAGCATTTTTGGTCTAATATGCAGGTTAAGGCTTTCTATTTTATAACGTGTGTAATTCAGGTCACAGGAATCATTTCTTCAGCTGTTATTTGATTTATCCTGTTGAGAATGTCTGTCAGAAACTGGAAGGCAGAACTGCTGTCATCTGGGCACTAATTGTGGAATCTAAATTGAAAATGACTATTACAAAAAGCATCAAGTGTAAACTGTATGGTAAGCCTCTCCAGTACTCAGGAGAGAGAAGCAGGGGGCTCAAAAATTCAAGGTCACTGATGGCTACACAATGAGTTTGAACAGGAGTTACGTGAGAGACTAAAAAAATTACAAAAAGTGTTACTGTTTTTTTTAATGTTCAGAGCTCTAATATAACCTATTACAAAAAAAATGCTAGGGGCTGGCTTAGTTCAGTACTTGACCTGAGAACACAGGGCCTGAGTTCAATCCACAGAGCCCAATATGGAGCACAATGGTGCACTGAGGAACCAGGAGGATCCCGAGGGCTCACTGATAGTAAGTTTACCCTAACTGGTAATTCTAGGCCAATGAAGACTGTGTCTGACAGGAGGTAGACAATGTTTTTGAGGAGGACACTCAACCTTGTACTGTGGCCTCCAAAAGCAACACACCAAGTGTATGATCACCCCACACACTTGCAAATACATACATACAAATTATACTGCAGAGCTGCAGCCAGGGTTTTATAGATTGCTAGTATGGAAAGGTTACTTGCTAAATGAAGGCTAGATATACAGAGTCATTAATGGAATCTTACAGAGACTGTCCTCCACAATTTGATATACACCAGCCATTCATCAGATATTAAAGTGGTTTGAGTCTACTATCACATTAATCCTCAAAAATATCTCATAAAAGTTATTACCAAATCTACCCCGAGGCTCAGATGGAGAGCGAAGAGCTACAGGGGTAGAGTCTAGATATAAAAGCAGTCTATAGAACTATAAACTCATGTTCTTCATTTCTGTGTGTGTTAACAAGATATAACAACTTAAGAGGTATGTCAATAATCCTAAGCCCTTGCTTTTACAACTGTTTCTAACTTCAAAATAGTAAATGTCAAAGGATACTTACTCTTAAGTTTCTAATGCCGTCTTGATGTTTCAATTTTTCAAAAAAAGATTGAAAAAAATCTGATCTCTCCACGTGTCTTGGGGCTACACAAAGTGCATCAATATCAGCTCCTACAGAAATAAAGTGATTTCTTAAAAAGGATATCCAATATTTTCATTAAAGTTTACATAAATACAGAACTAAGTATGGAAGATGAGCAATGTTTATTAACAGTAGTAAGATAATGGGAACTACGTTCCTTACTCACTAACTGTAAATAACTAAAACAGTTTACTAAAAATTATTATCACTAGGACATAAAGAGCAGTTACCTTTGGTGTGTACTCCAAGCCTATAAGATCCAAATGTGAAAATTTTACCACCAACAGTAGCCACAACAGAAGGGGGGAGATTCTAAAAGAAAAGGCATTCAATCACTTAAATTATTTTCCACCTTAATGTTTACAATCTTTTACTGAACAACTGATATACTATACATTTGTCAATCTTGGTTAAAAGATTGTATAAAATTACTTTAAGGTTCCTTCAAGCAACTCAACTATCAAAATTTTGGTCAAACTCATGTTTCTTTTTCGTTTCTGTTAAAAGTATGTTTAATTGTTTGATATTAGCATGTCAGCCTTTTTCAAGAATGAGGTCATTCTTGATGGGAGTCAATAAATTTATTAATGACTTACATTAATAAAAATAATTATGCCAGGACATTTAAATTTTTATTTTACTTTTCTATGTAAAAAAAAAAAAGGATGATCCTTGCTTGGTATGGTGATGCACACCTTTCATTTCAGAACTGTGAGTTTCTGGCCAGTCTGGTCTACAGAGTTTAAAGACAGTCAGGATGACATAGACACTGCCTCAAAAAAAGAAAAAGGATGATCCTTGCTGGGTATGGTGGTGCACATCTTTAATCTCAGAACTGAAGGCAGAGGCAGGAGGATCTCTGTGAGTTTCTGGCCAGTCTGGTCTATATAGAGTTTAATGACAGTCAGGATGACACAGACACTGCCTCAAAAGAAGAAAAAGGATGATCCTCACATTTTTATGAGAAAGTGATATGCTGAATTACAGGATAAAATATTTTTATATAGCTACAGAATTTAACCAAAACTATTTTATCTATGTTTTAGACTAGAGTATCTCAACAATATTCAAATGATCTTTGACTTAGCTCAAATCCTCTAGTTATTTCCCAAGTTAGAATATACATAAAAAGTATGCTATTGATACAATGACTAGCTACTCTACCTACTGGATAGATGTTAAAATTAACTTTTTGTTTATTCATGACCAACATAATCATCTCTAGAACCTAACTTATCCAACGATCTTAGCTACTGATATACAACCTTCTTTGAGGCATCAGAAATGAGCCAGACAGCCTTTTCCAACAAAAGTAAATAACAAAGATTAGATTAAATTTAATGACAAAGTCTTCTGTCTTTAGAAGCTCATTGCCTTATTCTAAGTTAGAAGAAACAATCCTACAAATTTATCCAAAGTATAAGATAAATGAGAATGCTAACAGAAAATTTCTAGCTCCATGTAGCTCATAGGGCAGAAATAGACTTTATAGTAGATACACTGAAACATTCACATGAAACTGGGTACTGTCAAGGGAAAGAGGGGAGAATACTATATGAACAAACAGAAACACATTTCAAGAGTTGGGGCCATTTGGTGAATGGGCAAATGGTTTACTCTAAGTAGTGTTCCTGGCAGCGCTGGAAAGCAGTGAGGATCTTAGGGAGGCTGGGCTGACTGGGAAGTAGGAAGTTCGTAGGTCATGGGAAGTGCGCCCTCAAAGGGGATTAGATAGGATGCCACTGATTGTTTCCTAGATAGAGTTGTAACACTTCTCTGACATTCACTCCACTCCTGTTACCGCCATCTGCTGCCCCCGCCTCCCACCACCACCACCAGCTCAAAACTTTAGAGTTGTTTGAACCTGAATCTGAACCTCCAAACTGTATGCTAGCTGAACCTTTTCTTCCTAAATAGTCCATCTCAGGAACTAGGTATAGTGCTAAGAAGCTGACTAGAAAAACTTTTACCACCTAGTTGAACATGGCCTATCTTATCCTAGTACAGCCAGTAAAATACTCATGATAATGTATGCAACAATAAAGAAAACTCATAGCCAGGCAGTGGTGGTGCACACCTTTAATCCAGCACTCAGGGTACAGAAGCAGGCGGATCTCTGCGAGTTCAAGGCCAGCCTGGCCTCCAGAGCAAGTTCCAGGACAGCCAAGGCTACACAGAGAAACCCTGTCGTGGGGGGGGGGGGGGAGTTGAGGGGGAGAAAGAAAAAAAATTCACAATCCAACACTCTCTAAAAAGGCAGAAAGATGAGGTAAGTTATAGGAGAAGAATACTGCATAATTATAAACCAGGATTTGCAAACTTCTATGTCTTATGGGCCAAGCATCTGCAATTAAGAGAATTCCACACGAGAAACACAGAAACTAATAAACGGCACTCATCGAGTCAGAGAAAATAGAGATAGTGGGGGCTGTGAGGCACTGGAGAGCAGGAGCCCAGTCTCATTCCAGCCTCAGTCTACAGTACTCAAAAGCAAGCTCAGTGTTGCCAGATGGGACACTCTTTAAGTCTAAAGTCTGGTTTTTAAAGCAAAATCCCCTCAAATTGAAACATGTGAGTCAAACTAGACATGTTTATAGATTGGCAGCAACACTTGGCTATCTCTGGGGTAAAACCCTATTTATTTAGAAATTCAGTTGTCTAGGCCCCTTTATTCCAAAATATGTCAGGGAGCCTGGTTTTTGTTGTTGTACTGCTCAATGTGGTAGCTGGGGGCTAACTTATTGTAAATCGAAATGGAGAGCTACAAAATCACAATATTCATTTAAAATGAAATACTTATATTAAGATTTTGATATAGTTGTAAGATATGAAAGTCAAAAACTAATGGATTGAACCTGTGTTTCATTTACTCACATACTTTTACTGTTCTGCAAAAGGACAATCACAACAAAGAAAAAGAAAACTGCCCTTTGCAAACAAGGCAAACAGCATCCTTCCAAAAGGTACAAAGGAGACATCCAAATATTGTATAAAATTACTACTGAACACAATGCAGAATCTAAAGCACTTCAGATAATTTGACTCTTACACACCATTGCTAGGATGAATGCCTACAATATGAAACAACAAATTTTACGCAGTTTTAATCTTACCTTACTTTCACTGATGTCAGAAATCCATTCTTTCACTAAATTGTTCAATTTACCAAGAACAACCAGCCTATAATAAAAGATGAGAACTTTTAGATTTACACTTTAAGTCTAAAACAAAAATTAAATGATTTTAAAGAAATAAACACACAGGTAAAAACTTTGCAATGATGCTACGTTAAGTCCATATTACATATGTGCTAATGCTATCACATCTGTTAAGTCCATATTATATAAGTGCTAATGCTATCACATCTGTTGATATACAGCACATCTGAGAGATCTAAGGGTGTCAGACATGCTACATGTGATGATAATACTTTGTGGTCTTTGAGTTGTCTTCAAAAATTAAAAATTCTAATATAAATCACAAAGTTACCTTTAATGAGGCTACAGAGACAAACTTAACTGTCAACTCTCTGCCTTACTACAGAATTACATCAATGCAGTGTGGTACTAGAGACTACAGCATTCTCTCTCGATACTCACGGGTTTTTGTTTAATTAAAATAGGTTAACTATTGGCTAATTGTTATGAAATAGTACTTAACTAATGTAATTTGGTATTATTAAATTTAAAACCAATGGAATACACATCCATATTTAAAAATGGTTTGGCATCCTACAAATACATGGAACATTATCTCCTGATCCTTACAAACTTGCTTCCTTTTCAGTCTTCCCCCAAAACGGAACTTCATCCAGTAAAATGCAGGGAAAATCTTGGAATCATCTTTGGAAACTGTTTCTATTTGTCATTAAACAAGCCTGTCTTTAATACATCTAGATTATATTATTTATTTCTATTGCCATCCTCAGGTTTCAGATATTTCTAACCTGGGTTATTATAATGACCTTCTAGCTAGTCTCTCTGCTTCTGCTTTGTCCCCTGGCCCCTGACACCCTTTTATAGACTATGCCCGACACAATGGTTGGAGTAACTGTTAAAACATGAGTCAGATCATACCAGTCTTCTACTCAAAACCCTAATAGGCTTCAATTTCCAAAAATTTTACAATGGCTTACAAAGTACCTTGTCCTCTAAACTCCTTCCTAATGCATTCTTTGTCTTAATCTCTCCCATTGCTCTGCTTTAGACACCCAAGATCTTTTGCTATATACTCCTTGAATATACCAACTACCCCTCACCTTAGGCTTTCTGCCAGAACGCACTTCCTTCAAACATCCACATGGCTCCCTTCCTCAACTTTAACGTTTTCCTCAAGTGTCTCTTTCAATGAGGTCTTCTCTGAAGATGTCTACCTTCAAATTTATTTTTCTCACCAGTACTTACCATGTATAACACTGTAATTACTTATTTGACTAGTTGTTAGTCTCCTTTCCTAATCCCTATTAAAAATTTAAATTCCAAGACAGCCAAGGTTTTTCTTTTTTTGGCATTTTTATGCAATTAGGCAGGAATCATTAAACATTCACTATGTATGAGTCAATGATTAAACAGTATACTGTAAAAATATTTTATAGCTTCAATGGCATACCTGTGGTTCAATTCTTCCTCATCTTCAAATACTCCAAATGGTTTCATGGCATCAATTAATTTCTGTGTATAAATATGATCAATTTCCTTAGGACATGCCAAACTAATAGGAGAGGTAATTCCATAATGCTTTTGTTGATGCTGGCTGTCCAGCATAGTGTTTCTGTTCAAGAAAAAAGAAACGGAGAGAAGAAAATTTAAGTATTGTTTCATACCAATACACTGAACCTTTTAATCCAGTAAGGTTATATGAGCCACACTGAAAGTTTGTTAACATTACCAAAGAAGCCACTTAACAAAAGGGAAAGGTGAGTATTTGGTCTTCATGAAGGGCTTTTCACACAGCCTCCAGCTTTCGTGGTTGTCTTTTGAAGCCCATAGCAGTATATGTTGGCATCAAGACAACTGTATCAACACCACTCAGTTCGAATGCAAAGAGCCTCGGTGGGACCAGTGCCAGGGCTACCTCCATTATACCCCGCAGACGGAGTCAAGTACCATATAGATTACAGTCTTTGCAAAGCAGTCCAACACTTGAAAGACACTCTTAGCAAAAACAATAGTGTTCCAACAAGTAAAGGAACAAAACATTCCCTCAGAAGGTCTTCAGGACACACTTTAAAAAGAAATCACACTACGCTAGACTTTGAGAAATCTACATTAACAAAATCTTTTCCTTGAATCAGAATTACAGTTCTAATATTTTGTGGCTGTGGTGAATATTCTCTTCATTTTAGATTGGAACTCATACCATTTTCACACTGAATAATTGTTGAATTTTTTACACTAAATAGCAACATTTTAAAGGCTACAAGTGACCCTTAATAGACCTTACCCAGTAGGAAATTACAATCTTGAATAAAGCACCACAGATTTCTGACTACGTCTATGACTAAAAGATGTGCTAACCTGCTAACCACTTTTCTTCATACTTGCATAAAGAACTATTTAGAACAATAAGAATGTAACCTCAAAACAAAAGGTGGTCTTTTAACTTTAGTAAATTTACCCTTTAAAAAATAACAGAGGAAGACAAAGATTAATAAATGGAGTCATAGCAGCCCAGGCCTCTAATCCCTTCTTTTAGAAAGTTGAAGAATCTGAATTCAAAGTCTATGCTACATAACAACACCCTTTCACCAAAAAATAGTGTAATCTAATACTGGGATTTCTTTTTCAAGACACAGTCACTATGCATCTCTGGCTGTCCTAAAATTATGCAGAACAGGCTGAACTCCAGTTTAGAGATCCACCTGCCTCTGCTCCATGGGGCTGGAATTAGAGGTGTGAGCCACTATGCATGGCTCTAGGATTAATTTCTAATGTTCTATAGGCCAGTAGGGCAATTGTGATTAATAATTACATTATACATATTTACATAATGATCAGCAAATGTAATAGACATGCCAATTACTTTAAATTGATCATTATATAAATTATGTGTCAATTTAAAAATATAAACACCACAAAAATAAAACAGCAGTTAATTCTTTTTGCACTAAAAGCTTAAAACATGGGCTTGGGGCTGGAGGCACAGCTCAGTGACAGAGTGACATCTAGCACGTGTAGGGCCCTAAGTCCTATCTCTGCACCAGAAACAAAACAACAGGGGCTTATTACTAGTTAGCCTACAACCTAAGACGTCTTCTTCAGCTGGAGATTTTATTAGGTGGAAAGAAAGAATAATATAGAAGATAAAATAGCTGAGCCAGGTTTGGTGGCTGGCGCAGGGCCTAATCCCAGCAGTCCAGAGGTAGAAGCAGAAGCAAGTTTGGGCTGCGCGAAACCTCACCTCAACAATCAGCCTATATACCTTTGAAACGACTTAATGAAAATAAGGGGAGTGTCAAAAGCAACTTCAGTTTCATCTTGCTGTAGAACAAACAAAACTTCAATTAGTTATTTCAAGTTGTATTTCTCCTTAAAGATTTGCCTTTTTCTACCTAAGAGAGTTAAGGGTGTTTGGGTATGTTTGTGTATGATAAATACATGACACGGACAGATGTTCAATATCAATCCCAAGAACTCTTGGGAGGTGGGTCTCAGCCTCTTCCCAGTCTCCACTATCCCTTCCATAACTACTTCAGCTCTGACAATATACCCTTGTTGCCTGCACTTGAATCTTCAAAAAGTTGGCTATCTAGGGTTCCAAATTCAAAATCTAGGGTTCTGAACCCCTCTTGTGGGAAAATGGGGAAATAAACAACACACCTCCCCCACATACCCTTCAACCTATCAATTTCACTTATAAGACCTTACAAAAAACTTTACTGCAGGTACACAAATAAGCAAATAGAATGTTCACTGACAAAGTTTGTAAAAAAAAAAAAAACCTTTTAAATAACCTAAAATCGTCACTAAAAGGACTGCTGCACTGGGGTGTGTTTATAAATGGAATACATTAGTTAATAAGAATTAATTGGAAATGACAACAATAACAGAGAAGGGTCAGAGAGAACATGCTCTAAAGAAGCAGGCTGCAGAGTACTTGGATGCCACCCATCAACAGTTTAAAACAAGTACAAAGGACTATGGACACAAGACTATGTATTATTAACATTAAAAATGCAGCAACAATAACCACCAAATTCAGTACTCTGGGGCCGTGGAAGAGCGGCATGAATGGGATCAGAGAAGGGGTAGGAGAGTCCTGCAGATGTACTGGAAGGCTCGACTTCTTTTAAAGAAAGATTAAAGAGGGAAGAACACACCCCATGTTGTTCTTTGGGAGAAGCGGGTGGTGGTTACACAGACGGTGTTTTTGTTTTTCTGTGCCTTTTCCTGCATGTTTAGATTACCTCCGGATAAAGTGAAACGTAGGAAGCTCTAATACATTTCTGGCAAGTACAGAAACTGCTTCTGACTTCTCTAAGTGTGAGCGGGGGATCCAGCCCGGGAGACAGTGTGGTTCCGTGGGAGGGGATGGGGTAGGGGGCTCAGCTCTTCTCAGGGAGCAACCAACCCCAAACCTGGGGCTGGGCTAGGTCACTCCCTCCGGAAGACCTGGAGATAGCGGGGCCGGCAGGGAGGAGGGGGAGGCAGAGGGACTATCTTTGCGCCAATGCAGACAGGAGCAGGCGGGCTCAGACCCGGCTGGGGCAGGAGAGTGACCGACCGTTTGTCCTCCTCAGCCACACGCGCCTTTCCCCCTCATCCCGGTCTGGGGGCGTCCTCAGAGGCGGGCGGCAGGGGGCTGACGGCGACTCCCGAGTCCCCCGCCGGGCGGCCGGCGGAGCCGCGGGTCCGGGAGGTGCCCTTGCGGAGTGGCGGGCAGCGGGCAGCAGACGTCCCGGCCGGCTGCGCAGGGTGCGGGGCGCAGGGGCTGGGAGCCGCGGGGCTGCCCACCTCAGCGCACCTCTCTCCACCTCGCCCTCAACCGCCGCCCCCACTTACGCAGACATCTCTTTCATCGCTTCCTGCGTCTCTCTCCAGCGAGTGTCTTTCGCTCTGGGGTCCTGTTCTTGCCCGCTCTTCCTTCCTCTGTCCACTTCCCTTTGCTCGCTTGCAGCTCGCTTGCTCGCTCACTTCCCCACTCACTACGGCCGAGGCAGTCAACCGAGTAGTGAAAACACCACAAAACCGGCTCTATTTATGACAATACAGCGCGGCCGCCGCCAATATGGCGCTGCTTCCCAGGCTGCCTCTCGCCCTCTGCGGCCCCGCCCCTGGAGCCGCGGGACCGCCCTCGGCCGCGCCCCCAGCCCTGAGCTCCGGGCTCCCGCCCTCCTCAAGTGTGCGCTCTTGCAGCGAACGCGGCTGTCAGAGTCAAGTGGTCCCTTTCTGGGGGACTGTCGAGCCAGTCAAACCTCTAGGAAGGTTATTCGCCAATCTTTCCTTGCTTTTGCAATGAAAACATCTAGAAAAGACCACCGCTTTTCCTGACACCTTTTCAACTCTTCCACTATCCCACATCTTTAAGTCACAGGCGTAACCGGTACACGTTGTGAAGATTTTGTCGCCAGAGCGACACACCCAAGAATGTGAGATTTTAACATAGTCATTTCAGGGTAGAAAGCTTATAAATAAAGTAGTCTGACTTGTTCCCTTCTTCCTCACAGTGCCACCTCCAAGCCCTGATTTATGGTTTTGTGGCGTTTAGCTGAGAGGCAGAATGTAATTGCTACCAGTTAGCCAAAAGGTAAATCCAAGACCCACCCTTCCCCGCTTTTCCCCGACAAAAATCTCACATTTTCAAATAGTTAAAATAATGTTATTTGTGATTATGAGGATAAAAATGAGGGAAAAAGTTATCGATTTTAAAGTGAGAAGGAATAAAAGTAATTTCAAACCGTAAGTCTTTTTCCTCTGGAGTAAAACTTGTTTGTTTGGAGAAAGTGACTCCGTCATAGGAAAGGAGGAATTATTTGTTTATGGATTTATTTATTGAAGCCGGTCTGTGGTGGCATACACCTTTAATCCCAGCACTCAGGAGGCAGAGGCAGGTGGATCTCTGTGAGTTTGAGGCTAGCCTGGTATACAGAGTGAGTTCCTGGACAGCCAGACATACACAGAGAAACCCTGTCTCAAAAACAAACAAAAAACCCAAAAATTTATTGAAAATCTGGTCTGTCAGTTTGTCACGCTCCAGGTTCTTTCTGATGCATAAAAGAAAACGTGTTATTATTTGACCTCATCGAGTTCAGAATTTCTCCATCAGAAGCTGGAGAAAAACTTCAGATACAAATAATATTCTCCTGCTGCAGAAGCATGTGCACACGCTGTAGAAACTAGATCCCTGTCTTCAAGAGTCTACTGTCTATCGCATGAGAACAGATATACACAGACTATTCAAATACAGATGGGGTCCAGTTCAATGAGGGCACCAGAAGAGGCTCACCTAAACATGGTGGAAGAGTGATGCACGATTAACAAACACTCAGAGAGAGAATTAGGGATTCAACCTGAAGGTCAGAAAAGTAAAACAGCCAGCCACTGGGTCTTACCTCGACCTCAGTCCCAAATGGCGACCTCAGTCCCAAATGACGATCCCACTTCCTGGAATCTCAGAATGAGACCGCCTGAGAGCTGTCTCCCATTGTGTATTCCTCTCTAGGTCTGGGGATTAAGGCGTGCACCACTGGAATTAATGGTATGCACTGCCCGGTTTCTATGGCAACTGGTGTGGTTACTGGGATTAAAGGTGTGTGTTATCACTGCCTGGTCTGCAAGGCTGACCAGTGGGGCTGTTTTACTCTCTGAACTTCAGACAAGCTTTATTTATTAAGATAAAATGAATTGCCACTACAGAAGCATCTTCCTAAAGGAGGGGATGCCATTTACACCAGCAGGATTTGAAGAGAAGAGATTTCAGCAGGTGAGGAGTAAACAAAGCCTTTCCTGGCAGGCATTGGGTAGCATCTAGGACAGGATTTGGTTCAGAGGAAACCCACATTTGCTATTTGCTAGCCCTGTGGCCTCTAGAACTTTAAAATAAATGTTTAGCTTAATCTTAGACTTTTTCTTTTAAAACAATAATTATATTTTTTTTTTAGCCTGCATGTGGGAGACAGAAAAACTAGCGGGAGTCCGTTCTCCCTTTCCACCGTGCAGGTCTCAGGGATCAAAATGAGTTCCTTGGCTCTGGCAGTAAACATCTTCATTGAGCCATAATAACAGTCTCTAACTTTCAGCTTCTCAGAGTATGTGAATATGCATATCTAATAAGAGTACTTTGCTACACGGCCATCATATTGCCACATTCAGCCGCCATTGATAGAATCAGGAGAGGAAGTGACACCCAAAGCCTTGGGGTTCCTAAAAGTCTCTCAGCTCTCTTTCTTTCATCTACTATGACCAAGTGGATTTGCTTGTTCTTCACTGTGAATGGTGGAGGGGACACCTTTTAGCATTACCTACACCTGTAATCTACTGTCTCCTCATAGAAGGAAGCTTGCCTTCTGTGATTTAGCTTTATTTTACTACCCAGCTAATTCAGCACTGCATTTTAGCACAAATCCCTGGGTTCTTAACATAAAGCCTCTGTGTTTAGTACGTTTGTAGTCAAACTTCCATATCCACACACCGTATCTTCAGAATCAGCCAACCTCATATTTAAAATGTTCTAGATAAAATTCTACCGGTACAGAGGATGCCCACACTTTTTTTCTTTGTTTTTGTTGTTTTGGAGTCTGGGTTTCTCTGTGTATCCCTGGCTGCCCTGGAACTCACTCTGTAGACCTGACTGACCTTGAACTCACAGATCTTCCTGTCTCTGCAGTGCTGGGATTAAAGGTGTGTGCGTTATGTCCTGCTTCCCTAAATTATTTCCATTATTCAAGATCCTATAAATAATCTAGGGCCAATTAAAGGAGGATGTCCATAGGTTATATGTGGTATGTTAGACTTTTTTCTTGGTCATCAGTCCCTGTTTACACAGCATTTCACATTGCTTTAGGCATCATGTTCTATAGGTTAAAGAATATGGGATGATGTTCAGAGGTTACATGCCGTTAGTATATGGGATGATGTTCAGAGGTTACAGACCACTAGTATATGGGATGATGTTCAGAGGCTACATGCCGTTAGTATATGGGATGATGTTCAGAGGTTACAGGCCATTAGTACATGGGATGATGTTCAGAGGCTACATGCCGTTAGTATATGGGATGATGTTCAGAGGTTACATGCCATTAGTATATGGGATGATGTTCAGAGGTTACAGGCCATTAGTACATGGGATGATGTTCAGAGGTTACAGGCTATTAGTATATGGGATGATGTTCAGAGGTTACATGCCATTAGTATATGGGATGATGTTCAGAGGTTACATGCCATTAGTATATGGGATTATGTTCAGAGGTTACAGGCCATTAGTATATGGGATGATGTTCAGAGGTTACAGGCTATTAGTATATGGGATGATGTTCAGAGGTTACATGCCATTAGTATATGGGATGATGTTCAGAGGCTACATGCCGTTATTATATGGGATGATGTTCAGAGGTTACAGGCCATTAGTATATGGGATGATGTTCAGAGGTTGTAGGCCATGGTAGTGCTGTTTTATAGGCCTGAAGCTGTTAGTGTTGGAACTGGTAAGAGCTCCTGAGACTAGCTTCACAGGATATGAAGGGATGACTGTACTTTGTTCACACAATTTGCTGCTTTTTCTTTTCCCCAAGTCAATTTGATTTAGAGGAGGGAAGGGGACAGGCTTCTGTTTACTCTCCTGTACCTAGAATACATAAAACTAGGAGCATAATTTGACCGATTCAAGAGCCTTTTGGTTTTGCGTTTGAGATGTATTTTTACCTTTATTATGTGTATGCGTGTGTGCCTGTGTGAGGATATCCACCTCATTCATGCAGGAGTCCTTGGAGGCCAGCGAAGAGCCTAGGGCACCTTCGAGCTGGAGTTTTAGGTGGTTGTGATTTGCCTGATGGAGATGCTAGGAATCTGTCTCTGACCGGCCATGCTTTAAATCACTGAGCCGTCTCCCTAGTCTCCACTGACTAAAAAATATTTGAAGAAAATGATACAAATATGAAAAATTTAACAGAAAATGTATTTATTATTTGTGTGTGTCCACGTGTGGAGGTCAGAGGACAACTTTTCGGAGTGGAGTCTCTCTTTCCAACGTTGTGTGGGTTCAGGAACAGAACTTAGGTTACCAGGTAAACAGTTTTCCCTGCTGGGTCATCTTGCCAGCCCTCAAAAGCCTGTTTAGAAGAATTTGCTCTTGAAAAGATCCCCAATACCAAATCTCTGGGTTTTCAAGGTCCATGCTTCAGAGGTGAGGTTCCAGGGGTCTCTGAATAATTTTTTTAATTAAGAAAACTTGCTAGCATTAGGCTTAATAGTGCATAATCCCAGCACCGAGGAGGCAGAGGTCTATAATTCCAGCACTTAGGAGGTTGAGACAGGAGAATCAGGAGTTCTACCTCCTTCTTATTTACATAGTGTTCAAGGCCAGCAGAACAAAATCTAGCTTCATTAGTCGAGGCTTAGCTCTAGAAGTGGAGATGTGAAATACACCAAACCAAGCCAAGGTGGCAATCAACATCTTTCCAGGGAGGTGTCTTAAGGCCTTCGGTTAGGGAATTCAGCATCCCCGTTCACGTGTTTGGAAAGACGGGAAAAGTCTTTACACCAATTTAAAAACTTTCCCCCAGAACTCAGGGGGATTAACATATAAATTCAGAGGACAGGGAGGTAGATTTCTTGCTTCTCTCCAAATGGAAGCTGAGATTAATTATGGGGCTCACCTGTCCCTGGAAACAGGTCAGATAATAGCTGCTGGCTGCACGTTGCCACAGCCCCACAGTTCTAAGCAACTCACTCACTTTGATCAGCTCATTCTTTCTCAGCAGGCCTGAAATGGAGCCACAGGGACACAGTGCTCGGTTTATAAGCACGTTCATTTTGCCTTTTGTTTGTCTTTAGCAGTTGGAGATTAAGGAGTAAAAGGGGATTTCGGTTTTCAACCACCCTCCTTCTAATCACCTGACACATTGTTCCTGGCAGTTTCATCACTTGGGTTTCCCCAACCCAATCAGGTATGCAGTTGCTTTGTCTAATGTAGGTTATATTGCAGAAAGCCTTCTCAGAACTTCTGCTGCCGCTCGGTTCCATAAAAACTACTGAGAAAATATGCCTTTGTCAGACTTTTTGTAATATTTTAGCTAACATTTTAAATAAATCAGATGCTTTTAAGGTATTTTACAAAGACTATTGCTGCGTCCATTTTACACAAGCAGGGAATCAAATCAGCTTATATATGTTGGTAGAGTAAAATTTTATTCAGAATTCAGAGTCTGGAAGCATGAGTTTGTTATTATTCCAACTCTGGACACAGTTTTCTGAACTGAAGAAAAACAACCTTCATTCTACTTTAGGAACAAAACCAGATAAACACACATATGCACACACACACACACACACACACAGAGAGAGAGAGAGAGAGAGAGAGAGACAGAGACAGACAGAGAGACAGAGAGAAAGGGAGAGAGAACTACAGTCAATATCCCTGATGAACATAAATGCAAAAATTGTTAATAAAATACTTGCAAACTGAGTACAGGTACATTTCAAAAAGATCATCCATTATAATCAAGTTGGCTTTATCCCTGAGATTCAGGGATGGATGGGTCAACATACAGGGACCATTACAGAAATCCACAACTTGCCAGGTGGCACACGCCTTTAATCCCAGCACTAGGGAGGCAGAAGTAGATGGATCTCTGTGAGTTCAAGGCCAGCCTGGTCTACAAGAGCTAGTTCCAAAAAAGAAAAGAAAAGAAAAGAAAAGAAAAAAAGAAAGAAAGAAAGAAAGAAAGAAAGAAAGAAAGAAATCCACAGCTCAAAATGCAGAGAACAACTGACTGTGGGCAAGCCAACATCTATAGTACAACCCTACATCCAAGGCTCAGGAACATTGTGGAAAGATCGTAAGAGCCAGGATGTCTGCTGTGGGGTGTGTCGTGTGTCTTCTATATATGACAGGGAAGCAGAACCCATGAAGTCTAAAAACCATGGCCTCCTAAACCGGACCTGCATATTGACAACTGACATGCCAACTGGTGAGGGGAATCACACAAAACATTTTTTAAAATTTTACTAATTTTAGCCAGGCGGTGGTGGCACACGCCTTTAATCCCAGCACTTGGGAGGCGGAGGCAGGTGGATCTCTGTGAGTTCAAGGCCAGCCTGGTCTAGAAGAGCTAGTTCCAGGACAGGAACCAAAAGCCACGGAGAAACCCTGTCTCGAAAAAAAAAAAAAATTTACTAATTTTGTTTGAGATTGAAGGCATGCACTATGCAGGCAAACTATAGGAAATTAATGGTTGCCCAGAGAGAGAACCCTCCAGAGACAGTCCCTGGATATGTTACCCAATCCCAAGTGGTGTGCTTTAGATACATGTACATATGAGCAATGCTGAAGGGGCTCAGCAGTCTAGCAGAACAATACTTAAAGGAGAGGCTGAGCTGTGTGTGGGCATGCATTTAATCCCAGGATCCAGGAGGCAGGTGCAGTCAGAGCTCTGAGTTCCAGGACAGCTGGCTCTACATAGTGAGTTCCAGGACAGCCTGCTCTACATAGTGAGTTCCAGGACAGGCAGGGCTACATAAAGAGTCCCTGGCTCAAAAAAACAAAACAAAACACAACAGCAAAGAAGACCCTGAATTTGAGAGGGAGTGGAGCAGACAGGGAAGGAACTGGGAGAAAGAGGGGATGGAAATGATATAAACAACCACTCTAGAGTGGAGGGTCTCAACCACCTAATGCTGTGACCTGGTGACCCCAACCATAAAATTATTTTTATTGCTACTTCATGACTGTAATTTTACTACTAAGTGGTGTCTCTGCTCCTAAGACCTTCAGAAATAAGTGGTTTTCTGATGGTTGGAACCCACAGGTTGAGAATTGCTGCTCTAGAATAACAAAATTTATCAGAACTTATAGAATGAATCTCTCTCCTTCTCCCTCTTTCTCTCCATATATTTGGGGAGAATATATACATGGAGATTTATTAGGATTACTCACAGGCTGTGATCCAGTGATTCCAACAATGGCTGGCTATGAATAGAAAGACCAACAACTCAGAAGTTGCTCAGCCCATGAGGCTGGATGTCTCCTCTGGCTCTCAGTGTATACCGGAATACTGAAGAAGTAGACTCTAATGCCAATGGACTTGCTAGCAAGGCAAGAGCAAGCACACAGAGAGCAGAAGCTTCCTTCTGTCCTGTACAGGCCTCCAAGAGATTAGATCTGGATAAAGGTGTGTGCGCCTCAAAGATCTAGTTTAGAAGTCGATCTTCCCACTTCAAATTAATCAAAAATTCCTCACAGATGTGTTCTTCATTTTTGGGTTTTAGTTGATTCCAGATGTAGTCAAGGTGACAGCCTACCAGCACATGTATTTAACTTTATTTATTAAAAAAAACAGGCAAATGTAAGTCTTTGAGTTCTGTGATGGTATCCTAGCAATCCAAGTAAAACCCAAGGAGGAGGAGGCTGCAGGAACGTGGTTGTTGTCAGTGAGTCAGAACTTGAGGTCCTGGACTTGGGACCGGTCTTTGTTGACTAATCTCTCAACCTGTGAGATCTGACCAGGTAGAAACTACATCTTTATAGAATTGAACAACAGAACTCTGTGCCAGGGAGTCAGGGTGGGGCTGCAGGAGAAATCCCACAGGAGATCACAAGAGTATTTATTTGTGTTGACTGTGAGGCTAGAGGAGAAGAGTGGTTTGGGTTAAATTTTTACAAATAAGTGCAACAAATGATTCTAGATTTTATATTGCATCCTGAGTCAGAAAAGCAAGCAAGTAAACATTTTTTTTCCTGCAGCAGGTATTTGAGAGATAAGTGGTAAAATTTTAATAAGGTTGTTATGGTTTGAATATGAATGTTCCAAAAAGGCTCTTGCATAAAAACACGGTTGGTACCTGATAACGCATGGCTTAGAAGTGGGATCCTGGGAAGTGAATCATTAATGCTCTAGTCTCCTCAGTGAATTAACTCATGGATGGGTTCATAATTGAACTGATTATTGAGAGGGTGGTAAGAACTGTCGGATCTGGGGCCTCATTAGAGGCACTAAATTTCAGTCCCTGAAAGAACTTATGTTTCCTCCCATTGTTGCCTCTTGCTTCCTCTGCACCCTGGCAGCCATGAGATGAACACTTTTCCACTCTTAGACTTTCCTGCCTCAGGTCCAAAAGCAAGAGGACCAAATGACCAGGTACCGAAAACTATGGATGAAAATACATCTTTGTCCGTCAGTTGATTTCCTCCGACATTTTGGAAAACCAGTTTTTAGGGCTTAGATGTGAAGTAACCCCTCAATAGGGCTCATGTCTTGTTAGCTGGGCTCTCAGTGAGATGATTAACGTAATCAATAGGTTATTGGGGGATGAGATCTGCCTAGGAAGAAAAAGGTTGACACCCAACTAAACACACAGTCCACATCAGCCTTTTCACCATTTTTATGGCCCGAAGAACGTGTGCTTGTTGGGCCCTAAAGCCCCACCAAGGAGGAGGTCGCCCCAAGAGACACTCAGCACGGTTGATGCAATAGCAAGAGGAATTTTTATTCTGCCATGGCAGAGGTCCCTCAGCCTCGAGAGAAGGACCCCTGCTTTGTCTATTACAAGCTCTTTTAAAGGAAAACCCACAAAATCAGGGAGGGGGTAGTACAGAATCAAAGGGAAAGTCCAGAAATCATTTGTCAACTATTTTGACCAGTTCATTCAATGGTCAGCTAACTCTACTTGGTCAATGTTATGGCGATTACAAGGAGGAACACCTGCAGGTGGTCTCACCCCAGTTCCGGGGTCCGGGTCTATTGAAGAAAGACTACAGTGGGGATGGAAAGTACTCAAAGCTCCCGTGCATGCGTGGTTGGTTACCAGGGTCCTGGTTCCCAGGAAGGGGGGGGGGTGCAGTAATGCTAAGGTGCCCCAAAGTGTTTCATGCTCATAGACACCAAGATCTTCATAATCCCTGTAGACTAGATACAACTCCAAAATAGAACTGATACATTTATTTATTAACAGCTATGGCTGGTGGCACCCACACCCTTAATCCCAGCATTCAGGAGGCAGAGGCAGACAGATCTTTGTGAGTTCAAGGCCAGACAAGCCAAAGTGGCTGGGGGAAAGCCCGTGAGGCCTCAACCCTCAACAAAAGAGCTACAGGCAACCGAGGAGTGCTGAGAGTGGGGGAAATAGTCTTCCCCAGGGAAGAGCACACCAACTGGCTACCCAGAATCAGATGGTCAGCCTGGAAACATACAGACAAGTAACATTACACAGACTAAGCAAGTTATATTTAGGAATATGTATGTATATACATATGCACACACACACACACACTCGTAGCAACAATTAATGAAGAAAGAGGCCATGTATAGATGGAAGTTTCTGTCCCACGGCCATTCAGTTCCAATAAACACACAGGGGCTTATAACAATTATAAACTGTTTCTCAATAAGGCATTCTCATCTTGCTTCCTCTGCGTCTGGGTGGTGACTACATCTCTTTATCTGGTTGCCCTGCCTATACTTCCTGCCTGGCTAGTGGCCATTCAGCGTTTTATTAAACCAATAAAAGTGACAAGTCTTTACAAGCACAAGAACATTATCCCATAGCATTTCCCCTTTTTTCTTTTCAAAACAAGAACCCTGAATCTAATCTCCTTTGTTTAACCTTTTTCTGACCATTATCCATAACAACTTGTAACCAACACTCTAAATGAAGACAAACATCTATAATCCTTTTTTTTTTTTTTTTTTTTTGAATGTGGGCATAGCTTTCTAGGCTTCTTCCTGCTGATTGGGGGCACTGATATTCTTATGAGGACCCAAAGAAAATTTAGGATTATAGTCAAGTACTGACTGGAGTATTCAGTGACAGTGGATCAAGCCAGCAGTCCTGAAACTTTTTGGATATAGAACTCAAAGGAAACTGCAATGGAGATGCTCTGAAACATGGGATCATCTTGGTCATCTGTTCCTATTGGAGATGTTTTGGGGGTCTTCCTCAATCAAACCTTATTTCTCTTAACCAAGAATGAATCCACAGCCTTTTATTTCCTGTGGAAACAAAAGCAAAACTTCTTCTCCAAAGTAACATATCTTTTAACTTAAATTTTGAAGTCGGCATTTTCAAAATATATAGATTGGATTAATTCAGCAACATGTATAATCAAATGTCTTTTAGTAGCTGTTGTTCCTTCGTTAGCAGTCAAACAATACAAAGACAGTGCAATAACATACAGTAGCCAGACTCTCTGTGTATTTTCCATCTTCACATGGTTTTTTATTCTATTTCTTTTCTTTTATTTTTTTTTATTATTTTTTTTTTTTTAGATAGCGTTTCCTCTGTGTATCTTTGGCAGTCCTGGAACTCACTCTGTATACCAGGCTGGCCTTGAACTCACAGAGATCTGCCTTACTCTGCCTTCTAAGTAATGGGATTAAAGGCATGCACCTCCATAACTGACTACTCAGTTTCTTTTTTTTAAAGGACTTTCTCTATCCTTTTTTTTCTCTCCCAAGCCTACGTATATTTTTAAATACATTGCATACCATTCAGAGTTTTTTTTTCCTTTTTTTTTTTCTGAATCTGTCTTTATTGTGTATCTGTAATCATTTTCTGACCAGGAGAGTTTTTAATCTGCTGAGTGATATGGATAGGATTAAAACTGCAGATTTGGCAGCTAGTTCCACCCCATTCCTTAGCTTTTTGAGGAATTCTTGAAGCTTTAGCTTCATGGTGGAGGTACTGGCAGAAGCCACATTTATTGTCATGACTCTATGAAGTTTCTAGGTACATGGCAGCACCAAGAAGCCTGGTACTGGCTGCTCATAAACACCATTTAAGTGTTCGGTGATAGAACCTTTTAAAAGAGCTGTGAGATTTTGCCAATAACACTGAGCCAGGAAGCCTCTCTTAAAGTCAAGCTGTGCCTCCTGCAAACAAAGCCCACTGGAGAAAAGATGGTTAGCAAGAGGCTGCCTTGACACTGACTCTGTTTTTGTCTGTCTAGAATTCTTTTTTTTTTTTTTGTTTAGGTTTTATTTTTGCTTTTTGAGACAGGGTTTCTCCGTAGCTTTGGAGTCTGTCCTGGAACTAGCTCTTGTAGACCAGGCTGGCCTCAAACTCACAGAGGTCTGCCTGCCTCTGCTTCCCGAGTGCTGTGAGTGACAAAAAAATGGAGGAAGAAAGTTTTATTTATTTATTTATTTACTTATTTATTTTGCCTGCTTGCCTTCAATCTTTTTTTCCAAACACAATATTTTTACTGATTATTTGACACAATGAACCTTGATCTCACTTACTTCTCATTCCCCTCAGGTCCACCCTCCCACCCTTGTGTCCTACACCCAAAAGAAAACAACACACCCAAGTCCAGTTTGTGTTGCCCAATACTCACTGGAGCAAGGTCAAACTCCCAGTGGCCACCCCATTAAAGGTGATGGAGTCCTTCCCCACCTCTCTGCCAGAAGCCAGTAACTGTGAAGAGCTACACTTCAGCATCTTTATCACAATTCTTAAGAACTCTCTTCAATGGCTTTCTGTCTGGACTGTTTTTCTTTTCTTTTCTTTTCTTTTCTTTTCTTTTCAGGGCAGGGGGTGGCACAGAGCCTTCAATGTCTCTCATTCTCAATTATAAATCTGTAGTCATCAATACCACTACAAAAGAAGCTTCCCTGCCTGTAACAACCTGTAGCAGCATGGACCACAGACATCCTTGTGATCCACACCATGGAAGGAGAATTGACTCCTACAGGTTGTTCTCCTGCCTCCACACATGTGCCATAGTGTGGATTGCACACACACACACACACACACACACACACACACACACACACACGTGTAATACAAAATAAATAATGTTGATGCATTGTGATGTCTATTGTTAAGAGAGATTGTTTTTTTTTATTAATTAATTTATTTGTGTGTGTTTGTACACACACATGTGTCATGGTATGCATGTGGAGGTCAAAAACAACATTTGAGAGCTGATTCTCTCCTTTCTTTCGTGGATTGCAGAGACTGAGCTCAGGTCATCAGGCTTGACAGCAAGCACGTTAACCAGCTGAGCTATTCCGATGGCCCCTAATGACTATTATTTTTAACTGAGTTAATTTCAGCTTAATCGCCATTTCATAAAATTTCTAAATGAATTGATAATTCTAAAATAAATCACTTTTAGGAAATAATTGGCTTCAATACTGTGTTTTACTCTAGTGTGCCATGGTCCCATGGCAGCCTGGGTTTAGGTCCTGAGATCAGAAAGGGCGTCAATGCAAAGAAAAGAATTGTTTGATCACTGAATGAGTTTCACACAAGTGGCCAGCCCTGAGTAGCTCCAGTCACCTTTATTTATACATCAAAAGCAAGCATGTGTTTTCCATATGAACAAACAAGTTTTTCTCAACCCCCAATGTTAACCTCTAGCAAAAACAAGTATATCAAATATGTTTATCCCCCAACTTGTATATCAAAACATCTTGAAACCAAAAACAACACTTACCATTTTGTTAGCTTGGCTGAATATCAAGCCAGGCACATCCTGTCTTAACAAAACTAAATGTTGATTGACATAGGCACACATTTTCAAGAATAATAATCCTGTTCAAAGCATATTTACAGAAATAGCAGTGATCTGCCTCTGATCCTGTCAGCACTGAACCAGGACAGCTCCCGGGGTCTGGAGTGACAGCTGGCATCCCCAGACAAGAAACCTGAGAAGCATCAGCTCCCAAAGAATTTTAGGGGAAAATATTTGAGGAAAAAAATGGTGTTTTTGGAAATGATCACATCTGTTCCATATGTGACTGACAAATAACATGAAAAACCGGAAGAGACTCATCAATATTCTGAGAGAGAAGAGCGTGTGCAGGCCACACGGTCTCAGCACCCTGGTCCGTGTCAAGTGAGATTGTCCTCATGGGCTTTGCCTCATCTGGAGACCCATTGGGCAAGCTTATATACTGGTCTGAAACTGTGCTGCATGGCTCCCACACTAGCGAACATAATATAGAAGTTTATGGTTGAAAGCATAGAATTACTTAATTGCACTCAAATCATGATGCTCTCTTGAGGAAAGTACTGCGCTGTCTAAAATTATTAGTAACATTTTATAAGCGCAAAAGCAAATTGTTGAAGAAAATTGAGAACGCTATGAAATTAGGTCCTGGAATAAGACTTAGAGTTTTTGGTTCTTGTTTTGGCACCAAATCATAGGCCATGGCAACTTTTAGAATTCAGTCAAAAACTTTAAAAACTTCCAAGGTAACCTGAATTAGTTAATACACAATATTAATGCCCAATCCTTTTTTTTACATCATCCAATATATACTTAAACTAAGATATAAAAAAATGTTTTCAGTCTCCATTTACCTAAGCTAAGAAATAAAATAAGTAAGGGTAATAGAAATAGGAAAGGAAGAAACCAAATTATCTATTTGTAGATACATGATCTTATGTTCTCAGACTTAATTAACACTTTCAGTAAACTAGGCAACCACAAAGCCAAAAATCAGTAGCTTTTCTATATACCAGTAACTAACTTCCTCAGACAGAAAAGGAAATCCTATTTACACCTGCTTCAAAAACACCTAGAAATAAACCTAACTAATGAGGTGAAAGACTTCTCCAACATAAACACAGAAGAGCAACCTGGGTTTGATCCCAATCGCCATATAAAAGCGCCGTGTTGACACAGGACTATCCTGGCACTCGAATGCTGGAGGAAGGAGGATTAGAGATCTCACATCATTTCCAACTACACAGAAAGCTTGAAGCTCAAGGCCAGCCTGGGATGAATGAGATACAGAACAACAAGAAAACACACATGGCCAAAATACTCTTGAGAAAGGACTCAACATCCTTGGTCATCAAGGAAATTCAGGTTAAAATGATGTGGAGAATCCATCTCATTTGTTCAACAACAAAGAGAAGGGGAAATCCTTATGTACTGCTGCTGGAAATGTAAACCAGGGCAGCCACTGTGCAAATCAGTAAAGAGTTTGCTCCAAAAACTAAAAATTAGATTACATGTGATTCAACTGTCCCTCTCCTGAGAATGTTCCCAAAGGACTCTAAATCAGCACACTGCAGAGACACGCACACTTTTTGCTTATTGCTGCAGTATTCATGACAGCAAGATCTGGAAGCAGTGTAGACATCCATCAACAACAGATGAATGAATGGGTAAAGAACATGTGGTACACATACCTTTGTCAATGAAAATTTATTCAGCTATAAAGAAGAATGGAATTATTACATTTGAGAGGAAATTCATGGAAGGGAGTGTCATTGTAATTTAAAATAAGCTGGATTTAGAGAAACAACATCATGTGCTTTCTCTCCTATGTGGATTCTAGATCCAATTGTGTGTGTGTGTGTGTGTACCTATACAAACATGTATGAGGGCATGGGGGGTAAAGAAGGTGACCAGAGAAAGAGGAAGAGATTTAAAGTGGCAGTAGGAACAAGAGAGGATAATGGCATACGTTGTCTGAAGGCAGAACTATCTGAGGAAGGGAAAGAATTGTTTTCTTCAGCCAGGTCCTCTGCTAATGGCCCATTCTGATATGAATTCAGAAATGGATTTTAGAAACTTTTAAAATGACTTATTTATTTTTATTTTATGTGCATTGGTGTTTTGCCTATATGTGTGAGGGACTTGGATACTGTGGAGGGGGTTATAGCTAATTGGGAGCTGCCATGTGGGTGCTGGGAATTAAACCTGAGTCCTCTGCAAGAATAGCCAGTGCTCTCAGCCACAGACCCATCTCTCCAGCCCTTAGAAATAAATTCTAATTCACTGATGGCTAGGGTCCTTCACGATTCAACCACCTCTCAATAACTCATCAGCTTAACTAAGCTTTAACATGTGAATCTTAGGGGAACATTTTAGACTTAAACCTTGGATATGTGAGGTCTGTTTCTGCATTCTCTATCCTATTCTGTTCATTGATTCTATTTGTCTATCCCTCCACTGATATCATACTTTCTTGGTTGTTGTATGTATGACAATAATATTTAAGTCTGTTTGGAGTCAGGTGTGGTGATGCATCTGTAATGCCAGTACTTGGGAGGTGGCGGGAGGAGATTGGAAAATCAAGAATATCCTTGGCTTCACAGGATGTCTAAGCCTGGCCTGAGTTATACCCTGACTCAAAAAAAAAAATTAGCAGAAAAATTATTTGAGTTAGTCTAAATTTCTAGGATTTATGCTCTTCCATGTAAATTTTAGAGCAAGGTAATCTGTGTTTACAGATAATCTATTTACTTTTCTTTATAGTGACTGTGTACATTATCATTATTGTTTTATTATTGTTATTGTGGTGGGGATGTTTTGCGACAGTTGTTATGTAGCACAGGCTGGCTGCCTTGCCTCCAAAGGGCTGGGCTTACAGCATGCACCACCACAGACCTTAGACCACGTTCTTAATTTTAACTCTCCATGTTCATCATTATCACATAGACCTCAGTCTTCATTCTGCATGTTCATCATTAGTACATAGACTCCAGTCTTCATTTTGCATGTTCATCATTAGTACATAGACCTCAGTCTTCATTCTGCATGTTCATCATTAGTACATAGACCTCAGTCTTCATTCTGCATGTCCATCATTAGTACATAGACCACAGTCTTCATTCTGCATGTCCATCATTAGTACATATACCCCAGTCTTATATTCTGCATGTTCATCATTAGCACATAGACCCCAGTCTTGCATTCTGTACATTCATTATTAGCACACAGACCCTCCCTAGTCTTGTATTCTGCATGTTCATTCATTAGACTGGAGGACCAGTTCCCAGCAGTGCAGAGCTTGAAAGAAATGCATGGAGTACTATGACTTTTTGATTTGAGGGGGTAAGGGGAAAGACACTCTGTTGACTTCTTTCAGAACTTTTGATTCTTTTGCATTCTCTGATTCCCTATTTTTCCTCTACAGTTTATAAATCCCAACAAAAATCTTTCAGGCAATATAGAAATTACAACGTGGTCAAGAACAGGTCAAAGAGGGAATGTTATTGGTTTTTCCAGTGTTCAAACAGTATTGGTTTCCATCTGTGTCTTGGCTACTAGGTCACGAATGTCACTTCCATGCATTCCTTGAACCAGAATGGCAGGAGGCTCTCAATAGCAGCTGTCATGCAGGAAAGTCAAGACTCAAACTTGCAAACTATAACAATTAGTTATTTCTTCATTAGGTTACAACAAATTAGGCAATTTCTCTGTAATCTTTTCTTAACCTGCTACTCGGGTTTTACTTTGGTGTTGTTTGCTTTCTTTTGTTTTGGTGGGGAGGGGGGCAGGTTGTACTTTTGTTTCTCTGGTAGCTTTAAAGCATATAATAAACCCTGTCTTTTTTTTATTTGAGTATCTTTCATAATAAGTAAAAGATAAATAAGGACAATCTCAAATCTTCATGTGTTCCATAGCTTCCTTTCAGCTGAAGGATAATAAAAGGGACCCTTCTATCATTTAACCAACACCAGTAATCCTATTACACTATCCTATGCCTCAATTACTTTGTTGAACACAGAGCTAAAGGATATGAACAAAACCTCATTGTCTCGAATTCAAAACCACTCTTAGCCTTTATCATGCATGTTACATGGAATGTCCAAGTGATAATTACATGACAGTTAATTATTTTCTGTTCTTTTACTGTTTCATTAACAAGATTCACTGTGATTCTAATTTTGGAGAAATCCAAAACCTCTCAGACACACCAAGAATACCACATGATTTCATAATCTGAAAACTGTAAACTTGAGGAGGTTGGATTTTCTTGACATTCTCAAGTGTGTAAACACACAATGGTCAATAAAACACTGCTTATCTGCACACAGTGGATAAGATTCAGAAAAAGACTCTCTGGTATACTGCGTTCTAGAAGGAGCTCTGTACCTAGTGTTCATAACTTGGGAAACAGCAAAAGACTTTCCCCCTCATATATGGAACACAGTAGAGGTTTGGTGAAATCAAAATACATTTTGGAGACTATTTTTTCAAAATTTCTCCTCTTTAAATGATACTTGTATTACTTATTATGTTTGAATTAAATTTGTGACTATTGTGGTGTTTGATGTGGGACTGAATTTTTTTGAGACAAGGTCTTTCTATGGCTGTCCTTGAACTCTCTATGTATGGCCTTGATCTCACAGAAATCTGCCTGTCTCTGCCTCCTGAGTGCTGGGATTAAAGGTGTGTGTCATCACTGCTAGGCAGTAGTGTCAACTGGATTGGACTGAAAGAAATCTAGTGTTTGTCTCCAAGTGTGAAATTAGATCATCGGTCTGTCTATTGATGGATCAAAAATGTAAATAGATTATTTTGATCTGATGGAATATGGAAGGTGGGGTCTAGTTGGCAGAAGTAGGGTACTCAGGGCATGGTTTTGAAAATTATATATTATTTCTGGTCTCTCTGTCTGTCTTTGTCTCTGTCTTTCTGTCTTTCTCTGTCTCTCTCCTTCTTTACCACTATGAACATACTTATATAGGATGTCTTTCTGTATATGTGTTGCTTTTATTGGTTAATGAATAAGGCTGCTTTGGCCTATGGAAGGGTAGAATATAGCCAGGTTGGAAGAGATATAGAGAGAGAATAGGCAGAGTCAAAGAGATGTCATGTAGCTGCCGAGGGAGGCAGACACCATGTAGCTGCCAAAGAAGCAAGAGGTAACAAACCACAAGCCTCGTGGTAAGATACAAAATAATAGAAATGGGTTAATTTAAGATATAAGAGCTAGCTAGAAATATGCCTGAGCTGTTGGCCAAGCATTGTTGTAACTAATAGAGTTTCTGTGTGATTATTCAGGTCTGAGCTGCTAAGAGACCAAGGTGAAGTCTCTGCTTACATTCTGCCATATTGTTCTGACTGGTCTTTGCCTCAACATAGCTATGGAAACAGTGGAGAGAAACATTAGTCTAAATAATCTTAATCAATAAAAACTAGGAGTCAGATATCACAGTAGACACCTGGAAGACCAGAGAATCAGGAATAGCCTCCAGTTGCTTCCTAACTCTCTCGTGCCACATCTGAAATGCCCAAGATCCTGTCTACACCCCATCTTATCACTTCCTGTCTCCAGCTCCTGAGTGTTGGGGTTAAAAGTGTGTGCCTCCACAATCCAGCTTCTATGGTTAACTAGTGGCTACCTCTGGTCTCTGACCTCCAGGCAAGCTTTATTTGTCAGAACACAAACAGAATATCACACATTTCCCCCTTTGTGTCTGAACAAAAGTGAAGGTTTTAACTAACATAGAGAAACATTATACAATAAACACAACAACTATATACAAACATATAAAGCAATAATTACATTAACAATGTCTAATCCATATGCACTTGACAAATTCAGAGAAAATACTCCATTGTCTATCCTATCTTGGTGAATTCAAAGTGTTGTACTAATTCACTTTATATCCTAACTTATATTACCAACTCAGAACTACCTTTTATGACTATTAAACACTTTATATCTCTTTTGTGAGATTCATTTCTGAACTTTTAACAAGGAAAACTATAACTATCTAGTCTTCAACTCCATCAGAGACCCAAAAGGGAAATATTATTACCCAAGGAAGCAGGAAAAGTGAAAAAGCAACTTCCAAAAAAATGTGAGCAATGACAGAGACAGCTGACTGCCTGGACAGTTACCCAAGGTTCCTCTGAGGCATCCATCTTTGACCTACAGGTCTAGATTATCTGACAGACTTTTCTGTGAAACAAGATATTCTGAAGGGCTGTCTTACCTTGTCTTGGCAAAGTTCGGCAATCACTTTCTTTTGTGGCCTGTTTGTCTAATTAGGACAGGACACTGTCAGAAGTTGAGGCAAGGGCAGTTTCTTGCTCAGTGGCTAACTTTTGCCACAAAGGAAGTAAACTCCATGTAGAGTTTCTTAGATGCCCATCATCTTCTCTAAAATAGATTGGTGCTACCAGGAGCAGATATGTTTCATTGTCATAAAAGAAGAACTTTATGTTATTAAAACATCTTAAATGCCTAAATGCCATATTCTATAGATCTCTGAAAGGTTTGAAGATGACCTGTTTATCTAAAATATATCTCCATTTGACCTTGAAAACATACCTAACATATGGTTACCAATTTGTGATGTGGGATTCTCCTCTGTATGCTGTGAAAACCATTGGTTAATAAAGAAACTGTCTTAGGCCTGTGATAGGGTAGAGCAGAGCTAGACAGGGACAACTAAACTAAATGCTGGAAGAAAGGAGGTGGAGTCAGGGAGAAGCCATGTAGCCCCGCCCAAGTCAGATGCTGGAACTTTACCTGGTAAGCCACAGCCTTGTAACAATACACAGCTTAATAGAAATGGGTTAAATTAAGACATAAAAGTTAGCCAATGAGAAGCTAGAGCTAACGGAACAAGCAGTGATTTAATTAATATAGTTTCTGTGTGGCTATTTCAGGACTCTGGAAAGCCAGGAACACCCACACGAACTCCTACTACAAGTTTGATTGTAATAAGTGACTAACTACTAACCTGCATTTCTTTATTATCCTAAATAGTTTTAAATGCTAATTAACCCAATTAAAAAATGGGGCACTGAACTGAACAGAGAATTCTCAACAGAAGAAATTCAAATGGCCAAAAGACACTTAAGGTCATGCTCAACCTCCTTAGCGATCAGGGAAATGCAAATCAAAACAACTTTGAGATATCATTTTACACCTGTCAAATGGCTAAAATCAAAAACACCAATGATAGCCTTTGCTGGAGAGATTGTGGAGGAAGGGGTATCCTCATCCATTGCTGGTGGGAATGCAAACTTGTCCAACCACTTTGGAAATCAGTGTGGCGGTTTCTCAGGAAAATCGGGATCAACCTACCCCAGGACCCAGCAATACCACTCTTGGGAATATACCCAAGAGATGCCCTATCATATTACAAAAGCATTTGTTCAACTATGTTCATAGCAGCATTATTTGTAATAGCCAGAACCTGGAAACAACCTAGATGCCCTTCAATGGAAGAATGGATAAAGAAAGTGTGGAATATATACATATTAGAGTACTACTCAGCGGTAAAAAACAATGACTTCTTGAATTTTGCATACAAATGGATGGAAATAGAAAACACTATCCTGAGTGAGGTGTCCCAGACCCAAAAAGATGAACATGGGATGTACTCACTCATAATTGCTTTCTAGCCGTAAATAAAGGACATTGAGTCTATAATTTGTGATCCTAAAGAAGCTCAATAAGAAGGTGAACCCAAAGAAAAACATATAGTTATCCTCCTGGATATGGGAAGTAGACAAGATTGCCGGGCAAAAAATTGGGATCTTGGGGGTGGGGTGGGATAGAGGTAAGGGGAGATGGGGAGAGAAAAGTGAGAAGGGGGGTTGGGGGAACTTGGGGAATTGGGATGGTAGGGATAAAGGAAGGATGGATATGGGAACAGGGAAGCATATATCCTAATTAAGGGAGCCATCTTAGGGTTGGCAAGAGACTTGAACCTAGAGGGGCTCCCAGGTGCCCAGAGGGATGTCCCTAGTTAGTTCCTTGGGCAGCTGAGGATAAGGAACCTGAAATGGCCCTATCCTATAGCCATACTGACGAATATCTTGCATATCACCATAGAACCTTCATCTGGCGATGGATGGAGATAGAGACAGAGACCCACATTGGAGCACCAGAATGAGCTCCCAAGGTCCAAAGGAGGGAGAACATGAGCAAGGAAGTCAGGACGGCGAGGGGTGCACCCACCCACTGAGACAGAAGGACTGATCTATTGGGAGCTCACCAAGGCCAGCTGGACTGGAACCGAAAAAGCATAGGATAAAACCGGACTCTCTGAACACGGCGGACAATGAGGGCTGATGAGAAGTCAAGGACAATGGCACTGGGTTTTGATCCTACTTCATGTTCTGGCTTTTTGGGAGCCTAGTCAGTTTGAATGCTCACCTTCCTAGACCTAGATGGAGGGGGGAGGACCTTGGACTTTCCACAGTGCGGGGAACCCTGACTGCTCTTCGGACTGGAGAGGGAGGGGGAAAAGAGTGGGGGGAGGGGGAGGGAAATGGGAGGCTGGGAGGAGGCAGAAATTTTTTTTCCAATAAAAAATTAAAAAAAAGAATCTAAAAAAGTAGTTTGTAATAATAACTTTCAAGGACTAGAAAATTGTATTACATTGCTAAATGTTAAATGTTATAGAGGTAAAATAATTTGAACAAGAGTTGAAATGTATGTATAGTATGTTCCCCAAAATAACCTCAATTTTGTGTCAATATACAAAAATCCATACCAATGCAAAATATTGAAGATTAATAGCTGTGTTTTTGTTCAAAAAATAGGTTTAATAATCTGCCCTTTAATTCTATCATACTTATATCCCCCTTGTCTTTCCAAAAGAAGATTCTTGAATCTAATCTCCTTTGTTCAGTTTTTCCCTGACCATTACTGAATAACAACTGGTAACTAACCACCCCCAAAATGATGACAAATATCCATAACCCATTGAACCACAAAAACCACCCACCCCACCTCTTGGAAATGTGAGTACCATGTTCTTAAGGTTACTTCCTGCTGTCTGGGGTCAAAAGCATATTTAGGGGACCCTAAACAAAATTAGGATAATTGTCAAGTCCTGGGAGAGCTAGCTGTATCATTTGTTGTCCAGTCTCTGTTTAATGGGAAAGGGCAGGGCTTGTTTCAAGTCCTGGCTTGAATAGTCTGTGAGGCTGGACCATCTCAAATATCTACCTCAAAATTGTTCTGAGCATATTGTAGCCAAAAGCCGATCTTTAGGTGGTGTTTTTCAGCTTAGTGGTGTTATCATAGTCCTGGTGGAAACATTGTTGTGGGTCCCCATTTTCCTTTTCGAGACTTCAAAGGTTGCTGATAGGTATGGACGTGGTGCACTGCAGAAAACTTAAACATTTTAAATGTCAAATGCAGCAAATTTTAAAGGGGTTAAAGGATCATTGTAATGATATTTCATTTGTATTTTAATAAATAAATCTTGCAGAGATTAGAATGCAAAATAGCCACACTAGTCAGCCATACAGGCCAGGCAAGGGATGGCACACATCTTTAAGCCCAGAAGCCACAACAGTTAGGCATAGAGGTAGGGGGTGGTGGTGCACACCCTTTAATCCCGGCACTAGAGAAGAATATAAGGTGGAATGAGACAGGAACTTGCTCTCCTTCAGTCTGAATTCATAGAGGTAAGAGCTCTCTAGTGTCTTGGCTGCTTTGTTTTCTCTGATCTTCAGGTTGAACCCCAATATCTGTTTCTGGCTTTTTATTATTTGTGCAACATTTGGCACATAAACGGTACAAATTCATGAAAAAGTGATTTGCCTGTGGCTTTTTAGCCACCAGCAGAGGTCAGTGTTGCGCATGGGGCTCCCAGCAGAGCTGCATGTGGATCTCCAGCCCCACTCAGCCCCACTCAGTTAGGCTTTCCTTCCATCCCCACCCCCAGCCTCTGACAAAATTTGGAATTTTCCTGTGGTAGCCTCTTTGAAACAGTCTCCAGCTGCCACCCAAACTCCAGAAGCACCTGGGCTCCAATGCCACAGGACTTTCTTGCCCTAGACTGAATGGTTCTGCCTTCAGGCAGCCCCCTGCCACAAGTGCTTTTTTTTTTAGAACATTTCCCAGACAGCTCTCTCTCTCTCTCCACCATGGACTGTGAGCTCTTCCTAAACCTTCTTCTTGGGCTACTGCCAAACTAGTTAGCTACCTTGAAATCTAGTCAGGTTTTACTGTTCTATGCAGCAGCAATAAGGCCCACATCTTCATCAACACTGTCTGTGGATTTGCTAAGACAATTGAGAATTCTTAAAGGGAGGGATTAGTTAACAGAGAGGGTTCTTCCTCGCTTTAAAACTGGGGAAAACCATTACAATGGAGGGATTTGGTCTCTGTATGATAATATGCCAGACAGTTTGAAAACGGAACGATTAAACAAGAGGATATCTAATTTAGATGGAATTTATGTGATTGTAAATATTATCAGCACTATGATTTTTGTTTTATTACCAAAAAGTTGATTAATCTGAGTGCTAAGATATAAGCCTTAGCAAAACCTAATGAAACAGATCACAGAGATGTTCAAATCCAGACAGAGGAATTTAATGGCCATCCATTTCAGCGTTGCATTGTAAGAATACATAGAAGCAGCCTAAGGTTGTCAGACAGCCAACCTTAATATATTCAATAACCTTACAGAAATTTCCAAATGGCAGGGGATCTATTACAACTAGCTAGACTCCTGTGACATTGTTAGATTTAAAGAGATTCAAGGAAGCCATACTCTCATATGGCATGCATTTATCTTTTGTGAAGCAAATATTAAACTTGTGGTCAGTTTGTAATGTAACTATTCCTAAAGACTAGATATATTTAGTTGTTTTAGAGCCTAGTTCACAATTACAATGGAGTACCTGGTTCAGAGAAGAGGCTAACATTATTGAACAACAGAGTAAAGCTAGAGGTAGGAATATCTCCCAAAATCAAATTCTTGGAGGATATTACGCTACTATAGAAAGGCAAGTTGTATATGATCACACCCTGGATTTATGCCATGCAGCAGCTTTGAATGGTTGGGACAAAATTGGAGAAATAGGAAAGAAAATTGAGTCATTTACTAAAGTTATACAGGAAGCCTTTAAATATTTCTTACAAAGATTGACTTCATCAATAAATAAAATGGTACCAAATTCAGACAATAAACAAAAAATAATTGAATCTCTGGCTCTTGAAAATGCCAATTCTCTATGCAAAAGGCCATTAAAGGCAAGGTCAGCCCCTTTGAAAGAATGAATTTAAGATACAATTGACATTCAATTTAATGGCCATGACGATGTATGTATAGAAGAGGTGATTTCTAGAGGTTTGAGGAAAAATCAAAATGTCAAATGTTATAATTGTGGCAAATAAGGTCACTTTAAAAGGGGTTGTAAACAAGGCATTTCTAGAAACAAGGTTTTCTCTAATAATAATGTACTTGGAACACCCCAAACATTGCTGCCAAATTTAGCATGAATAGTAAAAACCCAGAGACAGAAATTGGGATTCAATCTGAAAACCAGAAAAGCAAAGCAAAGCATTGTCTGGGACTTTCTGGTAGAGATCCCAGGAGGACAGCTTAGTGACTAAGGAGCATGCCACATATCTTTGTTTGTTTTCTGCTGTGATAAATACCATTACTAAAGATAACTTGGGGAGGAAAATATTTCCTTCAGCTTACACTTCTAGGTCCGTCACTAGGGGAAGCCAGGGTAGGAGCTGACTTCCCTCATATAACTACCTGCCTTGTAGAATTGTGTGGTATAAAGCCAGGCGATGGTGTCACACACCTTTAATCCCAGCATGAAGGGACAGAGGCAGGCGGATCTCTGTGAATTCGAGGCCAGCCTGGTCTACAAGAGCTAGTTCCAGGACAGGCACTAAAGCTACACAGATAAATCCTGTCTCAAAAAACAAAACACAAAACAAAAGAAAGAAAGAAAGAAAGAAAAAAAGAAAGAAAGAAAGAAAGAAAGAAAGGAAGGAAGAATAATGTGTGGTATACTTGTAATGCTTTATTTTATAATAAGCAAAAAAAAAAAACCTGTTTCATTTTCTTAGAGGCATATGCTGGAGTTCTGTCTGTCTTTATTTGTACAGGTATACCCATGATGACCATAACTTCTAGCAAATGTGTGATTACTGAATCAGCCTTTTCTGAACTCAAAGCATTGTCCATTGAAAACCTGGATAGGTATCAATGGTGTGGTGATGTGGGTCAATGGTCTGTATTCTTCAGTTATATTTTAAATAAAAGCTGATTGACCAGCAGACAGGCAGGAATTATAGGCAGGACAACCAGACAGGAAGTAGAGGTGGGTCCATGAGAAAAGCAGAATCCTGGGAAGAGGAAAGCTCATTTTCTGCAATCCTGACCCAGCCACAGAAGAAGCAATAAGGTACCGAGCTATGTGGCTAGCATAGACAAGAATAATGGGCTAATATAAGTTATAAGAGTTAATAAGAAGCCTGAGATAATGGGTCAATCAGTTTATAACTAATGTAAACCTCTGTGTGATTTCTTTGGGACTTAACGATTGCAGGAACTGGGTAGGACAGGAAACCCCTACAACAGTGTGGCGTATATATTTTAGTTTCCCAAATTCTACAAAATGGAACACATCCATTTGCCAGATTTTACTCATTTAAGTACTCTTTGGGTTACTTCCTTCAGCTAGTGATATTTAGCTGTATAAAACAAGGTCATTTCCTTATAATTTCCTTGGCTTGTTATCATGTGATGGAAAAGTCTCTTTAAAAACCTTTGCTATTGACATGATGTTTTTTTTTTTTTTAAATAAAATTCTGAGGCTTCCAATACATTTCCAATCAATAGCTGATCAATTTCTTCATTGCCTTGCGCTAGAAGATCTGGCAGAACCATATGGGATTGGATGCGTATTACGTACATTGGGTGATTCCTGTTCTGGATTATTTCTTGTAATTGAATAAATAGTAAAGTGAATTCTTTGTTATCTGGTATAAATTTAGTGATTTCAATATGCAAAACAACTCTTTCTGCATATTGCAAATCAATAACTATATTGAAAGTTTCCATAAAATTCATTAGAAGCATGAGAATAAGCATGCTTCTGACTTTTGGACAGAATCGTAAGTGCTTAGATCCACTTTCCTTAAATTTTCTCACTTGGGCTGGTGTAGCGCACCATGGCGCCACCATGTTCTCAGGGTCTGGCACTAAGCCTGTTGCGGCCATTTGCTAATTGTCTCTAGTTGGTAAACAACTTCTGCGCACGCTCGCCTCTGGCCCAAGAGTGGTTTGATTCCCACCTATCACTTGCTCACACGATCGCCTCAGTGTGGTCTGAGCCAATCAAGCAGTGACACATCATAGGCGGACCAGGCACTGTATATATTCCCTGCGCGGTCGGGCTCTGGGTGGTCAGGCTCGGGGTCTTTTCGCCTCCATCTGAACTTCAGTCTTCTGCGCTCCAATAAAGTACGTTCCAAGAAGAATCCTGTTGTGGTAGTCTTCTCTGCTGGCGGAGTTGCGCACCACAGGCTGGAGAGATGGCTCTGAGGTTAAGAGCATTGCCTGCTCTTCCAAAGGTCCTGAGTTCAATTCCCGGCAACCACATGGTGGCTCACAACCATCTGTAGTAAGGTCTGGTGTCCTCTTCTGGCCTGCAGACATACACACAGACAGAATATTGTATACATAATAAATAAATATTTTAAAAAAATTTCTCACTTGTAGCTTGCCTTTCCTGATTTATTTGCATCACTATAGCATGTAGGGGCTCCAGAAATTGGTGTTTTCCATACAATGAGAAGAAGGATCCAGTTAGTTCTCTTTATAAGTTGAATTCTTTTGCTTTTGTGATAGTTGTTGTCAGTCTCTCCCAAAAAATTACTGCAAGCTTCTTTGCCATAATCTGTCAATTTCATCATTATTAAAAGGTACTACAATTTCTTCTGGGTCTATTCCTGCTCATCGACAAAGTCTCAGTTTTTCTTCTAACTCAGAGACCTTTTCTACATTAGATTTTTTTTTTTACTCGTTTTAAGTGGTAGAAAGATCCATTCTAAGATTTTTTTTCCTTTTCATTAAAAATTCCTGTGGGGCGGGGGCTGGAGAGATGGCTCAGTGGTTAAGAGCACTGCTTGCTCTTCCAAAGGTTCTGAGTTCAATTCCCAGCAACCACATGGTGGCTCACTACCATCTATGAAGGGATTTGGTACCCTCTTCTGGCCTGCAGGCATAGATGCAGGATACTAACAATACTGTATACATAATAAATAAATAAATCTTTAAAAGAATTTTAAAAAAAATTCCTGTAGGGAAATGTTTGGAGGGTAATATGACCAGAATGCAGTTAAGATTCAGAATCACAAGAGCCACATGAGCGTTCTGCAAGTTTTCTTCCGCCAAAGCCAATTCCCTATCAGCTTCAGCTGACAATTTCCTCTATTTAAGTTCTTATCACCTTGTAAGCTTTGAAATAAATTACTCAGTTCATCATGCTCTATCCTAATAGCAGGCCATAGATAGGAAATGTCTCCTACTAATCACTGAAAGTCATTAAGAATCTGCAATTGATCTCTCCTAATTTGCACTTTTTGGTGTCTAATTTTTTGTAAAACCACTTTATAGCCTAAATAATTAATAGAACCACCTTTTTGTGTTTTTTTTAGGAGCAGTTTGTAATCCCCCAAAAGGCAAAATTTTCTTTACCTCTTCATTATTTCTAAAGTATCTACATTTGAATCAGCTAATAAGATGTTGTCCACATAATGGTTACTATAGATTGAGAAAATTGCTTACATATCATTTCCAATAGCTGCCGTACAAAATATTGGAATAGGATGGGACTGTTTAACATTCCCTGTGGGAGAATATCTAACTGACTGCACTAGGAGGCACCTCAGACTGAATCTGTCTCCACCAAACCTCAGACTGCATTGAGCTCCTGTTTCCTCCTACCTTAAGTGATATTTAATTGTGCCCATTTCTACCCTCAGCTTCCTGATATAAAAAAAAAAAAAACTGTTGATGAGTGGATATGCATCCTGAGGATTTAAAATAAAACTGACTGATTCTTTTTCATATAGAAAAATTTATTGTATGAAAGATTTTGCTGGGGTATATAAGCTGTAAGGGAAAAAATAAAGTGAGTTAAAAAAAAATCAAGAATGAGAGAAGGAATATACCAGGAAAGATGTAGAGGAAAAATAAGGAGAAAGGAGAATGAAAAGTTAGGAGGAAATCATCAAGAGAGGAAGTGTGTCTTTCCCCTTACTCCCTCAGATTAAAAAAAAAATGTCTTAGTTCGCTGACTCCATGGATCCCCACTGAGCCCCGAGCTTCTGGAGGCTGGTCCTTGTAGTGGTGGTATTCTAGTTTGAATTCCTTCAAAGGGCATCCCAGAGGAGGGGGAATAAGAGGCTGAATGCATAACTTTTGGGGTGTCTTCTTGTGGAATCTCTTCTTTGGGAGCTGGACATCTTCAACCCGTGTCTATGATGAACATTGTGCTATCTCCTTTGTGGTATCCTTTGTTTGTAAATGACTCATGTCTTCTTGTTAACTGTGGTGCCCCTGAGTATAAATGGTGGATTTTGTCCACCCTCCAGTTGGAGAACTTGGTTTTCTCCCAAGGAGCTTCTTAGAAGAAAGTATTCATCTGCGTTGGGTTAACCTGAATAGGAACTGAGCAGAAGTTATATCTATGGTTAGGAGCTATGGATCTAATCACTATAACAATAGGGTCCTGGAAGTCATATGCCCAATCAAAGTCAGTGAAATGCTATGTTCAGACAGTGTCTCTTTCCTTATGGTTTGGGTAAGGAATGGGAGAGGGACAATTCAAGTGGAGAGGATTGTGTTATTTTATGTTACAGAAGGGTCATGGGTCTTGAATCCTTAGTTCCAGAGCTTGTATTAAACTGGGAAACTAAGATTCCCAAAATTTAGTCATGAGCTATTTGAAGAAGACATGAGAAGTCAAGACAGAGGAAACATTTAAAACCATTCGTATTGGTTGTGCAAACATTGACTTGACAGATGAATGGTTTTGCTTCATGAAGGGCCCAACTTGCCCAGTTCTATATGACCTGTCATGGGAGCCTTTTAGTGGCAGATACCCTAATGGCCTTTAATTGATTGATGTGCACATACTGACTGTCAACAGACAGCAGCAGTTTTAAAGACAGAAATTGCTAAGCGGTAGAAAGAAGACCCCCAGTTTAGGAAAGGGGCTTCTTCTTGGCTGCGTAAAAATCTGAAGTTCCTGCCTTCGTTTTGTGTCAGCTTCCTTTCCCTTGAAAAAGAGAAAATTTGTATGGGGTGGGGCCACACTTAAACACTCTGTGAGTGTGTGTGTGTGCGTGTGTGTGTGTGTATGTGTGTATGACCATGGTTTGGTGACAGGCCTGAAGTCTGAGCTGTCTCACCAGTTCCTGACATTAAAATTTAAAACACGGATAAGACTAGAGGGAGGTTCAATTAAGCAATCTCAATCAAGCTGTGGACTCAGTGATCATTTCTCAATTCTGGTTCTCCAAAGTGGCTAGAAGTCCTTATTGTTTGAGGGGAAACCCTGGCTCTCAGGAGATAATTAAGCCTGCTTGGGGGACATGCCTTGGTAATCTATCCCAGGCTCTGTTGTTCCTGGGATCCAAATTGACTTCAAGTTTAGGAGAAGAACTAGAGATTTACGGGGTCCTTCAGGGCTCTAAAATGGACATCATAAGCTGCTGTACAACATCTGTCTTAGTCTGCAGCAAAACACCATGACCAAAAAGCAGGTTGGAAGGAAAGGGTTTATTTGGCTTATTCTTCCACACTGTGGTCCATCACTGAAGGAAGCCAGGGCAGGAACTCAAACAAAGCAGGATCCTAGAGGCGGGAGCTGATGCAAAGGCCATGGAGGGATGCTGCTTACTGGCTTGGTCATCATGGATTGCTCAGCCTGCTTTCTTATAGAACCCAGCACCAATAGCCAAAGGTTGTCACCACCTACCATGGGCTCGACTCATCCCCACTGATCATAATTGAGAAAAGGCTTTCCAGTTGGATCTTATGGAGGCATTTCCTCAGCTGAGGCTCCCTCCTCTCTGTTGACCCCAGCTTGTGTCAAGTTGACACACAAAACCAGCCATACAACATCTCAGTCACTCTTTGTGGCTTTGGTCTTGAAAGTTGATGAGAAAAGTCAGGCACCCCACTTTTCAGGCAGACATTCCTTGTCTGTGCAGAGTCAGGGAGGAATATCTTCCTCCAGCCCTCCACTTTCAATCTCTGTGTGTACATAAAAGTGAAGTCATTTCTTTTTACAGATAGCTTATTGTTGGACTTATTTTCATCCATTTAGATGCTCTACTTCCAATGGGAAGATTTAATCTACTCACATTCAAAGTGGAATAAGAAAGACTTCCAGGTACCACATCTGTATGAATTCCCATTTGGGCTAATTTGAAAGGAAGGAAGGAAACAAGCAAGCAAACAAGCTTATGTTATTATCTGGTGCAGTGGGACGGGGACTTAAAATCCAAGTAGAGGCAAAGTTTGATTCTACTCTACAGTAACTGCATTTCAACACCATGCAATAGAGCTAAATGTCTTGAATTCATTTAGCCTGCTGTGAGTCTGTTGCAAGCATCACCTAGGAGGTACTTGTCACCTCTGCCCTTTTCCTCCTCCTGACTGCTTCCATCCCCAGTGAAGCCTGTAGCTAGTAGAAGGGGCCCCAAAGCAGCTTCCTCCAGTGCGAGCATGGTCATCATTTCCAAGTGCACGGAGAAAGGGAACACATAAGGCTCACCATGGTCTGCTGGCGATGTGAATGAGTTTGTTAAGGATATGTTCTAGAATACATTTGAATGCAGAGAGACCACAGAAAGGGAGAGTTGCTGCAGTTTGCAAATGAGGGATTGTTTACTTGACTGTTCAAACTGAGGTGCAGAGCCTGGCAGGTGGGGCCCTGGGTTGCTGGGTACATGGGTATAAGGGTATGTGTGTATTCTCTAAGCACAGTGAACTCCAGTCTGCCATGATGGCCCTATGCTCGCCCTACTTCAGAAACTTGAAACACTTATTACTTGTTGAATTTTGGAATGACATTTAAGAAAACCAGCCACAATTATCTTAGAAAGCAGTGACAATACTACTTTATTGTTACTATGTAGCCAATGGCTTCCATCAGAGTATCCCACTGGATCCAATTAACTCCCCAGAGCCCCATCTCTACGCACTGTGATACTGGGGACCAGGCATTCAACACATTAGCCTTTGGGGACTATTCCAGATCTAGACTCTAACAGGAAGGTATAATAGATTGACTGGTAACCTTCCTACATTCTAACTCCTAGAGTCTGAGATGCAAACTTGGTGTGGGAAAGGGTCTTGAGACCCTTTAAGAGTCTTGAAAAGAGATCACGTGGGATTCTATAGGTGATTCCCTCAATCCAGTGACAGATGTCTTTTTCAGAGAAAGGCAGGGGGAGAGTTGAGTCTGATAGAGGAAAAGATTTGTGAAGATGAAGATGGTCATTCAGCCCCAGGCCAATGGGCTCCTGGAGCCGCCAGGAGCTGGAAGCAGCTAGAGACCTAGACTCCTTGGTGGGAGATGGATCTCCTATGGCTTGACCCACATCTTCTGGCCTCGGGAACTGTGAGAGGACAGTCTTAGGACAGGAACACAGTGTGACTGAGCTGTAAGTTCTGGGGGCAGTGGTGACTCACACTGACGGGCACGGGGAGGCAAGTCCGTAGTCTTCTTACTTTGGTTCACTATGGCCACTGAGTGGTCTTATGTGATGTGTCCTCGTTCTTCTTTTGTGTCTAACAGGAGACCATCAAGGCCAGATGTTGGCCAGGGCAGCTCCTGGCACACCAAAGCCTGTCTGGGAGCGGGGGTACCTTTCTCTTTGTGAAGCCAGTCTTCCTCACAGCCTTGACAGACTGACAGACAGACAGAAAGCAGAAGCTGCTAAGAATCCAGCTGGGCTTTGACTGAGTTGGATGATAAAGTGATTTACCACAATATAAAACAATTCCATTCCTCTAATTTTCTCATTTAAAAGTGTTTGTTTTTCTTTCTTATGGTTCTGGGTTGAAACCAGAACCTCAGGCACGCTGGCATGCCCTCTACCACTGACTACACCCCTTGTTTTGTTTTGGTGAGTCTTGTTTTGAGGCACGGACTCCCTACATTGCCTAGGCTACCCTTGAACTCACTTTGTAGCCCAGACAGGTCTTGAATGTGACATCTTCCTGCTCCAGCCTGTCAAGGGGCTGTGACTGCGGGGCTGTGACTGCAGGGCTATGTAAGACAGGGTAGTAAAAGGTAGTCTTCCTAGATATTTTATTTCTAAGAACATTCAATTCATTTCTGTTGCTTTGATAGAACATTCTCACAAAAAAAAAATCAGGTCAGGGAAGGAACTCAAGGCTTAAAAATAAACATATGAACTTGTTTATTCGGTTATTAAATACTGTCCTAGTTAGCTGTCACTGTTAGTTTGACACAGCCTAGAATACGCTGAGAATCTCAGCTGAGGTATTGCCTAGGTCAGATTGGCCTGTGTGCACATCTGCAGGAGGTTGTCTAGATTGTTAATTGATGTAGGAGGGCCCACCCCACTGTGAGCAGCTTCATTCCATGGGCGGGTGGTCTCGGGCTGTATAAGAAAGCTAGATAAGCATGAACCTGGGAGCCAGTCAGCAAGTGATGTTCGGTGGCTTCTACAGTGCTTCCTTGGCCATGAGTGAGATGCTTGGTTAGCATAGCACTGCATGGAATAGCAAGAAGGCCTGCCTTGAGTTCCTTCCCTGACTTGCTTTTTTGTGAGTGCTCTGTCGAAGAAACAGATGATGCTAGAACAAACACATGAACATCTTTCAGTTTTAACTTACAGGAAATATTGGCTAATATAGCGCACGTAAATGAGAGCTGTATGGAATCACCAATCAAGGTGTAAAGGATCCCAAGGTCAAAACATTTGAGGACCAATGGCCTAGTGAATGGTTAGTTTTTATAAATACACAATGAGTGTCTAACTGGGGGGAACTGAGTTTTATAAAGCCCAGGGGATCCATCTTACTCAACGTCTTCTTCCCATGTAGGTCTTAGCGCCTGATTTTTTAATAATTTGGAGAAGTGAGCTGAAGTTTCCTAATCAATTTCTGTTTGTGATTTTCTCAACTTATACTATATATTTCAGATCGGAAGAGTTTTGTTGCATATATTAACTGTACAAAGGGTTCACTGTGACATTTCTGTACATGCACTCACTGTATTGGGATCATATTCCCCTTCTGTAACAGGAGATCACATTGTTCCAGCACTTGACGTGCGGTGCGACCAGGCACAACTTACTTATTCCTCCTGGGACTTGGTTTTCTTTTCTCCCTGCTTTTCTTTTTTGTTGATTGCCTTAAAATTTATTTTTTTATTTTTGAGATTATAATAAAATTACATCATTTACCCCTTCCCTTTCCTAAAGTCCAAAAGCTACCACATACCCTGTCCTTGCTCTTTCAAATTCACGGCCTCCTTTTTCATTAAGTGTTTTTTTAAAATACATATGCATATACACATATATTCTTAAATAAATAAGTTCAACCGGCTTAGTCCGTATAATGTTTCTTGCATGTATGTTTTCTGGGCTGATGGTTTGGTATTGGATAACCAATGGTGCGCTCTTCCCTGGGGAAGACTATTTTTCCTGCTGTCAGCATTCTTTTTTTTTTTTTTTTTTTTTGGTTTTTTGAGACAGGGTTTCTCTGTGGTTTTGGAGCCTGTCCTGGAACTAGCTCTTGTAGACCAGGCTGGTCTCGAACTCACAGAGATCCACCTGTCTCTGCCTCCCAAGTGCTGTCAGCATTCTTTAGCTGCCTATAGTTCTTTGTACAGGGTTGAGGCCTCCTGGGCTCTTTCCTGTTGGCCTTGGTTTTCCTATTTGTATTGTGTTACCTTATAAAGCTATTGTCAATAAATACTGCTTGCTATCTTCACTGTCAATGCTTACTGGAGAAGTGGAAAAGGTCATCATTTGGATTTAGCCACCATTGATGTGTTGGCCCACCTAAGTTAAGGGGGAAATATAGATTTTCTATCACGTATATTATAAATGGACAAATATTAAGGATGTTAGAAAAAAGTGGGACTGTAGGTTTGACTGGAGAAAGAAGGGCCAAGTATAAGCTTGCGAGATCAAATGCAGTGAACAGCAGGAGAGTGGAGGGCGAGAATGGGGACAGTGATGCCATGTGAGACCAAGACATTTCTAGCGCAAATGTGGAGCCCATCACAGTCCCGGGGGTGGGTATAATGACATCACAGTCCCGGGTGTGGGTATAATGACATCACAGTCCCGGGTGTGGGTATAATGACATCACAGGCCCAGGTGTGGGTATAATGACATCACAGGCCCGGGGTGGTGGGTATAATGACATCACAGGCCCACACAAATGTGGGTATAATGACATCACAGTCCTGGGTATGGTTATAATGACATCACAGGCCCAGGGGTGGGTATAATGACATCACAGGCCCGGGTGTGGGTATAATGACATCACAGGCCCAGGTATGGTTATAATGACATCACAAGCCCACACAAGTGTGGGTATAATGACATCACAGGCCTGGGTGTGTTTATAATGACATCACAGGCCTGGGTGTGTTTATAATGACATCACAGGCCTGGGTGTGTTTATAATGACATCACAGGCCTGGGTGTGGGTATAATGACATCACAGGCCCAGGTGTGTTTGTAATGACATCACAGGCCCGGATGTGTTTATAATGATATCACAGGCCTGGGTGTGTATATAACGACATCACAGGCCTGGGTGTGAGTGTAATGACATCATAGTCTCAAATGTGGGTATAATGAAGGGGTCATGGGAACTGGACCACTTTTCCTCGTGGCGACTGAAGACACTCAGAATGCAATGGGGAGAACAGAGGAACAAGAGGACCCCAAGTCTTCTATACTTGTCCTCCTGGCAGATGAACAGATGGCACTGGAGCAGCATGATGGGACAAGAATGAAATAAATGGCGCCGTGACAGGTGCAGCAACTCCATAAACACCAACCTGCTTGTCGTATCAAGATCTGTGTGGCTCACTACTGCCACTCTTCAGGAGTAGCAGGAGGGCAGAGAGGTGTCTGGGCTGGAGGAAGCTGGAAGTCTGGGGAGGCAGACAGTGAGTGGTCAACAAAGGGAGGACACCAGGACTGTCCATCTGCCACAGCGGCCAAGGTGAGTGGGGTGGGTGACTGGAAATGGCTCCCGGAAAGATTTCAGACACTATCAGAGACAACGAGACTCAGAAGGGAAGCCGAGATGGTGTCGACGTCTCAGGACAACGACAGAGGATTTTTGAAGCGACAGTGCTACCTTGCTGTGGAGTAGAGTCTGTCTCCCATCTGTTTATAATCTTTGCTCGAATCTGCTAAGGTGTCTGAGAGGATGATTTCAGCTCAGAACGAAACTTTCATTTCATAGTATTTGGCTATGGCCCCCTCTAGTGGTCATTGTGCAGAATTAACCAGAATCTAACTAGTTCAGAAATAAATTTAACATTTCAAACTGAGACTCGAGCTTGTGGCTTTGAATTCTGGTGTGCGGCCAGGTCTAGATCGTGGTCTGAAATGTAGGTATCTTGGAAGTTACTTTCCGAAGAACACTGGTGATTTTCCTAACTCTGAGGTAGATCAGAAGTTGGTGGCCAACAGACCGCTGAACCAAGCATGTAAGATGGATTAGATTCCTGTCCTAGTGGTGTTTAAATCCTATCTCAGAGTGTGGGCCATCAATAACTAGCACACAGGAACGTGGGAACTGACACTAGTAAGCTCACAAGAGAAACAAATGCATGTTGGCCAGTGGCATGCATCCAACCAGTAGTCCCCTGTGCTGTGCTTTGGGGAGGCCTCCATACCAGCGATACGGCCTCTCCTATTTGCTGGAGACTGGTACAAAGCATCTGTGGAACTGGAGAGATGGCCCAGCAGTTACTGCACACACTTTCATTTCCAGCACCTACATGATAACTGCTTGTTACTCCATTTCCAGGGAATCCAGATACTCTCGTCTGGCCATATGCACTTGCTCGTGCGCACGTATGAATGCGCTCGCGCGCGCGCGCACACACACACACACACACACACAGATGTGCGCACACACACAGACATATGCACACAATTTTTTAAAAATCTAAGAAGGGCACTTGTAAGGCCAGTTTTTGGTGAGCAGAGGGTGGAAAGAGAAAGGGCGCCTGTAAGACCGATCATGGCAGTGAATGAGTGCATAGACAAGGCACCCCAACTTGGAGCTCAGCATCCAGATGTTGTGCTTGTCTCAGAGGTCATGTGTCAGTCTCCTTCTGTGAAAACAATGGACATTAAATGTGGACCTCAGAAGATGTGGGGTCACTGACTCCTCAGAAGAGTCCTGTGGGGTCACTGACTCCTCAGAAGATGTGGGGTCACTGACTCTTCAGAAGAGTTCCGTGGGGTCACTGACTCCTCAGAAGAGTCCCATGAGGTCACTGACTCCCCAGAAGAATTCTGTGAAGTCATTGACTCCTCATAAGAGTCCTGTGAGATCACTGACTTCTCAAAAGAGTTTCATGAGATCACCAACTCCTCAGAAGAGTTCTGTGAGGTCACTGACTCCTCAGAAGGGTCCTGTGAGGTATGCATTAGTTACTTTTCCTTTTGCTGTGACAAAATGCCCTGACCAAAACAACCTAAAGGAGAAAGGCTTACAGTTTGAAATTTGGATGTATAGTCCATCATGGTGGGGACCCCTGGCAACAAGAACTGGAGGTGGCTAGTCACACCATGTCCACAGTCAGGAACCAGGGAAAGAGGATATACATTGTCTGTGCTCAGTTCAGAACTCCAGCCCACTGAATGTGCTGCCCATGGTTGGGGCAGGGCCTTCTACCTTAGTTAACCTACTCTATAAGATCCCTCACAGGTGCCTGGAGGCTTGTCCCTTAGGGGATTCTGGATCCTGTCAGGTTGACAATCAGTACTAATGACCACAACGTAAATGTCACCATTAGGCCCATTTTTTACATTATAAACAATTTCTGAGTTATGTCAAAATTGTTCACCACAGAGCTTGTACCAGTTTTTATCTTGTCATGAGATGCACCTCATTTCCATTCCATTGTAGTGATGAAGATTGTAGATGTAAGTTTCTTCCCCACCTGGTCATGCAGCCGTTCAGTCCCAAAGAAACACACAGAGGCTTATATTAATTATAAACTGTTTGGCCTATTAGCTCAGACTTATTATTAACTAGCTCTTACAAGTTAAATTAATCCATAATTCTTGTCTGTTTTAGCCATGTGCCTTAGTACCTTTTCTCAATAAGATATTTTCATCTTGCTTACTCTGTATCTGGGTGGCAACTGCAGACTGAGCCTTTCCTCTCCCCAGAATTCTTTTAGTCTGGTTGCCCCATCTATACTTCCTTCCTGGCTACTGGCCAATCAGCATTTTATTAAACCAATATGAGTGACAAATCTTTACAGGGTACAAGAACATTATCCCACAGCATGTCCCTTTTTTTCTTTACAGAACAAGAACTCTGAATCTAATCACCTTTGTTTAACCTTTTCCCTGACCATAACGTGTAACAACTTGTAACTAACACTCTAAACAAAGACAAATATTCATAATCCATTTTTTGGGAATGTGGGTATAGTTTTCTAGGCTACTTCCTGCTGACTGGGGGCACTGATAATTCTATGGTGACCTAAATAAAGTTTAGGATTATGGTCAAGTCCTGACTGGAGTATTCTGTGAGCCTAGATCATCTCAGCCACCAGTCTAGAGGCTGTTCTGGATGTAAAACTCAGAGGAAACTGCAACTGAGGAGCTAATCTGTTCCCACTAGATTTTTCAGGGGGTCTTCCTCAATCAAACTTTATTTTTCTTAAAGCAGAATGAATCCACAGCCTCTTATTTCCTGTGGAAACAAAAGCAAAACCTCTTCTCCAAAGTAACATATCTTTTGACTTAGAATTTGAAGTCAAGGCATTTTCAATATATATAGATTAATCCAATAACATTTATAATCAAATGCCTTTTAGCAGCTGCTGCTCCTTCCTCAGCAGTCAAACAATTTAGAGGCAATACAATAACATACAGTTTCCAGATTCTCTGTATATTTTCCGTCTTTAATGTAACATGTGGCTTTAATTTTTTTACTCTATTTCTTTTATTTTTATTTTAAATTTTAGTTTTTTTGAGACAGGGTTTCTCTGTGTATCTTTGACTGTTCTAGAACTCACTCTGTAGACCAGGCTGTCCTTGAACTCATAGAGATCCTCCTGCCTCTGCCTCCCAAGTGTTGGTATTAAAGGTGTGCACCACCACTCCCAACTACTTTCTTTCTTTCCTTTCTTTCTTTCTTTCTTTCTTTCTTTCTTTCTTTCTTTCTTTCTTTCTTTCTCTCTTCTTTCCTTTTCTTTTCTTTTCTTTTCTTTTCTAGGACTTTCTCTATCCTTTTTCTTTTTTCTCCCAAGCCTATGCATAGTTTAAACATACTGTAAACCATTAAGAGTTTTTTTTTTATCTGAACCTGTCTTTAATGTATAGTTCTGTTTTTCTGACCACATGAGTCTTTAATTTACTATGTGATATGGCTAGGATTAAAACCATGGCTTTGGTGGCTAGATCTGCCCTACTCTTTGGCTTCCTGAGAGTCTAGTTTCATGGTGGAGGTACTTGCAGGAGCCATGTTTTTTGTTGGTTTGTTTTTCCCCCCATAGCTGAGTGGAGTTTCTAGGTCCATGCCACCACCAAGAAGCATGCCAGTGAATGCTCATAAGTACCATTTAAGTGTTTGGTGACAGGGCCTCTTAAAAGAGCTGCGAGGTTTTTGCTGCTAACACTGAGTCAGGAAGCCTCTCTTAAAGGAGCTGTACCTCTGCTCTAGCAAACAGAGCCCACCTGTGGCAATGCTGCTACCAAGAAGCTGTGCTTGACTATGTTCTTTCGTCTGTCTTTTCTCAGGCTTTATGTGGAAATTCTTGCCAAATGTTTGGGCATCATTACATTAACAAAGACTGTGCTTTTGTTTCCTTATCATTCTGCTTGGGTGGGATTCTGACTTAGAGGCATTCAGTCATAATCCCACAGATGGTAGCTTTGCCTTACACCAAATATCTGAACCTGTGGTTCCTCTTGTATGAAGCAGGATTACCTTGGCAACAACACATCATCAGTAGGTAAAACTAACCTGTCTCAGGACAGCTGGGGAGAGTTTGGCGGTGGCTGGCCGGTGCCTGCAGGCCTTGCTCCAACTCCACCATGAAGCTTCGGAAAGCCTGGCTGCTGGCCCTGCTCTTGGTGCTGACACAGCTGCTGGCTACAGCGAGCACTGAAGATGCTCATGAAGATGTTTCAGATACGAAACATGCCATTGAGGATGAAGGGGAGGATGAAGGGGAGGAGGAAGATGAAGAGGAAGATGACTTGGCTGTTAAGGAAGCAAATGATGTTTTGGTTTTAAATGATGCAAATTTGATAACATTGTGGCTGACCAAGATACAGTGCTGCTTGGAGTTCCATGCACTGTGGTGTGAACATGGCAAGCAGTTTGCTCCAGAATGAGAAAGTAGCCACCACTTTGAAGGATAATGAGTCTCCCATTGCTGTTGCTAAGACTGATGCAACCCCAGCATCCATGTTGGCAAGCAGATTTCATGTCAGTGGCTTTCCCACCATCAAGATCCTGAAGAAGGTTCAGGTTGTTGACTCTGAGGGCTCTAGGACCCAGGAGAAAAGTTGTTGCCAAAGTCAGAGAAGTTCTCAGCCCAACTCCTCCTGAAGTCACACTTCCATTCACTACAGATAATCTTGACGATGTTGTGAACAATGCAGACACCATTCTGGAGGAGTTCTATGCCCCATGGTGTGGACACTGCAAGAAACTTGACCCTGACTGTGAGAAGACTGCCAAGGGACTCAGCAAGCATTCTCCCCCAATTCCCATAACCAAAGTTGATGCTACCGAACGGACAGACCTGGCCCTGGCCATGAGGTTTGATGTCTCTGGCTATCCCACTTGGGAAATTTTCCAGAAAGGAAGGCCTTTTGACTACAATGGGCCACGAGAGAACTATGGAATTGTTGACCGCATGCCTGAGCAATCTGGGGCTCCATCAAAGGAGATTCTGACCCTGAAGCAGGGCCAGGAGTTCCTGAAGGATGGAGATGATGTAGTCCGCATTGGAACTTTTCAGGGAGACGCTGGCCCAGCCTATCTGCACTGCTAACAACCTGAGAGAAGAGTGCACATTTCACCACACTTTCAGCGCTGAAATAGCTAAGGTCTTGAAAGTCTCCATGGGGAAGTTGGTGTTGATGCAGCCTGAAAAATTCCAGACGAAGATGAGCCCAGGAGCAATGTGATGGATGCCCAGGACTCCACAGAGGCATCAGCCTTTAAGGACTGTTTGGTGAAACACTCCTTGTACCTGGTGAGCCATCAAAAAACCTCTAATGATGCCAAGCGGTACACCAGGCGCCCCCTGGTGGTTGTATACTACAGTGTGGACTTGAGCTTTGATTATAGAGTTTTGGCATAACAAGTCATGGAGATGGCCAAGGACTTCCCTGGGTACACCTTTGACATTGCTGATGAGGAAGATTAAGCCACAGAGGTGAAGGACCCGGGGCTCAGCGAGAGTGGAGAGGACGTCAGTGCAGCCATCCTAGATGAAGGTGGGAAGAAGTTTGCCATGGAGCCAGAGGAGTTTGATTCAGACACTCTCCGGGAGTTTGCCACAGCTTTTTAAAAAGAAAAACTGAAGTCAGTCATCAGATCACTGCCAGTACCCAAGAACAACAAGGGACCAGCCAGGGTGGTGGCAGGAAAGACCTTTGATGCCATTGTGATGGACCCCAAAAAGGATGTCCTCATTGAATTCTGTGAGCCCTGGTGTGGGCACTATAAACAGCTGGAGCCTTTCTACACTAATCTAGGCAAGAAATATAAGGGGCAGAAGGTCTTGGTCATCACCAAGATGGATGTTCCTGCCATGACATCACTAATGACTGATATGAGGTAGAGGGCTTCCCCACCATCTATTTTGCCCCCAGTGGGGACAAATTAAATTAAACTTGAGGGTGGAGACAAAGATCTGGAGAATTTGAGCAAGTTCTTAGATGAACATGCCACAAAGAAGAGCAGGCCCAAGAAAGAACTTTAAAGGCCTGGAATGGGAAGCACAGCAGGAGAACCAAGAAAAACCCTGTTTCAACTCCTGAAAGTACACACACACACACACACACACACACACACACACGCTCGCACCCATGCACACACTCACACACACGCACACACACACATGCTCGCACCCCCCCCACACACACATGCACACTTTTTTTTCTGAAGCTTGAACTGCAATTTGAAACCTGACATGAATGCTGAAGTTGCCTAAAGAGAGACTCTTAGGAGGAAGTGGGCCCCACTGGGGACGATGCTACCTCAAGGCTAGAGGAAGGAGAGACACTGCCTCAAAGACAAGGTCAGGGAAGTTGGTGCAAGATTCTGGGAATTTCTCTGCAACCTCAAAGCCTGTCAAGATGCTAGAACATAACACCATATGTATGTACCTTGCACCCTATCCCCCCAAAAGGAAGAAAGGAGCTTTTTAGGGTTAGGAAGTGCTGAGACTTTATTTCTAGAATTCATACACACATTTCAGAATAAGTTGGAACTAAGAAACTTGAATATGAGCTGCTGAGTTAGACATTCTTATTTTGATACATACTCTGTTCCACCTGTGGCAACTGGACAATCACACCCTGCAGGTGGACTAAACTGAATATTTAGAAATGAACTTCCTTACAGGCACACCTGAAACAATGTTATATAAGCTATCTGTGCATCCCTTAGACAGTTAAGTCAACATATAAAACCGAACTTCAAATACATGGTGTTTAAAATTGATTTTATTTGGGAGTTGGAGACAGTCTCACCCTGTAGCCCAGGCAGTCTGGCACTAACTCTACAGCCCAGACTAGACTGGAACTTATGGCAATACTCCTGCCTCAGCCTCTGAGATGCTGGTATTTAGATGTCAGCCTCCATGTTTGACTTAGGTTTATGATGTGAATGCTCCCCCACAGGACCATGTGTTTGAACAGTTGTTTGTCAGTAGGTGGCGCTGACAAACAACTGTTCTGGGGTGGTGTGTAACCCTCGAACATGGGTCCTAGCTGGTGGAGGGAGGGTGATAAGGGCAAGGCCCAAGTGTTTCAAGTTATTTTGTTTCTGGCTGGGACTCTGCTTCCTGCTGAACCACTAAGTGATACTGTAAAACAATCCCACACCAATTCAGAATTAGGATAATAAAAGGGTTATTTATTTAAAGGGAAAACTTACGGATCACTGTCCTAAACAACAGTCCTCTGAGTGCAAACAGGAACAGAGTCCAGCAACCAGAACAGGAGCTGGAAGCAAGAGAGCGGGTGCATGCCTTCCTCCTCCTCATAGACGATGTCCCCGGAACTATGAGCTGAAGGCCTAGCTTCAGTGATTCACTTCTGCCAGCCATGCCTACCACCACAAAGGATCCCTCTGAAAAAGAGTTCTAACAGCTGGATAATAAGTTTTTTTTTGTTTTTTGTTTTTTTTTGTTTGTTTGTTTTTTTTTGCATGGAGGCCTTAGGATGACTTTATACATACAAATCTTTGTACATACAAACTTTGTACATACAAACATTGTAAACTTAGGATATATTTAATATTTTCAACTTTTTAAAAACAGGTCCTCTCTATATAAGTCATGCTGATCTAGAACCTGAGATTAGCCTGGCTTAGCCTGGCTTAGCCTGGAGAAGTAGCTGAGAGTTCTACATCTGGGTCCACAGGCAGCTGGAAGACAATGAAACTGGGCCTGGCTTGGGCTTTTGAAACCTCAAAGTTCAAATGATACACATCCTCTAACAAGGCCACACCTACTTCAGCATGGCCACACCTACTCCAACAAGGCCACACCCACTACAGCATAGCCACACCTACTCCAACATGGCCACACCTACTCCAACAAGACCACACCCACTCCAAAGCCATCCATACCTCCTAATCCTTCTCAAGGTGTGCTATTCTCTGATGACGTAACATTCAAATGAGTCTATGGGGGGGGTCAATCTTATTCAAACCACCCTGTTCACATTCCACTAACTAATCCCATAGGCTTTTAGCCATATCATAATGAAAAAATGCATTCAATCCAACTTCAAAAGTCTCCATAGTCTATCAGTCTCAATACTATTTAAAAGTTCAAAGTCTCTTCTGAGACTCACGGCAATCTACTAACTGTAATACCTCTCTAAAATCAAAGTCAAAAAGCATAGCACATGCTTCCAACATACAATAGCACAGGATGTACATTACCATTACAGAAGGGAGGGAAGGGAGGATAGTGAGGGAACACTGGACCAAAGTCAGACTGAAAACCAGCTGGGCAAACGCCAAACTCTGCATTCCATGTCTGAGGTCAAAGCGCTCTTTAGGTCTCCAGCTCCTTTCGGCTTTGTTGACTGAAGCACTTTCCTCCTTCTTAGGCTGGCTCCACTCCCTGTTAGCATCTCTTCTCGGCAGGTATCCCACGGCTCTGGCATCTCCAACATCTTGGGGTCTCCAAGGCAATCCAGGCTTCACTTTCACAGCATCACACAATGACCCCCCTAGGGCTCCATGCAGGGACACCCTTGACCCATGCTTGGCCTAGGCAGCTTTCTTTAGCCCACAACCTTTTTCCTGTATCCTTGACTCTAAAGCTAACCAGGTGGCTGGGACTCCCAAGCTCTGCTGTTTGCTGGGGCTAGACTATGACCCTTCATTTAAATGCATCTGCATCAGCTCTCCGTTGCTGGTGGTTTCCTTCACTGTTTTCCTTCAATCTCCTTTTCACAAGCTGGAAGCTTGGTTGGGTGGAGTCCGACTCTGAGGTCACCACCCCCTTTATTCCATTTAGCATCAGGTTTTTTGTAAACTTTTTCTCTCCTTGAAATAAAACAGGACTTAGCTCCATTGCACTTCCTGGTGCTACTTTTCTCCTCAAACTGTAAATTTTATATTATTTCCTTGCTCAGCTTGCTCCTTTTTATTATGGAGCTACACAAGAGTGATTACTAATAACCACATGCCACAATCAATACTAAGCTCTCTTGAAATATCCTCTGCCCCCCCCCCCCAAATACATTAATTCAAAACTCTTCAGTTCAGCCTCAGGAAGATAATTAGGTCAAGGACAAAAAGAAGTCACATTCTTTGCCAAAATATTACAAAAATGGTCTCTAGGCCACTTACAAATATTCTTCCCCTCTAAAACATCTTGAGCAGGGCTGTCATGATCTACATTGTTCTTAGCATCACTGTCTTCCCTGCTCCTTCTGGTATGGCCCATTAAACCCCATTTAAATTGTTCAACCACTTCCCTAATCCAAAGTCCCAAAGTTCACATTGTTGTTCTACCAACAAGCAGCATGGTCAGGCCTGTCACAGCAATATCCCACTCCTGGTACCAACTTTTATCTTGGTCACTGTTCTATTGATCTGAAAAGACACCATGATCAGAGAAATTCCTAAGAAAGCAAGCATGCAATTGGGGCTTACTTGCAATTTCAGAGGTTCAGTTCATTATCATTCTGTCATGGAGCATGGCTGAGAATTCTATATCTGTATCTGGATCTGTAGGTAGCAGGAAGAGATTGGTATTGGGACTCTCTTGGGCTTTTGAAACCTCAAAGCCCACCCTCCCAACAACACACTTCCTTCAACAAGGCCACACCTACTCAATAAGACCATACCTCCTGATCCTTCTCATGTAATGCCACTCCCTTATGACTAAGCCTTCAAATATGAGCCTGAGGGGACCATTCTTATTCTAACTACCACAAGTTGCTTTAGTCAACCTCTTATGTGTCACGGATATTGCATTGGATTTTATGTGTGTCAGGGCATCTTATTCCTACGCCATTGTGAAAGTTGACTAAATAGTTTTATGAGGGTGTTGTCTTCAGGTTAGGGGCTAAAAAAGGATATATGTAGGATCTGGGAAGGGAACATAGATATAAAACAGGAGGGAAGAATTGGCAACTCATCAGTGTGGGCTACACTCCTGTACAGTCAGATGAGAATCTATCAGTTCTTACTGATTCTGACTTACAAGGTGCTCTATAGAAGACATTGGTAGCTTTGCAGCATTAGATGTGCATCTGAACCTAGGACACAGAAACTGAAGAATCTTGGAGAAGAGAAAACGTTGAAGACCCAGCTACTGCTACATGTCAAAGAGATGAGCCCACACATACGACGCCATGTGCACAGATAACAAAAGGGTATTAAGGATAGAAATAAAAATGGCTGCTGTGCCATTTCCATCTTCCAACTTCCAGGCAACAAATGTCTTTGGAGGTCATCACTCCCCAGGAACCTACATCTAGAGGGATTCTAGGGAGTGCAGTCTAGACTAGTTAAGTTGACACATTAAATAGATGTTCTATATGTGAACCATTGTTAGTGTTTTTACACAAATGCTATCATACAATATAGATAATTCTCTTAGTTAAGGTTTCTATTGCTGTGAAGAGACACCATGACCACAGCAACTCTTATAAAGGTAAACATTTAACTGGGGCTGGCTTACAGTTCAGGGATTCAGTCCGTTGTCATCATGATGGGGAGTATGGTGGCATGCAGGAGGCATGGTATTGGAGAAGTGACTGAGAGTCCAACATCTTGCAGGCAACAGGAAATGAACTGAGCCACTGGGTGGTATCTTTAGCATACATGAGCCCTCAAATCCTCCACAGCGACACACTTCCTCCAACAAGACTACACCTACTCCAACAACACCACACCCCCAATAGTGCCTATGAAATTATCCTTATGAGATTATGGGAGCCATTTACATTCAAACTACCATGGTACTATCTTACCATTATGGACATATTTGTCATTCTTTTTCATAACAGCACAATATTTCACTGTGTTTGAGTTGTGACAAACTTTGCTACTGCATACAATGCTATCATGAAGAATGTTGCCCATTTGCTTTTCCTATATGCAAGCATATCTGTATGTTAAATTTCTAGACTTCTTCAACTAGTTTTTGAGCTAAAAATTCTCGTATACTGTCTATTGTTCTTTGCAGAGATTGTACAATTATTGTATTGTATTTCCTATCCTATTAAGATACCTGTTTCCTCATATTTTTATAATTTAGTGTCCTACCAAGCTTGTTTATCTTTGTAACATTTATAGGTGAAACAATGTATCTCATCATGGTAGTGTGATTGTAATTTGCATTTTTATTACTGGGCATGAACTTGATCCTTTGGAAATATTTCTGGAAAAATAAATGAAACAAAAAAGTTTGGAACTTTCAGTTTGGATTGAATTCCATACCCCTTCTGCTTCTAAAACACATTTGATGCTGTAGTGAGAGGTCGTTAGTAACAAATGATAATAATAATAATGATGCCAGATAAAAGAGGAAGGCTCCATCATTCTAAGATGTTCTGAGTAGAAGTTGCTCAGTTTGCTCCCCCCAGAAACCCAATACATGTAAGATGAAATGAAAATAATGTCTTACAAATAAATACCTGACTCAGTGTGGTCGTGTATCTTTAGAACATTTTGTGGTTGCATTAGTCAGAAAATAAGACATAGATAGTGGAAGCAAATTTACTTCTCTGCTTATTCTTGGCTAGTCATTAATAACATAATAATGTCAAGCATGTAATCTAAGGTGTTTTGTTTAGATCCAAGTTATATAAGTTGGGATCATGAACCTGTTGTTTTTTGAAGACCTATGAATTCTACAATGTCTAGATCTTTTATTCTTAAAAAGAAGGTAACTCTTTGAATGGAAAAAAATCGACTTAAATGAGATATTATTAGGTATGACAGTTCTGATGTTAATTGTTCGTTTCACAGTAGATATAGCTGTACATGGATTTGAGGTAGCTTGCTATTTTCTAGTTGAAGATAATTTTAATCAGTAGGAAATTTTCAGCATCTCGGCTTTCATTTTCAGGAATATTGCCTCTTCCCGGGGAAGCTCTGATCTAGTTATTGAGAATATGGAGATGCTCTTTGCAGAAGTGTGTAGACTGGCCATGTGGCTGGTGTTTGCAATGGTGTTGAGTTTGTTAAAACCATTTAGGGGACACTACCAAAAGGCACGGGTGAAATTGATTTCATATCAGTTGGCAAGTACAGGGATGCTTTATATAGGACGTTATCAGAGAAGAGTACACACAAGTGAAGGCACACACCAGCTCTTAGCTATTATATAGGAAGTGATCAGAGATGGTACACATGAGTGGAAGGCACACATTAGCTCTTAGCTATTGTACAGGAAGTTATCAGAGATGACTACACACGAGTGGAGGCACACTTAGCTATTGTATAGCAGACATAAGTATACACGGGGAGAGGCACACACCAGCTTTTATCTATCATACATATGCCCCTGGTTTTCTGAGTCAAAATTCCCTTCTGTTGAGGTTAAGGATATGTGAGCTAGTGATGGCCAATGTTCTCATTCTAATAGTGAGTTTCCTCTTATAAAGTGTGCTGACTGGCTTTATGTCTGCTTGACACAAGATAGTGTCATCTGAGACAGGTGAGGGACTCATGAGAAAATACCCCATAAGATCTGGCTGTAGGCAAGTCTGTAGAGCATTTCCTTAATTAGTGATTGATGTGGGTGGTGCCATCCCTAGTCACAGGTGCTATATGAAAGCAGGCTGAGTAAGCCATGAGAGGTAAGCCAGTAAGCAGCACCCTCCATGGCCAATGCATCAACTCCTGCCTCCAGGTTCCTGCCCTCTTTGAATTCTTGCCCTGACTTCCTTCAATGATAAACAGTGGCGTGGACGCCAAATAAACTCTCTTCTCCCAGCTTGCTTTGGTCATGGTGTCTATCCCAGTTATAGTGACCTAACCAAGATCAGAGGGTAAAGGGTTATGAAGGGTTTGTGATCAGCCCTACTGTCAAACTAACAGATTGGTCTGCTGCACTTTGCTGTGTCTCTGGAGCTTCCTGGGCACCAGGCAGAGGGATTTGTCACTCACAATACAATAGGCAATATGCATTTCACATTCTTACAGATTTTTAAAAAAAATTTTGTTCTTCAAGTTCCAAGGGACAATATAGGGGCAGGTCCCTATGAATGTCGTATACATGATGGGTTTGTGGCAATCCTGAGGGACTGTGGGCTTAGGAAACCACTAGATGTTACAAGTGTGTCATTGTCCAAACTTTGCCCTGTAGAAAATATTATCACAAATGACAAACAAATGTCCTGGAGGAGGCTGAAGCTCCTACTACCGTTTGCCTGGACAGATATGTTGGAATCTGTAAGAGTTGCCACAACACATGCAGAAATACAGGGACACATGGACAATCGTCTCTAATAAACACTAGAAGCATCTTTTCGACACATTATCAGTTCTGAATTCCTGTTTCTTCTTCCAAGTTGCATTTTCTGTACCTAAGATACAGTTCTATGTCCTACTTATTAGATTATTTGGTGATTCTCTTGTACATAAAGGATTGTATGAAAAGGAAATAGATACTGGATTATGAATACAGGATATGAAAAACTAGAATAACTTTGCATACATCTTAGGCAGGGTTATCAGGAATAAAATAAGGAGATCCCAGTATTCATGACTTGGCCTTTTAAGTAAGCCTCAAATACCCCTGAGCACTCTTGGATTTTTAAGTAACACCCAAGCATGCAAGACAAGGACACCCTGCATCTAAGAAGGCAATGAGGGCAGATGCTCTAATGGACTTGGGTTATCATGAGCTTGGGTGCAGGCAGTGTCTTAGAGTACTCGATTGTGAGCTTCAGAACCTCTGCACTGCAGAAGCAGGTTAAAGGCCTTGTCCAATAAAGAGATCTTCAGGGACAGAATCATAAGAAAACACATCACATACAGCAAGCCCCCACCCCCCCCAAATGGCTAACCTTTGCCTAAGGATGCAAGACAGATTTTCTCAGAGTTCTAAGTAAATCCCTGAGGTAATAGGGCATGCTGAACACAGTGCATATTTAAAGAAAGGATCTCTTAGGAGCTTCTGCCAATAAAATATTCTCTAACTAAAGCAGCTCACCTCTCAACTTTTCAATAATGGAAGTATGGGTCAAAGCCCTGGCTCTGGGCATGACAGTGTCAGGAAAGACTGGCCAGCATGCCGTGATCCTCTAGGAAAGCATTCTTTATTGCACTCTAAAAAGTTTATCTCCCCCAATCCATATCCCAGAAATATAATTTTTAAAAAAACCACACGTTCCACTTCAGCATGACTTGCTGTGCTAATCCAGATAGAGAAAGTAAGGTTTTTACCGAAGAAAGGATGACTTCTTACAGTGATGGTAAGTACTGGAAGAGAGCCTCCCTTTTCTTTGTTTTGGCAATAAATCAGAAAAAATATTGGCATTGTGATGTAAAAACATCAGAGGACATGTTAGAGCCAGAATGTAAGCTGCCCACACAATCACCTCACAGAATACAGCAGTTCCTGTTTCCGCCCTTCCCCACCAAGACACAGCCTCACTATGTAGCTCAGGCTAGCCTCAAACTTGTAATCCTCCTGCATCCCTCCTGAATGACAGATCTTACTATTTTTTTTTCATTATCTGAAACTGAACATATTGTGGCATATCTACTAGAGATGGTATAGCAATGAGCAACTCGGTTTATGAATGTTTCATGCTATAGTAGGTTTTTAAGTGGTAGGATTTTTCTTAAGAGTTATTGCCTGTTGCTAATGTGTTTCTACATTAGTGTAGTTAGCTACACCTTAGTTTAGCTTAACTATCATCTCGCTTCATCAGAAGAAATATGCTTTCTTCTGGTTGGAGACCCTGGCTTTTGGGGTCATTCCTAGTTTGGGTATATAATATCAGGATCTATTACTGTTGGGAGAGACCGCTTGTTCATTTCCAGCTGTCCAGACCCAAAATAATCACACAGAATCTGTTTAATTACAACACTGCTTGGCCTAATAGCTTGTGCATATTTCTAGCTCACTCTTAAATTAACTCATTTTTATTATTTTATATTTTACCATGAAGTTTGTGGTCTACCAACAAGGTTCCAGTTGGCAGTTTGCATCTTTCTCCTCTGGCGGCTCCATGGCATCTCTGACTCCACCTACTCTCTGTATATATCTTTTCCAGCCTGGCTATATTCTGTTAAGCCATTGGCCAAAAGCATCTTCTTTATTCATCAACCAATAAAAGCAACACATAGAGAGATGGACTCCCACACCATATTCCCACCTCCTTGTTGTCTGGTATGGCATGTGGGTATCCGGTCAGTTAAACTAAAAGCTTTCTTGTACTGTTAAAATATAAATCAAACAGGGTGTCCATGTAACTTGGTGGATAGAGCTGATCAAGCACATACAAGGTGCTGGGAGCTAAAAATGGCCCCATTTCCTGTCATAAACCAATGTTTTCCCAGAATTGTATCTAATGACTCACAAAGGTATAGAGAACCAGTGGATCTGAGCTTGGAGTTGTCTGTTGATTCCTCTCCATAGGCTCAAATCAAACAAAGTTTCAAACTCCCTTTTATTACATCACACTGGGGGAAGAAACTCCATTTGGTGCTGATCCATTCTACCTACTCAGGACATTTGGCAATGACTCAAACCTTTGGCTCAGGAGAGCTATGACATCATTGTCAAAGCAGATGCATTGCTGAGTGGGAAGACTGTTGTGGCAGGGACTGCCATGTGCTCACCCAAGATCCATTTGCTCATTTCCCCAGGCACACAGATGGCCAGGTTTACCAGCTCCTTTGGCACTGGGTGTGGCCATGTGACTGAGCTCCATGTGACATGTGAGGCCATGTGATATGCCATTTTTTCAGGTCTGGTCTTTTTCTTTCCTAATTGATTTTGAAAGATGGTAGAGCCACAGATGGGAGCTTGGATGTCTGATTAAAAGCAAGTATTTTGTACTTCAGTAAGAATCAGACTCCTTTGTGTAGGAAAAGGAGACCTTAGGTTGTGTTCATAACTGTAGGATATTATTCAAATTAATAAAATTTTGAAATAGACAGCTATTTTTGTTTAATTAAATACTCAGTATTTTTGTTTTGTTTACAAATAGTTATAATGATGGTTGAGAGAATACTAGCTAAATATCTTTTTAAATTTAAACACAACTGGACACTGAGGTAGTACTAGAGGAAATAATTATCTATAGGATCAGAAACAGCAGATACAGGACCTGACCAGGAGGGATTAGAATTCTTGGGCTGGAATCCTAACTGTCACCTTTTATCTACAGCCTTGGACAGGCTAACTGAACTATTTAAGCCCTGATTTCCTCATCAAGGAAAAGAAAATAATTTATATCCCATAGGAGTCTTGTACGGTTTAAATGGTGTTCTATGTGTAAAATACTTACATCAGTCTAGCAAAGTAAGCACCCTATAAGTGCTGGATGATGGTGGTGGCGGTGATAATGATGGTGATAGAGGTAATGTTGGTGTTTGTGGTGATGATGGTAGTTGTGGTGATGGTGATGCTGGTGGTGGTGATGATGGTGATGATGATAATAATGATGGTTGTGATGATAGTGATGGTGGTGATGGTGATGATGGTGATGCTGGTGATGCTGGTGGTGATAATGGTTGTGGTGATGATGGTGGTGGTGATGATAGTGACAGTGGTGATGGTGGTGATGATGGTAGTGATGATGGTTGTTGTGATGATGGTGATGATGATTCTGATGATAATGATGATGGTGGTTGTGATGGTGGTGATGATGGTTGTGGTGATGATGGTGATGATGGTGGTGATGATGGTGATGATGGTAATAATGATGGTTGTGATGATAGTGATGGTGGTGGTGGTGATGATGATGATGGTGATGCTGGTGATGCTGGTGGTGATAATGGTTGTTGTGATGATGGTGATAATGATTCTGATGATAATGATGCTGGTGGTGGTGATGATGGTGATGATGGTAATAATGATGGTTGTGTTGATAGTGATGGTGATGGTGATGCTGGTGGTGGTGATGATGGTGATGATGGTAATAATGATGGTTGTGATGACAGTGATGGTGGTGGTGGTGATGGTGATGGTGATAATGGTGATGATGATGGTTGTGATGGTTGTGGTGATGATGGTGATGATGGTAATAATGATGGTTGTGATGATAGTGATGGTGGTGGTGATGATGGTGATGCTGGTGATGCTGGTGGTAATAATGGTTGTTGTGATGATGATTCTGATGATAATGATGCTGGTGGTGGTGATGATGGTGATGATGATGGTTGTGATGGTGGTGGTGATGATGGTAATGATGGTAATAATGATAGTTGTGATGATAGTGATGGTGGTGGTGATGGTGATGATGGTGATGCTGGTGGTGGTGATGATGATGATGGTGGTGTTGGTGTTGGAAGTGATGATGGTTATGGTGATGATGGTGATGATGATAGTTGTGATGGTTGTGGTGATGATGGTAATGATGGTAATAATGATGGTGGTGATGATGATGATGGTGGTGGTGGTAGTGATGATGGTTATGGTGATGATGGTGATGATGATGGTTGTGATGATGATGTTTTTGGTGATGATGGTGATAATGATTCTGATGAAAATGATGGTGGGGGTGGTAGTGATGATTATGATGATTATCAAATAAGAATTATGTGCCAAGCAGGAGCCAACAGGTCAAAGGGGATAAGAGAGAAGTTGGGCAGGGGCGGCTTCTGTGTGAAGAAGCTCAGGCTTTAATGTCTGGTCAGTTTTTGGGCTAACGTCATCTCTTACCCTTGTTTCCCATCTGGGTGGATACAATCTTGCCGTAAGACTCCTCCAAATGGAGGGTCCTCTCACCCTTCTGGAATGAGTATCCCTCTTTCCTGCTCACTTGTGTGGACATTTGCCTCCTGTCAGCCTCTGCTTCATGAGTACCAGGTGCAATGTGGCACATTTCCCTCCTCTTCCTCTCAGGTTCTTTCTGTTTTCCAAGGCTTCAAGGTATAGATGCAAAACTGCTGTTTAGGTTTAGGGAGCCACAAGGCTCTTTGACTCTTATTGGTTCTGTCTTGGGTTAGCTGCCAGTCAGATGATAGACTTTCTTTTTCTTTAAGATATATTTTGATTTTTAATTATGTGTCTGTGTGTGCGACTGTGTGTAGGTAGGTGGGTGTGAGTTAAGGTGCCTACAGAGGCCATCAGTGGGTATCAGATTTCTGAAGCAGGTGATTGCAAGCCTCTGGATGTAGATACTTGGTCTCCTGTAAGAGCGGTGTTCTCTCTTAACTGCTGAGGCATCTCTGCAGCAATAAATGATCTGCATTATAAGCGCCTTCTGTAATGAGTTTTCTACTTAGGGCATTGGTTTTCAACCTATGGGGCGTGAGCCCTTTTGGGGTCGCATATCAGACATCTTGCATATCAAGATATTTACATTACAATTCATAACAACAAAATTACAGTTATGGAGTATCAATGAAACAATAATGTATGGTGGGGGGGGGTCACCACAGCATGAGGAACTGTATTAAAGAGTCAGAGTGTTAGGAAGCTTGAGAACTGCTGACTTAGAGGTCACTGAGTTCTGAGTTCTAAGCAAATGAGAGAATGAAGAGATTGTTATTTGTGATTTATTAAAAAAGAAAATGAGCTTAAGACTTTGTTTTGTCTTGAGCTTGAGTCTCACTCTGTATTTGAAGTTTCTTTGTAGCCTAGGCTAGCCTTAAACTCTCAATTGTCCTGCTTCAGCCTCTCAAGTACTGAGATGTGTGATGTACAGGTAAGTACTAGCATACCTGTTTGATTCACTTTTTTATTGTAGTAAAGTATATAGATTATGAACTCATCACTTTTACAATTTTTTGGTGGTGTCCATGCCTTTATTTTTTTATGTTTTTTTTATTGAGCTATGTATTTTTCTCCACTCCCCTCCCTTCCTTTCCCCTCCCCTCTACCCTCTCCCATGATCCCCATGCTCTGAATTTACTCAGGAGATCTTACCTTTTTCTACTTCCCACGTAGATTAGATCCATGTATGTCTCTCTTAGGGTCCTCTTTGTTGTCTAGGTTCTCTGGGACTGTGAATTGTAGGCTTTTTTTTTTTTTTTTGCTTTATGTCTAAAAGCCACTTATGATGAGTACATATTATATTTGTCTTTCTGGGTCTGGGTTACCTCACTCAATATGATGTTTTCTAGATTCATCCATTTGCCCACAAATTTCAAGATGTTACTATTTTTTCTGCTCTGTAGTACTCTATTGTATAAAATATACCACATTTATTTTCCTCCATGTCTGTTGCTGTTCATCACTTTTGCAATTTTTAAACACGTAAATGACTGGCATTACATATATTCACCATGTTACAAGTACTACCACTACCCCTCTCTAGAACATACCACCCAGCCCCAGAGGACACTCAGCACAGTTCCCCAATCCTTTCCCCATTTGTTTGTGTTCTATCTCTATGCATTTGTCTAATCTAGGTTCTTCATATAGGCAGAATCATACAGTGTTAATCCTAGTGCCTTTATTTTATTTTATTTTACTTAGCACGGTATAGTCCAATTCTATTCCTTTTGTGGCATATATCAGAATTTCAGCTGTTTCTGGGTGAGTGATATTGCATGCCACTATTTGTTTATCCACTCCCCAACATCTGGGTTGTTTCCTACTTTTGTCCACTGTGAGTCATGCTACCCTGAGCATTGGTAAATAAGTCTTCACTTTCAATTCCTTGGAAAGAGTGGATATGGGAGATTTAAAGGTACATGTGAGGCTGGAGATACGTCTCAACAGTTATGAGCTCTGGCTAGCTTCAACCTCCCAGGTGACACTCACAACTACCTGCAATTCCAGTTCTGGGGGATCTTATGCCCTTTTTTGTTCTCCAAAGACATCAGGCATACACACAATGCACATATATACATGTCGACAAAACACCCATATACATTTTAAAAAGAGGAAACACATGTATGTCTAATTGGTTTTTCTATTGCAAGGGGATGAGATGACACTTAGAAATAAAGTTTTAATTTTTTAAACCAGCCTCTGAAGTAGAGAAAGTCAAGAACATGTGGGAAAGGGAGGTAAATAAATATATTTAGTCAATCTACCTAAAGCATCTGTCACAATATACAGAAAATCCTTGACCGTGACTCTAGATCCCAAGACTTTGTGCTCCACAGTGAAAACTGGGGAGAACAGGGGACTTCTGATGGAACTGATAATTTCAGTATTCTGTACACCCCAACCCAGTGCCGCCCTTCCCCGTACACCCCAACCCAGTGCCGCCCTTCCCTATACACCCCAACCCAGTGCCGCCCTTCCCTATACACCCCAACCCAGTGCCGCCCTTCCCCGTACACCCCAACCCAGTGCTGCCCTTCCCCGTACACCCCAGCACAGTGCCGCCCTTCCCTATACACCCCAACCCAGTGCCGCCCTTCCCCGTACACCCCAACCCAGTGCTGCCCTTCCCTGCATCTAACTTTGAATGGTTTTATGATTTATGTGACCTGCTTTATCTGCTTTCAGTGGGAATTTAAATATAACTGCTTTTGATAGGTAATTGTCCATGGTTTGGTTTATATAAAATAGGGATTCCAACAGAAGGGGAGCACTCAACTGTAGATAAAGGTAATTAAATGGTCATTAAATTTGGGTGACTTAGCAATAACAATACAAGTAAGGAAGGGACAAGATGGCATCTCGAAAAGGAAATCACTCTTGTAGGAAATTCAGAACCAAACACAGCTAGTTCTGTTTTAGAGATTGCTATTTAAAGATTATTGTTTAATTATTCTGATACTTGCTAATTTCTTTACCAAAAGGCGTTTATTATCCTAAATTTGGGAACTGGGTCTAGCCATTGGACTAGTGGACCTTAAGCCCTCAGAATGAAGACTCATCTTTAATTCACATTTAAAATCCCCCAGTGTTAAAGGTGGAAGCGCCAAGGTAAGCATTATCAATGGTGGGTTTAAGAATAGTATAATTGATGCGCAGGTCAGAATGTGAGCGGGTAGTCTGTGTGTATCCGACATGCATTGCTAAGGAAAGTATGATGGTTTTAGTAGGGTACCATTTCAGATGCTGCTTCACAGGCAGGAAATACAGCGGTCTAGACAGTCCATACAGAGAGGATTCCAGGGAGGAAGGGGACCAAGAAGAAAGAAAAGATGGATCTCGAGCCAAAGGAAGTGTGTTTCGCTCTCCCTAATTAAAGTGAGGTAGAGCGGGGATTCTATGAATGCCATGCATACAAAGGGAGGCAGGCAAGCATCCAAGGCGGCAGACCTGATTTCAAGAGGGCTCAACAGGAAGATATGCAGAGGGGCAACGCAGGGGATTGCTGCAAGCATGGCGGGACTGAGTGACCGCCCGCACGTAGACTGCCCTGTGACAAGGCCCCCCTCCAGCGTGCTCCAGCCCTCTGCATCCGTGCTAGACTTGAGTTCAACTTCGCCGCATCCCCCGCGCCCCGAGTCACACTCGTGCATCACGCTCACTTGGGATTTTCCCGGTTCATCCAAGTCATGTGTAATGACTTGCTCCTCCCTCTTTCCCTGTTTACCCCACAGAACCTCAATTCCTGTTTGAATCAATGTGCTTGCTCTTGTCTGCATCCAGGCATCTGGGCATGCTTCTCAGGAGTCCCCAGCCTTGTCCGGATGTCCTGTGCATTCCTTCTGTCAGGGGACTCTCTTCTTCTGCAGCAACCACTTCATACCTTCCCCTCTGTCGCCAGATTTCAGATTTCAGTATCCTTCTTTGCCTTCCGACTCTGCAGTTGGCTGGCTCGTTTTTTTTTTTTTCCCAATGAGTGAATATCAATAAGTAAAGAATGACCTCAGAGTCTTCAGATAAACCTGCACCGATGCTGCCTATGCATTGCCGTATTCTTGATAGGATACGTTTTTGCATTTTAATTAAATTGTTTGTTGACAATGTCATACATGTGTGCAATGCATCTTGGTTGCTCTCACAACCCTGCCCTCTCCCATCTCTTTCCCATTCTGTCAACTCCTCTCCCCTGTTTTTCTTACGGGTCCCTGTCCCCCTTTTACGTTCATGTTGTTGTCTTGTTTCGGGCTCCACCGAGTTTCACCAGGCCCATTTGGATGAGCACAGATTTGGAACTGTCTACTGGAGCCTGGTGGGGTCACTTCACTTCACACGCACAAAGACAATGAGTGCCGCTCCCCTCAATTCACCAGTAGTCAGCAGACAGGCCATGAGGGCCTGTGAGCCCCGCCCCGACGTGTGATTAAGTAATGGCTGGCTTATTCTTCGCAGGCCCAGCTGAGACAGCCTCAGCTACCGTGTGGGGACAATGGCAGCCCTTCTCCCTTTCTTCTGGCTCACCCATTCCTTCCGTCTTCCTTCTGCCATGTTCCCTGAGCCCTAAATAAGGTGGTTTCCCAATGGAAATAATCTTTTCCTTTCTCATTTGATTCTTTAATTTCTCTTCTCTGGGCTTCTAGACCGGGTGGTGGATGAGCAGTAGCTCAGCTTCCTGGGGTGAAGAATGTCTCTGGAGTCCTTTTTCTTCTTTGGAAGGCTTTCCCCACCCCAGCTGGAAGCGCCTTCTGGGAAAGTCACATAGCAAGTCAGCACTTGTCAACACACGGTCTAAGGATTTCCAGGGACTTCTGCGCTCTTCCCTGCAGGTCAAGAAAGATCAAAGTTAGTACTGTTTGCCTTTTACTCTCCTGGTCTCCTGTGAGTGTGTGGTAGCGTGCCCTGGTGATTCCTAGACAGCATGAACTCATAAGGTAAGTATTGAAAGGTATACCCATAAAAACATGCGTGCCTTCGAGTTCTGTGATAGGTTTTCAGGGTGCAAAAGGGTCCTGAGACCAAATAGATTGAAGTCTCCCATAATACTAACTAGGACATTTATCTGCTATGGGATCTATGCCCAAAGGATCAAATGAGAATTGTTTTTATGCCCCTCTGGGCACCTGTAGTCACTGGGAATCTGTAGGGATTGTGATGATCGTTCTAGGCACAGCCTCGAGATTGAGACCTACCACAGAGAGTTGATCTGTCGGGCTCTGTGAAAAGGAGCTAGGAGCTGACACTGAAGGACAGGGAAGCGATTGCAGCCAAGGTCACCCAACAGCAGAGGCGTTCTTCTTCCCCTTCGAACCCTAGGAAGATTCTTCGGCAGGTTTTCCCTTGCTCCTACTCCTCTGAAGACAAGATTGCTATTAGGGTCCCGGGACGTGAACTCTGAGGCCATTTGTTAAAGCAGTACATGGAATGGGAAACTCCAAGACCTCCACCCCCAGCGTCCGTCCCTCCAAGCCAGTGTCTTAGGCACTAATTGACGTGAGTTGGTTTCTCCCACAGAATCACAGGAGGCACAGGGCAAGGAGCTAGGCGGCTGGATCACTCCCCAAGTGAGCTGCTGAGTCTATATGTAGCATGATGGCATTTGCTTGGCCATTCAGCAAATTGTGCTCCCCTCCCCCCCACGGAGCTGCCGGGGACTCGACAAGCTGTCAGCCACATTTATTGGGAACCCACAAGTGATGTGAATTGGTAGGCGATCCAGGCATTGAAGTAGCAGCTCCCAGGAGTTGAGGGCAAAGTTATCTATCTATCAAATCTTGTCTCTCTGCTGACATCTGAGAAGCCAGGCAACACCCACACACCTGAGGCCTCAGCTGCAGCCCAATTAAAGGTTGCTGCGTCTCTTTAGTTACTTTCTGACCTTGGAGCTTGAGAGAGGGCGTTAGGTTTGGCTTCTAATCAAACTGCGGAAACGTCTCCAGGTCTAAAGAGCTTGGCAATTAGCACAGGTGGCTGTACATGTATGGACATCACATGCTTTGCCTAAGCCACTGTCAGCGAGGACCTCAGTTAATTCCCAGACAGTGACTGATCACTGAGTCCTCACTGATTTCCACAGGCAGAAGAAACCTGTCCAGAAAAAAAAAACCTGAGCCCACCACTGGATAAAGGTTTAAATGCGCTTCCTGCCAGTGAATTGCATTTGATAGTTGTGTGGGTGCAGCCCATGGCAGGAATCCACACAGCTCACAGGAGATCTGTGGGGCCCTGGGGTGTTGCAATGTCACTCTGTCTGGGTATGTGACAGCCAGGATGTGGGATTTGGTGATTATTTTTGGTTTGGTTCGTTTCTAGCTCAGAAGAAAGACTATATATAACATTGAGAGAGGCATAACTCCCAGATTGTCAGGGTTGGTGCTAATAGTGAGTGATATACTAATATGTGTCCTATGGAACCACAAGCTCGCAAGAGCAATGCTTGCATACCGGATGAAAGGACAAATCTTCTGTTGTGTAATGGGGAAAGAAAGCTGGCAATGTAAATGCAGTCTTAATATTTTTTTTCCAGCATTGCATGTGTAATTAGGCATTCAGTGGCTTCCTCAGCTAAGGAAATCTGACTTTAATGGGAGCTATGTAGCTAACTATCGAAGGAGGTTTTTTGAAAATGCAGGGGTGAAGATGAGAAGGTATTAACTTTGAAGATGTAATATATCCTTGGCCTTCAAACAAATCAAAGACAAACACCCCCCCCATCTGCCATCATGTGAGCTCTGTAGATAGATGCTAGGCTCATATTCTTGAGCCCTTGGACATGAATCCAGAAGCAGAATGGTCAGATAACCGTTATCGCCTCCTGTATACATCACACTTGAACATTTAAGATTCTCCCCACAAAGGGCCTTTGTGGAAATGCCCTGTCTCAGGCATCTAAAAATGGCTCTGTGTGTGAAATCATCTCAGGATGTCTTGGAAACAGAATTTGGTGAATTTATTGCACCGTTAAGAAGAGAGCTTCCTATGTGGAGTTTAACCGAAGTGCACAAGAGGCAGCCCTCGTGTGCTGTCTCCACCTTCCAGACTCCCCGACCACCACAGGCAGAGCCAGAAGCAGTCGGGCTGAACTGGGATCAGCCAGTGCTGAGTATGTTTGTGAAGAGTCAAGGCAGGGGTAAGGAGCTAGCCGGAAAGCAAGGTTAGAAGCCAGACTGTGACTGGGTCTTCAGGGCAAGCGGTTTCACCCTCTGTCGTCTTGGGGACAATCGGCACGTCCCTGCTTTCTTCGGCATGTGTGCCCAGGATCCCTGCGAGGTTTCAACATAGGAGGTCAAACAGTTGGTCTATTAGGGAAAGAAATTCTTGCTAATCAGTAGTGACTAAAGAAATTGGTTTGGGAAAGAAGTGGAACCCTCTTCCTTCCTCTTAGCATTTACAGAAAATATTTAGATCTGTCAGAAGGGGGCATCCTTGCTTTTCCAGACGAAAGGAGTGACAGTGAGTTTGTTCCTGAACAGCTGTGGCAGAAGCAATCGCAGCTCGGCTCTCTGGGTGTCTCTGTAGCGTGGGCGTGTTATTACAGTTGCCCCCAGTTGTGTGGACCCTGCCTTCCTATGACCATGGGCATTGCCTGGGAGCCTGTTCTGGGTCTCATAACAGGTCTCAGGCCAGACCCACTGTGAGTAGATCCAAATTTAACAAGTTCTTAGGTGGGCTATGGGCATTTTTAAGTTTGAAAAGGGCAGCTCCAATGTCTCATTTTCAGAATTTCTGAAGGTGTGTGTGAGTGTGGTGGTGGGGGTGGGTAGACAACCTGATATTGCTAAAACCAGATTCATGGGCTTCCAAACCCAACCCACTGACCAACCATCTCTGACAGAAAGGGTAGATCATGTGTTTGTTTAACATATGCCCTGGTAACACGGGGCTTGTGTGGGGAATAAGGAATATTAGACGATTTCTTTGTATTCTTGTAAGAAGTACTGAATTGCTCAAAGGCTTTTTTAAAAGGCTTGGTTTTTGGTGGTGGTTTTGTTGTTTTGTTTGTTTGTTTTGAAACAGGATTTTGCCATGTAGCGGAGGCTGACCTCCAACTTGCAAGCCTTCCAGGACTGAGGTTATAGGTGTGACCCACCAAGCCTAGCTCTCACACAGGGAGCTACGAAGGAATTGTCCCCAGAACATAGCTTTCTTTTTAAAAGATGCAATCTCTCTTTTTCCTGCCACAACTACTCATTTTTTCTAATTTAGAATTTCTTTATTTAGTGTTCCAGAATATGTGTGTGTGTGTGTGTGTAAGGCAGAGGACAACTTACAGAATAGGATCTTTATTTCAACCATGTGAGCTTTAGGGTTTGGATTCGAGCTGTCAGGTTTGGTGGCTTTATCTGCTGGGCCATCTGGTCAGCCAGTCACTGCTACTCTTAAATGTAGGATGCTAACAACAGGGGAAAGAGAAACAGAGAAGTCTGTCAGTCAGAGTGTTGGCGAGACTTGAGTTCATGGGAGCTTTGACTTGACCAGCAGAGGGCAGCAAAGCTTGCCCTGCTGCCAGGGCCTGCTGATGCTCGGCCTTCTGCCTCTTGCTTCAGGGACTGTATGGAGATGTTGTGGAGTCTAGACCTGCTAGGACTGTCATGTTGGCCAAGTCAGTGTGTGTGTGTGTGTGTGTGTGTGTCTGTGTGCGTGTGCATGCATGTGCACATGTGTCTGTGCTCATGCTTGCATGTCTGTTTGCCAAGTCAGTGTGTATGTATATGTGTGTGTGCATATGTGTGCCAAGTCGTGTGTGTGCAGATGCACGTGTGCATGTGTATTTGCAAAGTCAGTGTGTGTGTATGTGTGTGCATGTATATGTGTGCCAAGTCAGTGTATGCATGCATGTTTGTGCCAAGTCAGTATGTGTGTGTGTGCATAGTCAGTGTGTGTGTGCTCATGCATGTGTGTGCCAAGTCAGTATGTGTGTGTGTGCATAGTCAGTGTGTGTGTGCATGCATGTGTGTGCCAAGTCAGTGTGTGTGTGCATGCGTGTGTGTGCCAAGTCTGTGTGTGTGCCAAATAAGTGTGTATGTATGGGTGTGTGTGTGTGTGTGTGTGTGTGTGAGAGAGAGAGAGAGAGAGAGAGAGAGAGAGAGAGAGAGAAAGAGTCACAGTAGATACTGACCAGGTCTGAATAGGAGTCAGTGTTGTCTGCTAGAAATAGAACATGAACTGTTCTATTTAGTTACTTTAACTTTTTTGGAAGGTATATTTAATAAGCAAATGGGTAGCAATTAATTCTAATACTTTTTACCCCAAATATCTAAAATGTGACCATTTCAACATGCGAACAATATATACATTATTGAAGAGAATCTCCTTGCCCCTTTATCCTCCTGGTCTTCAGAATCCAGTGTGCATTTTCCAGGCAGCACAGCTCAGTCTGAAGCAACCATGTTTCCAGGGCTTGGGGCCATAGTGACTGGCAGGGTCTATTTGACACCTTGGACCTGAGAAAATATGAAAAGGTAGAAAGAGGGGGATTGGGACTAGAAAAAGGGAAGGAAAAAGTAACTTCATTAGCAGACTCTAATGTTTTCATACATGAGAAAATATGGAGGAACTATGTTCAAGTTCATCACTGAGCAACCACTGTATGCCCAGAGCTGGGTCAACACTGGAGTCAAAAATCATGAGACCCATGTCGCTGAGCACCTGGATCCAGATGGCTGAGGGACAGCATCACAGAGACCCTTTGCCACTGCTGTGGGATGGCTGCGGCTAGGCAAGCTCGGAGGTTTCTTGTTTGTGTGTGTCTTCTTTCTCTTCATCATTTCCAGGTTTACTAGAAAGTCATTTGAAATGCACTTATTTTCTCTGGAGAAAGAGAACCTGACTGGGCTGAAGTTCCTAAGGCTCCCTAAAAGTCACTGCGCTGTGGTTCAGCGATTCCTTGGGGCTTTCCGTTGGCCTCCTTGCAGAGGTCAGGCCTGCCCATGCTCAAGGCCTCTGCTGCTTCCAGCAATGCTGTTCTGGGTTAACACTATTTGGGGAGTGTGGTTCTTCATTTCACTGTGAATTTCCTCATCTTTCTTCACAAATTGAGTGAAATCCTTAGTGCATTTTTCCCTTTCCCTTAGATGGATGGGAGCTAAAGAGAATGGAAAAGCCTCCAGCTGTTTGAGGCTCTGTCCTCAACGACAATCAAAATTCTCCATCTTTTCTTGTTCATGGCACTTTCTGATTGAGATAAGATTCCAGCATTTATCTGCACCTGCAATTTTGACAAGAAAGGAAAATTTAAAAGACAAGTGAGAGAATTCTCCGAGGGAAGCAGCTAGTCCGCTGCAGCCAGCCGCCTCAGATTCTCTTTGCATTCCTCCATCAATTAAGCCACAGCCACATATTGGAGAGTGTAACTTCAGTCTGCGAGCAGGCATGCAAAAGTGTGTGTCGACGGGTAGCTGGAGCGGTCCTCTGGAGCGAATATTACTCGGAGAGCAGCTGATGATCCATTTGGCATTGAAATGGAGAGGATTTTGAGTCAGAGAGGCCACTTTAAATTATAGATTTGAGTTTAGTTGAAGGTCAAACTTCTCTTGCATGAATAAAATCTGCAGAGGCTTTGGAATATGCTAGAAAAAGCTGGCTAGCTCGAGCACATAAGCATTTCCTTCAGGGGATAAAAGCAGTTTAATATTATGGCCCTCTGCATAATTATTGATCGTATTAGCATAGGAGAAACTGAGGAGGAAGGAGGTGACAGCGTGGTGAACACCTTCACTCCCCAGGCGGCAGACACTAGACAGGAGATGGGGGAGTGAATCTGCCAGTGGCCAGTACTTTCATTTTGGCTTAACAAATGATAAAAGCGGCCACCAGAAGACGAAGCATTATCTAGCTAATCCCACATGACATAAATAATTCCCATCTTTAGGAGTTGTGAGATCATGATTTGTTTATCTGGATGCCCGTGTAACCAGCTTCCAAGCTTCGTGGCAGCCAGGAAGAAGAGGGCAATGTGGTAAGTTAGAAACCATCATTGGAGAGGGAGAAAGGCACACAACTCCCCAAGGAAACAGGGACATCTTTGAGGAAGGTCCTAAATATTCATGGAATTTGACCCACGACTCTTTCTAAAAGCCACCAGTTAACATCCTAGATTAATGTTAGAGTTTGGGGAAGTGTAAACGTACTTTAGAGTTTTTTAACCTGTTAAAGGAATTAATTTCTTGTCCAAAGCCCCCCCCCCTTGCTAATCTCATGTCTATATTTTCCCCCATGGCTCGCTGGGTTAATTGGATTACAGAGATAATCCTTCTCCCAGAAGAAGGAATCTCTGCAGGTTTTGGAGTGTGCATCCTGCTGGATTCTGTAGGATTATCTCTCAAAGACAACAATTAGAGGCACTGGTTGGTGCAAACAAGCTGCCGTTGGTGCTATAATCCTTCCCAGTGAGGATGGACCAGGCAGGCTTGGGGGGTGGGGTCTCAGTAATGAAAGAATACTTGGTACAGTTTGAGCACCAGAGTCCTGATCAGTATTGCCACTCAAGAATTATCTAATTTACCACCGATTCTGTGTGATTTCTCTGTGACTCGGTTTCCTGTGCCAAAGGAGAACATAATTCTAGACTAACATTTCCCAAATGCAGCCCAAGGAACCTGGGTTCTCACACTAACCATTTGCCAAAGATTCAGAGATCTAGAACATCTGGGGAAATCTGTGTGCAGCCGTCCCCTGGGGCATTGCCCCATGACCGTGACTCCGGCTTAAAAGAGTTGCTGTATATGATCTGTATGTGTGTGCTTGGGTGTTTGCATGTGTGCGCGCACGCACATGTGTGTTCATGTGAATGTGCACATGCATGCACATGTGTGTACACGTGCATACGTGTGTGTGCATGTGTGTATGCAATTGTAAATGTTTGTGAATAAAACATATGTAACATTTTATTATTGTTTTTGTAACTTTTAAATTTGTATACAAAGTAATGGTTCTCACAGCATTTGAAAACAGCCTTGTTTTTGTTGATCATCCACACTCCCTCCCTGTCCTGCTGGTCCCTTTTCTTGCACCAGTTTTATCTCTCCATTTTTGTGCCATGTGTATTCTAGTACCCTCTTCTTTCTCCTTCCTTCTCCATTAAGACCTCTTTCCCCCTCTCATGGTCCCCTTTCTAGTTTCATGCTCCATACCCACAAGTACACACACGCACATGCACACACGCACATACTCCATGCATACACACATACACACACAAGCACACACACACACACCTGTATCTATCTCTATATCTATATAAATTAAAATATAGAATCTGCATATGAGAGAAAACGTGGTATTTGGCTGCTTGTCTCACTTGATATAATGACTTCCAGTTCCATCTATTTTCTTGTAAATGTCATGATTTTATTTTTCTTTACAGCTGAATAAAATTCCACTGTGAATATATGCATTGTGGTTTCTTTATTCATTAAACTGTTGATGGACATATAGGCTAGTTCCACTTCTTAGCTATGCAGCTAACAGTTAGACATAGATGTGCAAGTAACTCTGTACCTCGTTCACTGCTGGCAGAGAGCAAACTAGTGCGACCACTATGGAGGTCACTATGGAGATTCTCAGAAGACTAAAAATAGCCCTGACGCATGACCTAGCCGTATCACTCCCAGGAGTGTGACATTTTCAAATGCAGGAGTTTCCAAGCTTATTTTCAAATCCATTTTTTCTTGTTTCATTCTATTGTTATCTTTATTTGTTTATATACATTGAATCAGGATCTCTTTTGTTACCCAAGCTGGCCTCAAACTTGCTAGCAGTGGAGAATGACCTTGAGTTCCTGATCCTTCCATCTTGTTTCCTGGGCGCCGGAACTCTAGGAATGCATCACCACACTCAGCACCCCCTGGTGCTGGGGCTGAACCCAGAGCCTCGTGCACAGTGGGCATATTCTAGCAGCTGAGCCACATTCCCAGCACTCAAACGTCTTGGTTATGTGAACACTGTCCCCTAAAGCAAGCATTAGCTTCTGGGTGGCAAATATTCCATAGATGGAGTGCCCTAAAACTGTTTAATTTTTGGACTTTTAAAGCTTCCTGACAATTTAGCTGGATGTGGTGACACACACCTTTAAACCTAGTGCTCTGAAGGCAGACGCAGGAGGATCTCTGTGAGTTCAAGGCCAGGCTGACTATATAGAGAGACCCTGTCTCAAAAGCCAAAAACCCAAAAATATAAAATTTAGTGTTAACTCCAAGGGGGTTTTCTTTAAATTATTTCATTGTTATTTGTTATGTTGCATTAAAAAGATTTAAATATTTATGTATGAATTATTGAAAACTAACAATAATAAACACATGTTAATATAAATAATTGACTTTTTCCAAAATTAAGTGTATTTCCAAAAACGTAGCAGAAATGACTAAGAAGAGTAACACTGGTTCGAATTTTGCAGAGACCTTTCATGTCCGGTCTGTGTAGGCCGTGCGTGGATTCTCATGTCCGCTTCTGTGTTCACACTGCTATCATCTGGTGCTTTGCCGAGACAGCGGAAGAAAACCCAACCTTACAGAGATATGGAAGTGAAAAAAAGGAGCATTTCCCAGGTACTGGGGATTTTCTTCGATGCTACACCAAAACTCAACAAGGACAGACATATGAAATGACATCAGCCGTCTTTTCAGATCCGCGTCACTAAAATCTCGGCCTGCCTTAGAGTTCGGATGAAGTCACACACGCGCTTTTCACATCACATGATCACCATCTGGAAAGCGTAGGCTGTCTGAGCTGGGCTGATCTTCCGACTGCTGATGGCGGGCATCACTGCCCGGCACCACCGTGAATGCAATACCCCCGGCACCACCGTGTATACAGTACCCCGACTCACGGGCTAACAAACGGTACTACTGCTCTGGTCTGGAAGGTGCAGAGAAGACTCTGGGAAGCTGTCAAGTCACTGGAGCCGCTAACACGCTTTCAAAACTTCCAAACTTCTATTTGAAAGCTTGACTTTCATCGGTGGCAATCAATACTGTCAATTATTCTCCTTGATATAATGGACTTAGACAAAATGTCGACCTCTCATCTAAGGCTGAAGAATGACTGTGACCCTTCTTTCTTAGAGAAATAACATTTTATGAAAAAAGTCCCCGGCTCTGGCAGCTTTAGCAGTGCATTTGCCCAGGGTTCTTGTAGAAAATTCAGCAGATATGCTGAACTTAGTCTCATAGATCAGTAACCCAAGGCTTTAGAGCTTAGAAAAGGCCTAAGTTTTACTTCTGTGTTAAGGAGATTTGTATGGGATGTTGCTTTTTAAATAAATCAGTTGATTAATTGACGAATTTGCATGGCTGGTGGCAGGGGGCAGCACCTCATCTACCCCGCAGGAGCAACCCCAGGACTCTGACTTCTGTTCTTTGCAGCTGCTCTTATGTGATGGCAAGGAGCACAGTATCCAACTGGACAGTAACAGAAAAGCAAATTATCTAGTAAAAAATGACCCGAAGAGACATAAATAAATAGCTAATAAACACATGAAAATTGCACAATATCGGAGAAATAAAATAAAATAAAAGTCAAAGCTATGAGAGGCTCAGTCAGCCACTGTGACGGTCAACAGTGTCCTTGTGAGAGAATCTAGAATCACTTAGACAAGCCTCTGGGCATGCCTGTGGGGATGACCTAGCGCCTGCTAGCTGAGCAGGGAAGACACAACCTAAGAGCCAGACTGAATAAAAAGAGCTATGCGTTAACTTTTAGCCTCTTCCCGACAGCGGAGGAAATGTGACCAGTTGCCGCCAGCTCCTGCCATCATGCCTTTCCCATCAGGACGGGGCTGGGCTGTGCAAGCTGCGAACCAAAGCAAACCCTCTTTCCCACATACCGCTTTCGCTGGGGTACTTTTGATGGGGATCAGGAAGTGAGCTACGTATAATCAGGAAGTCAGGTGGTAAATGGCAAGGTGTGGCAGAGTCGAACCCCGAAATGTGAACCGGCGAAACCCCTTTGGAAGACAGTTGAATGCAAAACTTCCGTTTGATCTAGCCGTTTTCCTCCGAGGCATAAACTCAAGAAGAATGAAAATACATGTCTGCCCCAAAATATGTGCACAGATATTCATAGCCTCACGGGATCCAAAACCCAAAAAGAAAAACCTACACTGTCCACCATAGCAAAATGCAGTCTCTTTATGCAGTGAAGTATTGTTCTGTTCACAGAAAGGGGCGAAGTCCTGATCATAGCACAATGGGAACGAACCTTAAACATGTGTCACGGACCACACGCTTGCTGTCTTTGTGATAGTCTGTGTAGGCTTGTGGACAGACACAGAAGGTTGGTGATGAACAATATTCTAAAGTTCTTTGTGGTGATGGTTGGACAACTCTGCAAAGAGATTGAGAAGTACTGAACTGTACACTGTAACCGGGCAAACTACATGGTGTGCTGGCTGTCTCGATTCAACTGTTGCTAAAGAAGGAGTGGGCCCAACAAAAACTTAGTTGTTTATATCTGTAAAAAGAAGTGAGGGAAGCCAGGCGGTGGTGGCGCACGCCTTTAATCCCAGCACTCAGGAGGCAGAGGCAGGCAGATCTCTGTGAGTTCGAGGCCAGCCTGGTCTACAAGAGCTAGTTCCAGGACAGGCTCCAAGGCTACAAGTGAGGAACTGGGGGAAAAGATAAGGAAAGAGAAGGGGGAGAGGCATTTTCTCCTCTAAATCTTCCACTAAGAAATCTTTTCGCTAACTCAGCACGCTACGGGCAAAGGGTGTGATGGAGTTGACAAACTGGAACTTTTTGGCTTCTGGAAAGCGATAGCATCCAAAAAACCGGATTGGTATTCTGGTTTGTATCCCAGTCTCTCAGGAGTGTGCATACCGCTGAACTGTGGCTTCTGAATTGTCTAATCAAGTCCATTTTCCAGTACTTCCAAGTTGAGGGTCCCAGGCCGGACAGTGATATATTCGTCAAGGCCACTTCCAGTAGTCGTGAGGTCTCTTGAAGGCTTAGCCACCGGTTTTCCCTGGACAACACTATGACCTCTTGCTCACACATCTTTGTAACTACAACCAGTGTGGCATCTGGAACATGTGCGGATATTGATCTTCGGAGACTTGGGCCAGAATCTGGCACTTCTGTGGACAACCATCTCTTTTTTGAGCAACACCCTAATTGCTATCGACGGATCTGACATTCTCGGGGTGGGCCTGTGATCATTTATTTGGCTGCTTTGACTTAGAAGGGCGATAAATGCACTCAGAAATAGAAGTGTTTGGCCCTGCTGGGGAAACTGTGTATGAGTCTCTTCTGCTCTTTGACCTTTGTCCCACCCGCCACAGAAAGATACTTTCTCCATGGCCTAGGATGGAGGGGAGGGGACCAGATCATCCAGTAAGTGGGTGGCAGAGGACAGATCTTGCTGTCTCCTTGGAAGTCCTCATCTATACAGCAAATATAAGCTCCAAAGGGCAGTACAAGAGAGTGAGCAAGACAAATCTTAAGCATAGTCCTCGGGAGGCCACAGTCTGAAACATGGGTAAAGTATTTACTTGCTGATGGGGATGCTTGACTGGCTGCTTACTTAGCAATTTTCACTGGTGCCAAGTACTTAGGTGGGGCACTTCCAGAGGTTGGGAAGGCACCAGCCTGGGGAGGGCTGAAGGTCAATACAATGAAAGACTTTCTAAAGATTCCAACTCCTGGGAGAAGCTTGAACAGCAGCAGGCACAGGGTAAGATTTGCATACTGGTTTGCATATGTATATTGACCGTATCTTCAGGCTTCTTCAAGAGCCATCTCAAGATATCCTCCGAGGGTCCCATGTTTTAGACACTCCATGTGCCCACCCACCCAAAGGTAATCCACCAGCTTCACCACATTGCGTAACGGGTACCACAGAGGAGAGAGGACAAGGTCTAACCTTGAAGGAACAATGAACTGAGGTAACTGTTTGGGTTAAGGCTTCACCCCAGCCCCTAACATCCCTATATCCAAAGAGTCTGAAATGTTTGGGTGGAACTTTCCACCCCAGGCTCCTTCCCTGGGATTTGCCTCAGTCCAGACTCTTATCTCTGAGAAAGCCCGTCAAACAGTGACCCCCTTCCCTGGAAAGGGTCAAGACTGCTCCCACAGGTTATTTAAATTGTACCCCAGAGAACAAAGATGTGGTCCTCCCGGTTCTCTTTTGCATGGTCTTCCGTTCCTCTCTCTGTGGTTCTCCTGGTCTTCCTTGGGGATGGGGGGTGTGTGTGCTGGCATCCATTAAACCTGGGCCTTTTCTAATTCGGTTTGATTTGGTCTGATTTGGATTATTGGCTTGGAGGAGAGGTTTGTTGGGCTGTAAAATCTTTCAGTAACGACCTTAGGCTAAGAGCAGAGAGTTTGGAGGAAGAGAAATCAGTCAGAAATTCGGGGACAGAAGGTAAGAGAGGATGAAGAACCCTAGATCAAGGAGGCTAGTCGGAAGCTTGGTGACAGGGGCCTAACAGTCGGCAGGGCACACTGCCGACTGCTGCCTGCTGGAGGGGTCTGGACAGAATTCTTCTGTTTTCATTTGACCAGATGCGATTGTTATTTACGCTTTGAAATACCGTGAAGTGCAGCCGCGAGGAGCAAGGCTGAAACGCAGGGGAGCTTGGCAGTCACAGACACAGCTAGGTGGCAAGATGAAAGCAAGCTGATAAGAATAGAGCCAGATATTAAGGAAAACAAGTTATTTCTAAAAATAAATAAATAAATCAATAAAAACGAGGAAGAGAAACCAAAGTCAAAAGAGGAATTTAAAAACCATAAATTTTGACACAGTGTTGGGGACTAGAAACTGACACAAGGAAGAATCAGTGAATACAAGGGCCTGAAGTCTAAACAGTTTGGGGAGGGAGCTTTAGAAGAAAAAGACCATGAAATTATTAAAGCAAAATTAGAAGGCGACTTGGCGAGGACCTCTGCTGGTGGTGGGCCCCACACCACTGCTGCGAGGACGCCCCTCCTGCCAAGCTTACGGCCCTGTGGGTCTCCACGTTCCTACTCCTCGGCCAGCACAATCTGTAGGAGGGTCCTTGGTCTGCCAGAGCCAGGTGCGCTTCCTAGTGGGCACCTCACCCCTGCGGTGGGCCAGCCTAGTCTCTCCCCTCCCCCTTGACACTCTACCGCTGGAGGGGAGCAGTTGCTGGACGGGTTTGTTCCTTCCTAACACTCTTTGCCCCTTCCCTTATAGGGTTTTCCTCCTGCTATTTTGTATGCCTATTATTTCTCTGTCGCGTGTGCTCTCTCGCCACGTCAGTGGCTTCTGGGAAACAGCGCTTGGTCCCAGTTGGCTTGACAACTTCGGGTAGCAGGGCTACTATTTTGGCATGTCCTCAGGTGAAGGGGCATGGATAATGAGAGTGTTACCTCACGGAGGTATTGCAACCAAGGAGAGAAGCTGTATAAAGCGGTCGGTTTAGCACAGGCTGACAGCTGGGGAAACGTGGGCCTCTTGGTCCTTTTGAGTCCCTCGTGCCTGGTGAGGTGCCTGGGGTTCGGAAGGCTACTGACCTGAGCCAAAACAGAGACTTTGGGTTAACCTGGAAGCAGTCAGCTTAAATGCCAAAAAGTAAGATTTACAGAATATTTTCCTCCCATTAAAATAGCAATTTTCTTCATTTTTCAGAAGATATGCTAAAATATAAGAACCCCAGAATAAGGAAAAACTACTAATTCCTATGGTAATCATATCATTTATAATAAAACACTGATTTTTGAGATAGGGCCTTGCTATGCAGCTAGACTGGTCTTCAACTCAGGACTCTCCTGCCTCGGTTCCCTGGGTGCTAAGGAGTACAGACATGTGTGACCACACCTGGTCAAGGGTGCTTTTGAGAGGGAACCAGAGTGGTTTTAAAGTTTGATTCCTCTTGGGAAGGTGGGTTGTGTGGTCATGCTTCCTAAGTTCTGGGCCCCAGAGGTGGCCACAGGGAGTGTGTGTTGTAGAGTCTCCTATTATTTTTTTACATGTGCTCTGTAAATGCTGTCTTCTAACCTACTTTTCTCTTACCAAGATGTCAGGAACTCATTTCATGTCAAAAAACTTAGATGTTTATCGTTATTTTTAAGGACTGCACTCTTCTTATTTGAATATACTTGTTCTAACCAATTCTGTAGTGACATAGTTTTATCATTTCTAATTTTTGAGAATAAATAATTTTTATAAGGAAATTCTAAGTTGAATGTGAGTTTGAATTTTGCAAGAAGGATATTCAGATGACCAATTATTTTCTCAGAGATACTTTGGCCTCTTTGGTGGCTGTCTGTCTCTTGCCCCAAGGGACTTTGCTACAACCTTGTGAAATTTAGCTACTCTCCTTATGGGCATAGACAGACAAAAGTTAGCATATCCTTCTTATCAATTAAATGTTGTTTTAAACAGAGCCATTTATTAAAACAATTAACAGTACTGACGATTATATGTAAAAACTTGACATCAGTTCGTCGAGAGGCGAGGTAAGGAAGTATAAAGGATGTTGCTTAATTTAGTACCATAGGCTGTTTGGAGATTCACTCTGTGGCCCAGGCTTGCCTCATAATCCTTTTGCCTCTGAGTTCTTAATGCTGGGATCATAGTCCTATGCTGCCTGGCTGGCTAGGCGCCGTCATTTTTGGCCCTTCGTCCTTCTGTTGGTACTTGAGTGATATATTTGGTCCATTCGTTGGTTTAAAAAGTACTAACTACACATTTGTTCTGGTCTGTTTAGAAATCATCTCTAGCGAAACCTTGTTCGCGGACACTCTGCTGGCCCATTAAGAACTTTGTGTACTCTGGTGGGTTTCACTCATTTACCTGCCCAACTCTCACCGCGGCTACCAAGATTTCTAGCAATGACTCTAACGGACTTACGGTGTGCCAGCTTCCTGATCTCTTCCCGGGGTAGAGAGGCAAGCTTCATATTCGGGCACTCCTTAAGAGCACTTTTGGAAGGATGTGGTGTAGATACAGACATGCAACGCAAAACCAAACTGGATGAGGCGTAGACGCTGGGCTGCCGGGCAGAGAACCTAGCGTATGGCAGAGGTGCAGGAGGCAGAGGGTTTCCTAATGGACTGTTGAACAGTTGGTTCATTTTACAAATAATGATTGGTAAAAAATATGTGTGAAAACTAGTTTGCGCGCAAAGACTGCAGATGACCAAGCTAAACAGAAACAAGCTTGCCTTCAAATTAGTGTTTGACAGTGAAGCTTCTGGATGGGTGTGATGGTTTGGGGGATAAAATGGTGAACACTTGTGTTGGAAACCTGGCTCCTCAAGCTGCATGTTGCTGATACCTGAAGGTAGGGCGTTTGGGAGATAAAAAGGAATAGAGAAAGCCCTTGCCACGATGACACAAGAAGAGAAACACCTGAACTCGCATGCCTGCTGCGTCTTGCCGTGTGCACTCCATCATGTCATGCGACAGTAAAGGAGCCCTTGCCAGATGTGCACAGATGCTAATGTTTGCTCTTTGACTTGCCAGTCTCCAAAACTGTAAGGCACGCATGTCTTTCCTCCGTAACTTACCCAGAGAATCTATCGGTCACCCAGTGGATCTATATGTTGGCTGTTGCTTTGTAACAAGTTTTCCTGAACTTTGTGACTTAAAACAATCCTTATCTCATAACCTCTGTGGGTTGGAAGTCTGTCACACCACGCTGGACTTTCTGCTCAGGGTCTCAAATAAGTGGAATCCAGTTGTGAACAGGGTTATGTTTACATCTGGAATTTGGGTCTCTGTGGTTGTAGGAGTGAGCCCTTTATTCCTGATGATAACGGCAGAGGTCCCTTTCAGCACCTAAGGTTGCTGCCAGGCCTTAGGTACACGATGCCTTCCACAAGCAGTTCATGTGAAAGACGCTTTGTTCTATACCAGGTCAGCATGACGGTGTCTGCTGCTGCCTCTTATTCCTTTTAAACACTTTTGTGATTAGGTCAGGCCCACTTGGGACAGTCTCCCTTTTGATGCACTCAAACCCAACTGATTAGTGACCTAATTACATCTGCAAATTCCTTGTGCTCTGTGCTATAACATGAGCGTAGGAATGAAGCCCTGTCAACCACATTTGCAGGTCTTGTTTGCACTGAAGAGAAGCAAATTGTACAAGAGATGTTTACTAGAGGGTAGATGTCTTAGAACTCTGCCTGCCACAATGAGATAAACAAAGCCGTGTTTTTACTGTGGCCTTGAAAATGACCTGGGTTCATAAACAAGAGTACACACTTGGGGGAATGTTCTGGTTCTAACAATGGCAAACTTTGCACAACAGGAGGAAAAGCCCGAGAACCCCTGAGCTCAGGTCATCTCCTTGGTTAGAGTCTCAGTTGGGAGTTCAGTGTAGAAGGGGTAGTAATGCAGAGAGCCAGTGGGGAACGGCATGCCTGTTCTTTCTGTTGGGGCTCCAGTGGTTGCATTTGTTCATTCTCCTGACAGATCTTCAGGGATGTGACTCCTAGCCTCTGAAGTCCACAGCAGTGTGGTTTAGGCCTTTGGTGTGTGCTGTGTTTATGGCAGTGGGTGGGATCGTGGAGGATGGATACATGGGCAAAATACCCCAGACAGTTGGAGTTTATATTTGATCTCCAAAGTTTAACTTCCACATCAGAATGTAATCTGTGAGAGTCAGTTGTAACTGAAAGTTTCTCTCCTGCCTGCCTGTACCCAAATAACTAGCAGATGCTTCCCAAATTACCACATAGAGACTTAATATTATTTGTAAATGCTTAGCCAATTGCTCAAGCTTATTACCAACTAGCTCTTACATTTTAAGCTAACCCATATTCCTTATTTCTGCCCTGCTGTGTGGTGGTGCCTTTATTAGCATGGAATGTTCATCTCCTGCTCCCTCTGTGTCTAGTTGGCATCTCCAGACCCTGCCCTTCTTTCCTTCATCTTTAGCTTGGTGTCCCTGCCTATACTTCCTTCCTGGCTACTGGCCAATCAACATTTTATTAAACAACTCGGGTGACAAATTTTTCCAGTGTACAAGAAGATTATTCTACGGGAGTCGGTTCTTTCCTTCCACCATGGGAGACCCACAAATAAAACTCAGATGGTCAGGCTTTGGAGTAAGGGGCTTAATGTACTAATCATCTTGCCAACATGTCTTTTCATTCATATGTGTATGGAAGGGTGCACAGGTATGTTCACATGTGTGTAGACATATATGTATGCATATATGGATGCACATGTATGCCCAATTTACTTTTAAGAGACAGGTCTTTAAGATGTGTTTTAAAAGGTACCACATAAGGAAAGCTTTACCTCAGACCTGTCTCAACACCTCCTACTCACTGGCGGTCTTGTGACTGGGTCAGTGAGCTCCTCTTTGTCACAGAAGTCTCTCTAGATGTCTTATGAGAAACTATGCTTTTAGCTTCCAAACTGAAAGGTGCTAAGTATTCCTCTGCCACAAACATCAATATCCCTTCAGAGGTTAATAAAAAGAGGGGGGATGAGGGAGGCGGGGGGGGGGGCTGCCAGGCCTTCTCAATCCAGAAGCTAAGCCTTGAATTGTCAAACTCTCCCTGAGTGGAGATGGGTAGAGAGGAGAGCAAGAATCCTCATTATTGTGGGACAGATGAAGTTAATCTAGATGAAGCCCTTTGAACTTGAGTTGGCACATTTGAGGGTCGAGCCTGTACAACTCTTATCCCTGCTTTGTGCTATAATTTGCACGGGTTAAATCTGTGTTTGCAAAGGTGGGAGACAGACTTTACACTATGGGAAAGGTCTTGGTGGGACCAACAGAATGGCAAAACTCCAAGACACAATCTGTAGGAGCTGAAATAAGCCACAGTGTGAGAATGTCTGTAACCATGGAAGAGAGGAGATGCTGGCTGGGCCGGGAGATTAGCTCAGTGCTCAGCAGCCTTGCTTTGCGCAGATTCAGACTCAGTAGAGTGACAACTTGCCAAGGTCACAATCTTCAGAGCTGCTCGTGAAGATGTACACTGAGGGCCAGCTCTTTTTCCGCCTTGAGGTCTGGGCTGAAAACATAGAAGGAAGAAAGTCTAGCCTTAAGTCTTCCTTGAGAGGCCTGTTTCTCTGCCAGGAGCTGTTCGAAGTGATTTTTTGGGAGGTGCATATTCCCTTTTGGCTAACAGATGGAGAAGTGAAGGTATAGAAAGCCCCGCCACTGGTCTAACAAGTGGCAGAGCTAGATTTTGAATGGGACAGGTAGTCAGGGTAGGGTCCCATCCTCATGCTTAGGGGCTTGGCTCTTCTTATCCCCTGCCCTGTTGCTTTACTCAGAGAGTTGGAACTCTTTTTCAATGCAGGTGATATCCACAAACTAGGTTTAAAAAAATGCACAAAAGCCGGAAAGGGGAGGGGCATGCCGGGTGGTAGTGATGGGCCCTAGGAGGAGCAGTCTCCTCTGCACACTGCCTACAGGATTACTGATGGCAGCATTATAGAAATGCCACTTTCCACTTCAGGGCAATTGGTACTTGCAGTACCAGATGGCTGTCCTCGGGGTTCACTGCAGCTACCATAAATATAAAACCCACTACTTCAGAGGAGGGTCTGACGATGCCCAGGTGTGTGGTTCCAGGGCCATTTTACCTCAAGTAAATCAGTGGGTCCATATTAGGAGACACATGCTAATTTATTGCAGCAAGATTTTATGTCTTCGTCAGTCATTAGGAAAATTTCGTACCAGAGCTTCTTTCCTCTTTAATCTTAGTGGGATTGGCAATACATACAAGTCGGCGATTAAGACAAGAATATCGTGCAGATAGGGAGGTCGTTAATCTAAAGGGTTTCTGTGGTGTGGAATGCAAACGTTAGTGACAGGTATGTCAGGGTCCCCCGAAGCCTTCTTAATCTGCCATAAAGGGATCCACGGAAAGGCTTGCTTGTTTTGTCGCACAGGTAAGAAGTCATTTCGATGCTCAGCTCTCTCTGCAGTTTTTGCCCCTCTACCGTTTGTTCTGATAAACTCTGCAGCCCCTGGAGGGTCAACTCATCCACGGTCTCCTTTGCTCCATGTTCTCAACCCCCGCAGACCTGGGGTTTGGGGTCTACATGTACAAATGGGGAGAGTAAAGCAAAAACAAAACGCCGTTTCTCCCCAGAGCTGCTCTGTGGGCCACTGTGACCAGCTTGTCCGTATGGACTCCCTCTCCCAAGGGGGCACACTGGCAGGTGCTTCTACACACATCCTTTGGGGTGACAGTGCCTCTGGTTGATTTGGGAAGATGAGCCGTGTTGATGCGTTAGTCAGCTTGGCCACCAGCCAGGATCTGAGTGGCTCTCGTTCTAATGCAGCTTCACTCTGGTAGTTATGTAACCTCGAGCAAATGTGTTAGTTACCGTCTTGTTGCTATGCCAAAATAGCCAACGAAAGCAACTTAAGGAAGGAAGGCGTATCGTGATCCTGAGACAGAGGGTACAGCTCACCAGAGAAGGAAAGCGTGGCGGCAAGCGTGTGAAGCCATGGGCACACTGTGTCTGTAGTCAGGAAGCTTTCTCCGCTTAACTCAGGTCAGAACTCCCAGCCCACAGAATAGTGTGCCTCATATTTAGGATGGGTCTTCCTATCTTAATTAATCCAAGATAGGAAATCTTTTCAGATGTCCAGAGATTTGTCTTCCAGGTGACTCCATAGCCTGTCAACCTGACAGTCAATATTTACCACCACAGCAAATCATTCTTACTGTCTTAGTTTCCCCTGTTAAAACAAATCATTACTAAAATCCTTCCAATTTGAAACACCACCACCAGATAACCTCTGCTCTGCAGCATGCTGGTCTGGAGGCTGAAGGAGCTCACAACCCACTTCCTTAACTTTGTGTGCTTTATCTCTTTTTCTTCTTTTTATTTACTCTCCTTTCATCTAATGTATTCCAACCTTAGTTTCCCCCTCCCTCCACTCCTCTTGGCTCTCCCCCACCACCTCCTCTCTCCCCCAAACCTCCTCCTTTTCCCTTCAGAAAAGAGCAGACCTCCCAGGGATATCAATCAAACATGGTGTAACAAGATGCAATAAGACTAGGTACAAACCCTCTCATCGAGGCTGGATGAGGCAACCCAGTAGGAGGAAAAGGGTCCCAAGAGCAGACAAAAGAGCCAGAGACACTCCCACTGCTATGACTCCCATAGATACCAAGCTAACAAGCATAACATGCGTGCAGAGGACCTGGCTCAGATCCATGCAGTCCCCCTGGTTGCCTCTCCAGTCTCTGTGAGTCCCAGGGAGCCCTGCTTAGTTGATTCTGTGCTCCATGTTTCTGGTGGTGTTTTATCTCTCAATGCTCTTTGCATTGGCTCAGATAACAAGGCAGCCGACAGGGAAAGTGTTCAGAGAGTAGGCTGGTAACTTCTTAGTTCATATCCTGGCCCAGAGTCACCTTGGGCAACTTTGTTTCTTTGTTTTTAAATCGAAAAATGGACGGGCTGATATTAGTAAGACCCTAATAAAGTTTTTGTGAGAATTAAATAAACTGAGAACTAAGGCGCACAAAATCCCTAACATGACTCTCGGTGTACACTAAATATTAAATGTTAGTTTTATTATTAACTTTATTTTTCTCTATTAAGTTGAAAAAATCATTCATATTTTTATTCCAAGTACATCTGGAAAATTACTTCACCTTTATCACCACCAAAATTATCTTTATTTAGAGATTAGTATAGGAGGGTGTAGGTCCCCACAGACCACATGGGAGGGTAACTACGAAGACATAAGCTTGGGTCTGCAGCAGACCCTGTGAAGGCCACAATGGCCTGTTCCCTTCTAGCATTTCTGGACTCCAAGACCCCATTCCCAACCTAAGCATCCTGGCTGTGTGCTGTCTCTGGGCTTGCCTGCTCTCAAAACCTATGATGTTCTTCTAGAAACCACCATCATCTCATGGCAGTGAGGGATCTTTGTCTCTTTCTTTGCCCCCTCCTTGGATTTTTTCTCCTCTTTCTTCCCCTGGGAGCCCCCTTTTCCTTCCCCATCATTCCCTTTCTCCTGGGCTCATCCACTGTGGTCTCAGCTGAGAATCTCGTGGAGAAGATTCTGTCCCTCTGCACCTTTCAGCAAAACTATCAGCCCAAAAAGTTTAGGGAAAAAAATTCATTATCTTTAATGGGATTTCTATCCCAGTCCTGGCCAGGAGGGACCAGAGTTCCCAGGAAATCTAAATTAATGAATGCCCTACCATGGGGTGTGGAGGGAAGGCAGAGAGGCCAACCAAACTCAGAGAGAATTTCTTTTTGAGCTGTACAGGGAAGGGTTAGAGTCTTAAATAGAAAATCTTAAAGACTGCCCAGCTAGGAAAGACAGCGTAAAGCAACCCTGAGGACCCCAGGACTGTTTGGAATCCATTGTGAGCCAAACAGAAACCCCTGGCTGAGTGATATGTCTGCCCCCTTTCAATTGGCATTGGGCTGGGCAGGGACCTCCATGTACCACCGTGAGAGAGTTGTCAGGAAAATCAGCGTGTAGAACAACTCACTAACCAATTCGTGATTTCATCCGTGCCAACCACAAAACCTGTGCTCATTTTGGCTCTCGAATGAAAACACAACCGGCGGATGCTTTTGGGGTCTCGGAAGGAGATTTAGAGAGGTTTGTTAATCTATTTTTAAAAAACGTGGGGGCAGCAGGTCTTCCCTTCAGCTGTAAACTCCAGAGAAGTCTATTAGAAGCTCTCCACATAAGCTCAAGATCTCTCTCGTCTGATTCAGTTGCCCGAGTCATTAGGCCAGTTGAGTACCACTTTAGATGGCACACTACAAATAATTAAAGCACAGAAGCGTGGGTTGCCTGCTGCTGCTCCCCCCGCCACCTCAGGGGAAATGGGGGTGCAGAGGAGGTCTGACTTGGTGCCAACTTCTCGCCGGTGGCTGGGCTTTTAGAGCTGTGTCTGGTTCTAGCTCTGCCTTGTTAGATGTGTGTGTGTGTGTGTGTGTGTGTGTGTGGTGTCACCTTCTGAACCAGCAGGTGCTAGGGCAAGCTGCACCTGCCTGCTCTGCCAAGAGCACCCACCCCCAGAACTGGCTCTTCCTGCTGGAGTTAGATCTCAAGGCTGTCCCTCCAATCCTCATGCAGCCAACTGTGGTGGATGGCAGACTACAGAAGGGGACCTCGTGTAGTTGTGAGGGTTGCCATACCGACGGTCAGGAACCCATCACTGTGGACACGGTCAGGCTCCCTCTGAAGCTAAGGGGAGGAGGCTTTGGGGCTCTTTCGGTTCCTAGGTAGATTCTGGCATCTATTAGCACATGGTAGGGTCACTCTAGGTTCTGTGTTTTCCCTGTGTTTATGTGTCAAGCACTTTTGAAAAATGAGGACTCTAGTCATTGGGTTTAGGTTGAACACTGAGCTGCTATGACCATGTCATAAATACATCACACCCTTGAAGACCTTTTCTTTTTCTAACCAAGATCGCATTCTGAGGTTCTGGGTGATTCTGGAGTGAGGGGACACAGCACAACGTATCACAGACCACAGTGATCATCCTTATTCCACGTGACCTTTTGTACTAAGTGCTAAGTTGCACTCAGTGGTATCTGCCTGCAAACCTGCAGACATATTGAGAATTTGAAGCCAACATAGACAGCACAGAAACCCTGTCTCGGGGGGGGGGGGGGTTGGAGAACAGCCCACGGCCAATCTTCTTGGTCTGTGTGGACCTTTGTGAGCTCATCAACCAACAGCATGGTAAAATTGATGTTCCTCTCTTTCCATAGATAGGCCATGAAAGATGTGCACGTCTGTCTGCTCCTTTCTCTTATGGTACTTGCCTTTGGAATGCAGCTGCCATGTTGAGAGGAAGCCCAGACACTCTGAGATGACCATATGGAGGAAAACGGAGAGTCCCACCTCTAAAACCCAGCTGAGCTCTCAGCAATGGCAAACACTCAGGTACAATGGCAAGCCTTATGAACATCACTGTGGAGGGGAACTCAGCACCCCAGCGGAGGCTCCGAGAGCATGTATTTGGTCACTTACTCCTGTTTTCTGCACACCCAGCCTGTATTTGTTGGGTAACTGGATGTTGAATCTACGAAACTCACACTACAGAGACCTCAAAGGTCTTTTTGACATGGTTAGAAAAGATTTGAAAATGAGGCTTTGTTTAACTATAATTTTTTTTATTTGGATTTTCGAGACAGGGTTTCTCCGTAGCTTTTTGGTTCCTGTCCTGGAACTAGCTCTTGTAGACCAGGCTGGCCTCGAACTCACAGAGATCCACCTGCCTCTGCCTCCTGAGTGCTGGGATTAAAGGCATGCGCCACCACCGCCCGGCCTTTAACTATAATTTTTTTTTTTTTTTTTTTTTTTTGCAGCCGGGCAGTGGTGGTGCATGACTTTAATCCCAGGACTTAGAAGGCAGAGGCAAGTGGATCTCTATGAGTTCAAGGCCAGCCTGGTATACAAGAGCTAGTTCCAACACAGGCTCCAAAACTACAGAGAAACCCTGTCTTATAAAACAAAACAAAACAAAAAGAATTTTGTTTATGTTTCCACTTCCTTGAGTTGATTTTTTTAAGCTTGATTCTAGATCAAACGACTCTCTGTATGCTAGTATTCCCTGATATACAGAGAGTACATCTCAAGACCATAAGGTGAGGCCTAAAACTATGGGTAGCATCCAACCCTATACATAGTATGCTTTTTTTCTATACATACATACTTATGGTGAAGTTTCATTTGTAAAAGAAGTAGACAAGAGATCAACAAATAATAATAAAATGAAAAATTTATTATACTTTAATAGAAATTATGGGTAGTGTCTCAAAAACATTTTATTGTATCACACGATGCTTCTAGTAAACTGTACTGAAGCCTTGGAAAGAAAATCTGTGGGAAACAGGGTCTGAGACGATGACCCAGTGGGTAAGGTGCTTGCTGCATGAACACAAGGACTTGAGTTTGGATTCTTGGCCTCCATGTAAAAGCTGGGAACTGCAGCATGTATCTCTGGCCTGTTGGGCTGGGATAGGATGTTCCTTAGAGCTCTCTAGCCAATCAGTATAGCCAATCAGTGAGTCTTGAGTCCAATGAGAAGCCCTGTCTGCAAAAACAAGTTTAGGGGGATAGAGGAAGACACCTGATGTTCATCTCTTCCCTCCACATGTGTGCATACATCTGTGCATGCAGCTGCACACACATGGGCATGCGGTGAACACATAAACCCTCCTACACCATTTACACAAACCACAAAATTGATTAATTAAAGCTGCAGCCAAGGAGAGGCTGCTGTGTGGAGCCTTTGCTGGTCCCTGACTGACTTTTGGTAGTGAAGAGGTACAACTTATTCCATTCGCCTGGAGTGATGGGACATCCACCATTCATCCCCCTGGAACCCTAGCACCGAGAGGCTGAGGCAGGAGGATGGAACTTTCAGGTCAGCCTCACGTGAAAACAAATAAACAAAACCCAGAAGAGCCCACCTGGTGGGAGTAGAAAGCTGGCTCCTGCAAGTTGTCCTCTGACCTTCATGTATGTACCATGGCATGTGCATAGACAGACAGATAGACAGATGTGAAAAGCACAGAAAAAAAGAGAAACACTCAAGGTGGCATTCTAATGACTTTTTGTAAAGTGTAAAAATTGTATCCATTCAACCAAGTTATAAGCTTTGCCAGCCCAAGGGCAGCTTATATTAATTTTATTTACTGCTTTTGGAGATTCTGATATATACTAAAATCTAGAAGCTGCTACTCTAAAGAATAGCACAAAATCAGCTAGGCTAACCCAGAAACCTTGGCAATGCCGATTCCAGTGACCTGCACTACCACCTAGGGCCATGATGACATCCTGGCCCGAGATGCCTGCCACCAAGCACGGTGTCTGGGTCCATGGCCCTATGGCAGCCAGGGTCTGCGATGATGTCCATGACTCCAGTTACCACTGAAGGCAGTGCAGATGCCCAGTGCCTAGGGCAACACTGGAGGCCATGTTGGTGCCTGCTGTAGTTGAATGTACTTGACCTCCATAAACTTACAGAGAGTGGCACTATTAGGAGGTGCGTGGTCTTGCTGGAGGAGGCTGGAGGGCACACCTTTAATCTGGACCACATCTTCTGTTGTAACTGTGTCGCTGTGGGGGCTGCTTTGAGGTCTTTTTCTCAAGATTCGCTCAGTGTGAGTCAGTCGACTTCCTGTTGCCTGCAAGATCTAGGGCACTCAGCTGTTTCTCCAGAACCATGTCTGACTGCATGTTGCCATGCTCCCTGCCATGATGGACTGAACCTCTGAACTGTAAGTGAGCCACCACAATTAAATGTCTCCTTTATAAGAGTTGCTATGATCATGTCTTCACAGAAATAAAAACCCAAACTAAGACAGTGCTCCAGGGTCATGTTGCCACCAAGACAATACAGATCTGAGTGAACTGTTGCAGGGGCCATGTCTGGGTCCTTGACCCTACTACAGCCTGAGTCTGTGTAGTGTCCTGTGGCCCCGTCACCATTGAAGGCCATGCAACTGCCCAGATCTAGGCTGCCACCTATGACCATGTTGAAGTTTTGGGGCTATGGCTGCGGGGGCCATGCTGATCTGAGAGGTCTGCGCTGCTGCCTGGGTGATATCTGGGCTCAAGTTGCTGGTGGTGGCCATGGCTGGGTCCCTGATCCTGACACAGCTAGGGTCTGTGTTGATATCCATTATCCCTGTTACCACAGAGGCCCATGTGAACCACCCATGTGAACTGCCCCCCTTATGCAAGCTGACCCCACCCTCATGGGCGGGGTATAATGGACCCCCCATGACCATGACATGGGAATGCTGGACCTGCACCTAATAGGAGAGCCCCCACCACTGCACTTGGCAAATCTGGCCACACCCCTCACCAATGGCCTGGGAGAGTTGGCTCCACACTTACCTGGTGGGGGGAGGATGATCCCAGCGGCCAGGTAACAACAACTCAGCTACAACCCAGACGCACATCCAAGGTTTTGAGTGGGCACTTCTTAACATCTACCCCATCTGTGTGTGTGCAGGAACTGGTCCTGTGGAACCATAGTCACAGCTCTCCACGACCCAGGGCAACAGCAGGAGATCGGAGAGGAGTTTCAGTGAGGGTTGAGCATTGATGGTGTACCAGAATCCAGAAGCCTTGAGACTGACCAACAACACACTACACATGAACCCTTGCCAGGGAAGCTGCGTGGACAAAGGGGTCGACTACATGACGCACAGCAGCCCCCAGTGCACCAAGGTGACTGTAGGGGTGATGGGGAGGCAGCGGAGCTGGAGGAGTGGGGTGGGTTCTTGTTATTTGCTTTGTTTGTGCTTTGGTTAATATTCTTATTTGCATTTTTCTTTGTTTTTTATTTTTATCTTACTTTTACTATTTAGTCTTTATTATTTTTGGGTGGGGACACGACAAGGGTGAAAGACAAATGTTGAGGGGCTGGGAAATGAGTGGGTTTGGGCTGCATGATGTGAAATTGCCAAAGAATCAATAAAAAATTATAACAATAATAAAAAATCAACTGGGCTAATTTTTCAACCTCTTCAAACATCCAGTCTCAGAATAGGTGTCTTCTTCTATTAGATTTGACTTTTATTCACCTGGCCCCAGATTCAAGCCCATGCCGAATAGTGCTCACCCATAGTTGGAGAACAGCTGTTTTCTTTTTTGATGTTTTGGAATTGACAGATAAAAATTGTACTATTTGTTGTGCACATGTTGTTTTGAAATACAGTTATCGCTTGGTGTCCTTGGGCATTGATTCCCCCAAATGCTAGACTCTACAGATGCTTGTGGGTTTATCTAAATGATGTATATTTGCACAGAATCTGCATACTTCCTCTGACCTTATTTACATCATCTTTCGAGGGCTCCGGATGCTTAATGTAATGTGAGAGCTACGTGAATGGTTTTACACGGCCTTACCCAGGAAATAGTAACAAAAAGTCCACATGTGTTTGGTGCATGCACACTTGTTTGTACTCTTTTTGGTCTGAAGTTGATTGTTTTGTCCAGTGCCGAGCCTGGGTATATAAGGAACGTGTGTATGTATATGTCGTGGAATGGTTTCACTGAACAAATTAGCATTTATTTATCTCACACACATAGCATTCTCTGTGGAGGGAACACTGAGAACCCATTCCCTCACCAGTTCTCAAGCATTATACCTTGCTGCTAATTACAGTCTCCATTTTTACAATTGTGTGTTCTGTTGCTTTTGTTCCTTCCACAGCCCCTTATTTTATCTGGGGAACATGAAGTTCCTCAATATTCAGCAGATTTTCATGGGGAGACAAATAACACTCATGTTACTGTGGGTTGCTTTTTAAAGATCACTGCTTTTGGAGTCTCACTCTAGAAAATGATTCCTTGCCATGAACGGACAAGGAGCTGAGGCCTGTTGAACTGATGGAAGAATTCTAAGAGAACTGCATGCTGGGAGGGGTTGCCTGGCTGATACTCTCTTTAACTCACCGTTTGCTTTGGAGATTGTGAACCCTGAGATTCCTAGGATGTCATTATACATGCTGGGATTTAATCATGCAAGACTTCCCTTCCCACTGAAGTGCGCTGTGGCCCATGAAGACATTACTGTGTGGAAAAGAGGTAAACTCATAGAACATCCTGAGGTCTGAGCTACACGCCAGTGACCTCTCCTAGGTGTTAATATTAAATCCGTGACTCCCAAGAACATTTGCTGAGGGAATCCATCATCATTTTATTTTGTATTTCTTGGGTCTTACTCAATATTATGACCCCAAGGGGAGCCCTGTGACGGTGGGTCCTTGAAATACTGCCTGCTCCGAGTTAATGCCGCTTACAGGTCTCTCTAGTAACAATTCTGCCATGAGATACGCGGCTGTAAAAGAAGCGGGATGGCTGAGAAGAATGCTTTTGAGTGTCTCTGGCATGCACAGAGGCGATGAGGGTCTTGGTGTGTGCGTGTGGGAAAGTGAGGGGGTGATAAATACGGGGCGAGCTCTCCTTTAAGAGCACGTCCTTTCGTTTCTGACACTTAAAGACACACTGTCAAAAAGATGTTTTACTGATTTGACTTTCTGCACAGAGAAACGTGCAACAGTTACGTAGTAAGTGGTTTTATAGGGCATTTCACCCACACGTTGTAATAAACTGAGCCCGAAGATAACGTATCTTTTGTGCTTTTAGAGTGCTCGGATGATAACTGTGAAAAATTATCTAGTGGAGGTTAGCAGACTGTACCTGTGGTCTTTTTCTCATGACCTCTGTAGGATAAAGTTTACTATCTTGGAGCATGATGCATTGTCAAATAATAGGTTTGCTTGTCTGGCCAACAAGAAGTAATTGAGGAGTGTTATAGTTTTACAATCCCGTTTCAATGGCTCTGCTGCTTCTGAGTTGTTAGACCTGAACAAAATGGGTCAATGTTGAAAGAATAAAGTTTTTCTCCTTCTCTCTCTCCCCCCTCCTCATTTCCCACCTTCATGCCAGTGTCTTTATGTTTTGTTTTGTTTTTTTCTTTAATTTTTTTAGGCTGGGATAGAGTAAAGGGTTATCTTGACTCCCTGCCTAAGAATTCCTGGCTCTCAGTCTGGAGGTTAGGGTGGGAGATTTAACACTAGTTTAATGATCAGGAGTAAGTTTGGGTTTGACTTACCCACAACATAGCCACTGAATATTCATGTTATTTCTGTCCTCGAAGAGCAAATAAATTGAAGAGCTGAGTTTGACTTAAAGGTTTTTTGAATCCAAGATCTATGTCTTTAAATAACAATTTCCAGGGACATTCTTAAGACTTGTTGGAGGCTGAATGGACGAGGCTGGAGAGCAAATCAAAGGCCACATTTTTCTTTCTGTGGGACAGGTCTCATCCAGCATTTTTTTTTAATTTATTAAAAATTTTATTAAAAATTTCCACCTCCTCCCCTCCTCTCATTTCCCTCTCCTTCCCCCTTACCCCCTCCCCCTCCCTCTCCAGTCCAAAGAGCAGTCAGGGTTCCCTGCCCTGTGGGAAGTCCAAGGTCCCCCCCCCTCCATCCAGGTCTAGGAAGGTGAGCATCCAAACAGACTAGGCTCCCACAAAGCCAGTACGTGCAGTAGAATCAAAACCCAGTGCCATTATCATTGGTTTCTCAGTCAGCCCTCATTGTCAGCCACGTTCAGAGAGTCTGGTCTGATCACATGCTTCATCAGTTCCAGTCCAGCTGGCCTTGGTGAGCTCCCATTAGATCAGCCCCACCGTCTCAGTGGGTGGGCGCACCCTCCCCCCACGCTCATCCAGTATTTTATAAGTGCTCTGTGCAGCAGTCCACGGGATGTTTCAGTGGCAGAGCTTGGTGAGGACCTGACTGCTCCAAGGTTCGCTTGAAGGGGAAGTTTTTATTGTAGATATGACGGTGAATACAGGTGGAGGCATCTGGAAGAGTCCAGAGCAGGGAGAGAAAGACAAGCTGAACATGGCTATCAGAGTGGACTGAGCCATTAGAGGAGAGTTAAGAGATTAGCGAGGGAGAGGGGCAAGGAAGATGGGCCCAGAGAGGAAGACAAAAGAGAGGATCAAGAAACAGTACATGGCTGAAGTAGCAGAATTTATGGGAATGAGGAGCTGGTGAAAGGGAAGCCCATGAGCTAGAGCAGTGTGTAGGGTAGGGGACAAGATGCCGCCATGGACTCTGTGGCAAATATCTGCAATGCGGAAAGAACATGGAGGCCAGCGTGCACTTTGGTATAGTAATAGACACCACAGATAGCCATTTGTCCAGAGTTTCCTTTGAACCTGACACTTGGGAAACGACACAGATTGTTATTTTGGTGCCACGTGATGGGCATCAGTATGCTAAAAATCCCAAGAAGTCAACGAGCACAGAAACATCAATCTCTCGCTTTTCCCAGAGATGATCAAAGCGCCCCACAGTCCTCGCCAGCATCCTGCAGTGCTTGGGTGCTACACACTGTGCCGGGGAGAATTTTGAAAAGGTGAAGATTTTGTGCTTTATAAATATAGCTATTGTTCCTTCCAAAAAGAGACCAGCAGGAGACACTGCTTAGCAACCCCCAACAAGATGTACACACATAAATAGTTGTCTTAGCTATAAAACATTTTTTTAAAAAAACAGAACTATCAAAATTAACACTTGAGAGTTTCTGTATATATAGAGTTATGTAGACCAAGGGCTTTTAGGGAAATATACTGGATAAATGATAAAGATTGATCTCTCTGCATAGACGTTTCATGGACTGATGATTTGTGTTTGTCACCAGAAATGAAGGAGGAGCTGATAGGTCTGAGAGAGTCTACTTCATAGGATGACAGCTACACTGGAGACTCTGGGGGTTAGCCGGGGGGAGTTGTGCCCTGGAGGCGTAGCTCAATGGTAGAATGCTTACCTAGCACACATGAGTTTGATCCCCAGCCTTTGAAACACAACAAAACCAGCATTTTATGGTTGGGATAAAACGTGGTACCAAAGGCTCATGTGTTGAAGGACTGACTGGCAGTTGGTGCCTTCTGGAGAGAGATCACATCCACAGAGCTCTAATCTCTGTGGGGAGGATACCATTGGGAGGTGATGAAAAGCAGGAGGTGGGGCCTGCAGGTTGTGGCTTTGAAGGAAGCTTGTCCCTGGACCCCCACACTCCCGCCGTTTCTGCTACCTAGCTGTTACCAGCTGCAGCTTCGCCTGACCAAAACCTTCTGCCGTGACCTGTCTGTCACTTTCCCACAGGTCCACAGCAATGAAACCAGCAGGCCACGGGCCAAAATTTCTGAAACTGTGAGACAAAAATAAATCCTTCCTGGGTCTGGAAAGTTGGTCCAGTGGTTAAGAGTATGAACTGCTCCTCTAGAGGTCCCAGGTTCGATTCCCAATACCCACATAGTCACAACTGTCTGTGACTCCAGTCCCAGAGGATCTGACACCCTCTTCTGGCCTCTGAGGGCACAGCAATCATATGGTGCTCGTACATGCAGACAAATACTAATTAATACACATAAAATAAAAATATTTCAAAAATAAAAATAAGTCCTTGCTTCTTTAAACCATTTCTCGCTGATACTGTCACAGCAATGAGAAGCTAACTAACTCACTGGCAGCGAAGAACAAAACCAGAAATGCGGGCATTGTTGGTTCTTCTCTGGCATGCTGGCTGCTACCTGAACACTGGCTTCCCAGTGCTGGCACCCTCCCTCCCGAAAGAAGGCTGAGCGAGAGCCCTGAATCTGCATACAGACTCCTACAGGAAACACAAGTCTGGAGAGGGTGGGGCTGGGAAGTAATCAAGTAAACAGTGAGAATGCTGGAGCTTGGGGACTGTGACTCAGCAGCCAAGGTGCGTGCCGCAATGGCAGCCCGGGTAATGGTCGGGCGACGCATAAAGAGGAACCCTGCTTGGCGTGTAGGAAGCACAAAGATTTGAACTCTGAGGCTGTGGCTGCTTCTCACTTGCCCGGGGTTGAGAAAGCAGGCTCTGGGGCTAATAGAAATTAATGTCTCCATAGTAACAAGCCTTAATTTTACCTACAGAACAAAGTCTGTGGGCCTTCACATTATTCAAATAGTTCCTTTCCTGGACTATTGGTTTAACTGCAGACAGAGGAGGCGGAATGTCAGGGAGTACAGCTGGATCACCCTATAAGATCTAGAGAACGGTTTTGCTAACTATTTCTACATAGCTAGCCACTCTGACCCTTACTGGCTTAAAACACTATAAATGCTGATTATCTCACACAGTTGGGTAGGGATTTGGGAGCAGTATAGCTAGGCAATTCTGTCTCAGAGTCTAGCGAGAGGTCAGAATGAAGGTATCACTCTCTGGAGGCTTGCCTGGATACAGATTCCCTTCCAAGATGTCATGCCAACAGCCATGGGCCTGATCCTCGGCCCTTCGTCATGTCAGGAGGCCTCTGTTCCTTCACACATGACTGTCTCTATAGACCAGCCCAAGTGTCTTTATGATATGGCAAATGACTTTCCCCAGAACAAGCCCATCCTTTCACAACCAAGACTCAGAAGCCAAATTGCTCCTCCGTAGTCTGTGTTAGAAGGGTAGAGCCCAACCCACACATGGGGGGAGGGGAATGAAACAGCGCTTTAAGGATGCAGAACTGTCGGAGCCTTTGTTGACACAGGTCAAGGCGGCTGTATTGGTGACTCTCTCGGGTTTCAGTAAGTTAAAGGGTTAAAGAGAGTGCCTGGGAAGGTAAGAGAGAAGGTGTGGGTAAGTTTATCTGGCAGCTCAGAGGTGAAACCCAGTCCCTAGTCACAGTAAACCTTCCCTATTTATTTTGAAATCAAAAGATGGGCTCCAGACAGGACTGCTTGTTAAATCTGACGAAATTAAAAATAGCTTAAATGTTTGGGGAAGGGAGGGGATGATTAGCGCTCAGGATATATTAAATGTCCTCGCACGAGAAGGGAGTCAGCTTTTGGGAAGGGCTGCTTTGGAAAACATATGCCCTGTCAAACTCCGCCAGCAGATGCAGAGTCTGCTGCTAAAGTTAGCTCCTGAGCCGGAGCTGGATACGCTGCCACCACAGATGTCTCCGGAGCCAGCACCCTAGACAAATATAATTCTTACCCCTGGAAAGCCAGTCTCTGCACCAGCGCCTTCTCACCCGGGTGGAGGGGTTACGCGGAGGTGTGAAGGCAGATTTAGGACCCCAAATGCCGACGCTTCGGAGGTTCCTGAGAATAGCGGATGGGTTTGGGGCTACAAGGTGTGCTGGTATTTAGTGTTTCTAATTTGGGAATCCTTCATAAGGTGAATTCTTGCTGCTTTATGAGGAACCTGGGCGGTGCAGAACCCAAGGCCGGATTGGAAGTCTTTTGAAAACATGTATTTTGAGATATGTAGCCTGAAATGTTAGAGTGGATGAGATAAGTGTTCAGAATGCCTACACAGGGGACAAGGAGCTAGTGAAGTATAATAACGACAAGTGATTTAAGGAATTTCTTTAGCACAGAAACCAAACAGCTTCCAAAGCAGAGAGGTGACTTGGTTTCGTGACCTTTGACACAGCTGACGGTATGTGGGGGTGTGCCAGGCAGGCCATCCTCACAGAGTGGGGTTTCCCAAAATGGGTTTATACTTCAGTTCACAAAGAAAAATTCTATGACAGACAGGCCCTGGAAAGGTGTGACATGATTGATTTGCTTGTTGGAGTTGAGGACACCCTAGCATTTTATCATCATTGAAAACCTCTAAAATAAAGAAAACTCTTGGTTCAGCTCCTTGGTTCTCAAATGGATGGAACTGTTTCCTCCAGATTCCACTGGTCTGTAGCCTCAGTTCCTTCCTTCCTTCCTTCCTTCCTTCCTTCCTTCCTTCCTTCCTTCCTTCTTTCCTTCCTTCTTTATTTCTTTCCTTTTTGTTTTTATTAGGTTTTTTTTTTTCTGGTTTTTCGAGACAAGTTCCCACTCCCTCTCCTCCTCCCATTCCCTCCACACACCCTCAGGCTACTCCACCCTCATTCACTCCTCAGAGAGGACAAGGAAAGTGGCTTTGTGGAAGGCCCAAGGCCCTCCCTACTATAGCTAGGCTGAGCAAGGTGTCCATCCAAAGAGAATAGGATCCCAAAAAGCCAGTACGTGCAATAGGGATAAATCCTGTGCCACTGCCGGTGGCCCCTCAGTCTGCCCCAGTCATGCAACTGTCAATCACATGCAAAGACTAGTTGGCTTGTTCCTTCCCAGTCCGGCTGGAGTTGGTGAGCTCCCATTATCTCAGGCAGACTGTTTCATTGGGTGAACCATCATGGTCTTGACCTCTTTGCTCATATTCTCACTCCTCCCACTCTTCAACTGGAGTTTGGGAGCTCAGTTCAGTGCTCCAATGCGGGTCTCTGCCTCTATTTCCATCAGTTGCTGGATGAAGGCTCTTTGGTGATATTTAAGATATTCATCAGCCTGACTACAGGGTAAGTCAAGATCAGGTCCTCTCTCCTCTATTGCTTAGGGTCTTAGCTGGGGTCATCCTTGTGGGTTCCTGGGAATTTCTCTAGAGTCAGGTTTCTGCTAACCCTATAATGACTCCCTCGATCAAGATATCTCTTTCCTTGCTTTCATCTCTGTCCTTTTTTCCATCTCGCCTATGTCATTCCCTCAAGTTCTTCTCAATCCTCCCCTCTCCCCTCCTTTTCCCCTTCCACCCTTCCTTCTCCCCCACCCCCATGCTCCCAATTTTGTCAGGTGACCTTATCTGTTTCCATTTTCCAGGTGGATCTATATATGTTTTTCTTTGGGTTCACCTTATTACTTAGTGTCTCTAGCATCATGAGCTGTAGGATCAATGTCCTTTGTTTATAGCTAGTATCCACTTATGAGTAAGTACATACCATATTCATCTTTTTGGGCCTGGGTTACCTCACTCAGGGTAGTGTTTTTTAAATCTATCTATTTGTATGCAAAATTCAAGATGTTATTGTTTTTTACTGCTGAGTATTACTCTAATGTGTACCACATTTTTAGCCTCGGTTCTAAGACTTCCAATTGTCAACTTCCCAAGGCAGGCCTCCCCCAGCCCCTCACTCACAGCCCAGAGCAGGGCCAACAAGCAGAGGAGAGGGTGTGGGAAGTAATGGGGCTGAAGTTTGCCGGGACCCTCCCAAGGCCTCTGCCTAACTTTGTCCCCACAGTCGTACGCTCTAGCCCTTGAAGAAAATTATCATGATTAATGTAAGCTTCCAGCCCCATAAAAGGTGGGTTTGAAAAGTGACAGGTACTCAACAAGTAATTATGAATTAGATGAGCATACGGGACCGTTGAACTGGCGTTCCTTGGAACACACATGGAGGAATACCTTTCCAGAGGCAGGAGACTCCACAAGGGTGGCGGCAGGTGCGGTGGGCGGAGGGATGAGTGAGAGAAACGAAATAAAATCTGAAAAAGAAAGTGGCTGCAAAGTACTGGAGCTGAAGAGAAAGTCTAATTGATTTGTGATTTACCATTTTGGCTTCACATTGTCTGGTGTCTTCACCAGGTAGAATTTCTCTCATATAATGGGAGAGAATTCCTTATGAGGATGTAGAGGGCAAGCAAAAACCACCATGCTGTGTTAAGTTACCTCACCTCATCACAAAATTTCCGGAGGATGGTCCACACTCCTGGGCTGGCTGTCACGCTGCCACCCAGGCAGAGACACCCCTCCTAGAAGCGGCAAATTGGGCCTGATGGTACAGGATGATCGGCAGAAGACTCCACAAGACCCAGAGATAGCTGCTTCTCACCCGCCCCGCCCCCATCTCTTCTAAATGCAGGTTTGACCCTCAAGAAACAAGACAGGTTTTTATATTCCCATCAGGCCTCCCGTGTCCAGATGAACACTGTCTTTCAGAGACGGTACTTTGGGGAACAGCGCACAGGCTCCAATACAGCTGTTACTAATAAAAATGTTTGTGGCCCTCTTTTGGAATTGCCTTTTGTGTCAATTATGAGGCGCATGAGACAAATTCATCCCCTTGGCCATATGTTTGCTTATGACCAAAAATGGTCTTACCCAGCTTATCCTGCAAAATGGCCTGACATATTCAGCTTGCTGGATTTGGGAATTACTTAGGATTTTTGTTCAAACTCAAACATACTGTCAAAAGACAAAAATTTGCTAGTATTGAAATATTCCAAAATGCATGCCATGTGTCCGAAGGCAATTCCCTAAGAGGAGATCAAAACCATTTTGAGCAAGGACATATCTCTGTGGAAAGGGTAGAGATTCCTGGGAGAGACGCCTTCACGCCAATGTTTGTACTCGTCAAGTTCAAATGGTTTTAAAAGCTGATTCAGAATCCTGGCCGCTCAGAACCTCTGGGGACCAAGCAAAATTCTTCATGTTCAGAACCTGAGACTAGGGTTTGACTGAGTTAAGGTAGGACCCTGGCACAAGTCGTGTGTGTGTGCACGTGTTGAGGGCGTGACTTTAATGTGTAGCTGAGATTGACCTCTATGTTGAACAATTCTACGTTTCAACTCCAATCTCAGCTGTTCCTGCTTAATATTTCTGTTGAGATAAAAACCTTTTGTGACAAGGCCCAGAGGCTCTACCGCGGGTTTACCCAACATGGAGGAAGAGGTGGTTTTAGAGATTGGATTGTCATTAGCGTATGCTAGTGCTGTGCACCGTCACCACAAGGGGGTAGACTGTGATGATTGTGAGGAGGTGTGAGGATTGGCACCCTGGAAAAAAAGTCATCCCAGAAAATACACAGAAAACTGGCTGGAGTGTTCGACTGTGACCTCCCTAACCTGTCATTTCCTGATGTCTTCCACAGAGTCTTCCCAGGAGCCGGCCACTGGGCCACCTGGTGCTGACTGCAGACGGGAGGCAACAGGACAGAAGCTGCCGCTGGTGTTCTGAGGACCGTGGGCTGCCAGGTGCTGTGGAGAATGTACTCTGTTCATTAATTTGTGTAGTAACTTAACCTTCTGAAACAACGCTATCGTCATCTTTCTGTAGACGAGGAAATGGAAGCCCAGAGAGGCAAAGTCCCACACACGGCACCTGCTGAAGCTCAAATCCGGGGCTTGCCATGTATGAGTGGATGTGTGCTGTCTCTGTGTGAAAAGATGCTGGTGGCTTGAATTTTTATTTGAATCCGCATTTATTTTCGTTTTTGTTTTTGTCATCAGGTAGACTAAAGTGTGCAGCTGGTTGTTATTCTTGTCATTCATACAGGAGATGTGTCCTTCACCTTCTGCACACGTGTGGTGTCTGACTCTGGGCTGTCCAAATACCAGCTGTGAGACAAGGTAAAAGAGCTCAGGTATTCACCTCGGTGTGGCAGCCATCCTTTTGCTGCCCACATCTCCCAAGCCAGCAATAGCTCTGTGGGCGAGACTGGCCTGTCTCTCTGGTCTGGAGTTGACACGTCATAGATACTCAGAACTATTTGCCAAAGTCCCTAGCTGAAGAATGTATGCACACATAAATGTCTAAATTCAGTTCCACATTGGAAGCGTTTGCTGGCTCATCTTGTGTAAGTTCCGGCTCCTCTATCTGAATCAGCCTCCTTAGCAAGCGGAAGTACTGCTTCTAGAAGACATCTAAGGCTCCTTGAGATCCAACTCTTCAACACTTGGCTTTCTCCCTCCCTGGATGCACAGATGTGAGCAGGGCCTCGAACAGAAGCGTGTAGTGGGACAGGCCTTTGAGACCAACGTGGATGTTGGGAGTGTATCCCACGCTGCCACTGGAGCCTGAAAAGCACAGAGAGCAGGATTTGATGAGGGAGGAGTCAGTGGGCACTCTTCCGGAGTCAGGTAAAAGGTTAGGGGTGGGCTCCAAGGCGTGAGCTCTTAATTGAGCTGGTTACAGCGGTGACTCTGCCCCACAGCTCTCAGACAGGGATGGTTTTCTTTCTTTGCGTTCTGTCTGAAAAACAAGCTTTCTCTAATCCTTGCTTCCTGCAGTTATTTCAGGTCCAGCCATCACTGAGGGCTACAGTGAAGTGGAGCCTGGGACGGAGCAGGGGAGTGTCCTGTTTATTGTCACTGGCTTAAAACAGTGCATTTGCCAAGTTCTGGACACCTCCCTCGGCCCCCATTAAGTTGGTTTCAACCAAGCTTGCAGCATGCCTTGTGCCTCCTTCACACTCAGAGTCTGTGTAAACACACGTTGATTGACAGTGGGACTCTTCGGAAAAGTTAATTTTAGTGCTTTCGGGCATTTTGGATGTATCTCCAGACACACCAAAAATAACTGCTCCTCGTTCTGTTAAAGAATATAGCTACAGAAGCACGTGGAAGGACGTTTAGGTTGTCAAAGGAGGCCTTTCCATCCATCCTCTCAAGGCCATTGGGTAGAAGAGGGAAGCTGTCGGCCATTTTCTCGCTTTCCGGGAGCGAGCAAGTCAGGGCCAGCTTCCCACACCCTGCCCTGGTTCTGTCACAGCAGACTTGACTTTTACTCATTCCAGATGTAGTCCTACTCACACCACGCTGGGCACATTCTGGACAGATCACACCTTTAATAATTGCATAATGACAACTTTATCAAGCAGGAACTATTCTCACCTTCACTCTCTGGAAGACTTGTGTGAGATTTTCTGTGTGACTTGTGCATAGTCAGCCTCTCTGCCTTCTTCCCTCTACCTGCAGGGTGGCTCCTAAGTCTTGTCTCTTCCACAGACCTTCCCATAACAGCGGAGAAGGCTCATGTCTTCTCAGTAATGGTTCTTAGAGTCTTTCCACTTCCCCTCCCTTTCTCAGCGGGATATTCTGGAAGCTCCTTTGTCCTCGCAACCAGAAACCTGACTGCAATATTCTGAAGCAGTCCCCTGTCTGTAACGAGAAGGTGGTTACACTTGCTTCAACTGGTTATCGGGGGGGGGGGGCATAAACTAGATCAAATATACGTGGCTGCTTTTTTGATGTTGAAGTAAGGTGAACTTAAACAACATGATTACTAGTGAGTGCCATAGTCCTAGAGCCCATGGGCTCTGCTGGCTTCCCAGCTTCAGTGTGGGTGCTATCTGCTTCTCCCTATTGATTTCTCAATTACTGTTTATTGTATATAACTTTGTAATTGTTTGTGCATTAAGTTTTATTTTACCAAATAGATTGGCAGCTTTATTTGTTTTGTTTTTGTTTTTTGTTTTAGTTTTGTTTTTTGAGACAGTGTTTCTCTGTGTAGCTATGAAGCCTGTCCTGGAACTCGCTCTCTAGATCAGGCTGGCCTGCAACTCACAGAGATCCACCTGCCTCTGCCTCCCGAGTGCTGAGATTAAAGGCATGCATCACCACCTCCTGGCAGATTGGCAGGTCTTAAAAGACATGTACAGGGTTTTAATACTTCCAAAAAGTGTAGAAATGGGAGTGTAGAAATATTTTAACTTTAAAAAAGGAAGGTAACAGGATCAGAGTTAGTAGCAATCAAACGGGGATTTCCTGGTGAAGATACCACCATCTTGTCTATGTGTTTCAGCCACCGGGATGCTCCTACTTCCTGTCTAGTCCCTCCTGGGTACCATGTGGCTGGGTAGCCAGATTTGTTCTGAGAAGGTTGCTTGATGAGTCGGTAACCCTGGCATAAAGAAGTGAACAGTTCAGCATCTTTAATTGTGTGTACCACACAGCTGGAAACAGAAGGTCTCAATCCCATACTTTAGCAATTCCCCAAATTGAACACCAATGAATAAACAAGGTCAACGTCCCCATCTTCAGACTTCCCGTCTATGTCCCAGGCTTCTAGCTTGTAGAACAACTTATAATTGACTTATAGTCACCTAATGCTTCTCCAGAATTTATACTGATCATTTAAATTATTTTAATTGGTACCAGTCTGTCTCACTTCCTGCCTATTCATTCAACTATCCTCCACTACTTAGAGGCAATTTGAAATCTGTGGTAGCCATCCTATTTATGCCAAAGGCCTTGCTTACATGTGTTATTTGTGCTTTGTAGATCTGTGTGTCTCTCCAAGTGGTGCTCCTGATCAGGATTTACCAATATCAGTTGGATTTGGGGGTTCCCTGACATCCCTCTGACTTTATCTCATAGAAAGGCAACTATGTCAATATGTGATTTTAAACTTTGAAACTGGGGGTTAATCTGGATGCCAAGTTTTGGGGACACCTTAGCATTGTCCTGTCTGGAATCATGGATTTAGGGATGCCCTGTGCTCTCATAACTGGAGAGTGTTTGTGGTGGCCACTGTAAGGGGGTATCCTGCATCTTCTCCCCTCACTAGTGGGGACTGACTTGTTGAGTTGTACAGCTAGCTGTCTTCAGCACGGCTCCATCACCACCCCCAACAGTAATCCAGTGCAGGTATCTGCAGATGACAGACAGCTCCATCACCAGCCCTGAACTATAACACAGTGCAGATATCCTCAGACAGACAGCTCCATCACCAGCCCTGAACTATAACACAGTGCAGATATCCGCAGACAGACAGCTCCATCACCAGCCCTGAACTATAACACAGTGCAAATATCCGCAGATAGACAGCTCCATCACCAGCCCTGAACTATAACACAGTGCAGATATCCGCAGATAGACAACTCCATCACCAGCCCTGAACTATAACACAGTGCAGATATCCGCAGATAGACAACTCCATCACCAGCCCTGAACTATAACACAGTGCACGTATCTGCAGATGCAGGACGCCAGCCCCTGAGCTATATATAACACAGTGCAGATATCTGCAGATGCAGGGCTCCAGCCCCTCAGCCATAATCCAGTGCAGTTAAAAGATACTTTCTCTCCTGCTGAGAAATTAACACCTTATCCTTTGTCCCAACTTTCTGGGATCATTTCCAATAGGTCTTGGCTGGGAGTTAATTAAATCTGTGTTGACACATACTCAATTTCAAGTGGCTTTGCACATACAAAAAAACCTGTTGAGATTTTTTTCCTTTTGGGTCTATCTATCTTTTTACCCCAGTTTTCAAGATTTCCACTTGCCAGGAAAGGAAGGGATTTAAAGTGGGAAATTCGTGGGACTCCTCCCCCTAAGAAAACCTTGGTCTGCCGCTTTCCCATAAAGCCCTCTAAATTTCAGGCGCTGTCTTCTGCATGAAACTCCCCGCAGCTTCCCATGAAGGAGACCGGATTTGTGATATCGGAAGCTCTCAGAGGCAGCGGTAGAAGCAGATACCGAGCGGGGTCAGCATTCTCAGGCAGCAGCAGCTGGTTCAAGAACATGGTGCTCAAAAACCAGAGTCAGAAAAGCCAAATGTAGGTCAAGTGGTTTTTAATTCCACCTGGATATTACATGTGCACAGCCGAGGGCTTTTCTTTTTCTTCCTTTTCCCATCAAGTTAGGATCTGAGCAGGTTAGAGAAAGTTATTAGTGGAAGCACCGAGAGTCTTCCGGGTTTGCCTCAGTGATACGATATGCTGATTTCAGTGACCAGAGCAGTGCCTCCTAGTGCCTGAGGAGAGTAACCCTCAGGCTGCACAGTGGCCCTGTCAGGGGCTTCAGAGGGCTGGCCTGGCAGAGCCTGCCCGGGTGTGAGCGTCATCTAGGGCTCTGATTACGATGTTGGCTAGGTTCGATTATTCTGCAGTTTTCTGTGTTTGTTTAACTTTTATAAAGCAGACAGCTCTGGGTAAAAACCTGGCCTGTTTCCCTCGAGAGCAGGGGTGCGCTGGCGACACCGCATGGCGACAGTGGTGGAGCCGAGCTGTGCTGAATCTAACACGGGCTGTGTCTGTTAGCTTGCCCTTTCCCAGAGAGCTTCCCTCACTCCTTCTACACGGAAGAATCTGCCACCCTAAGAAATGTGCTGTACCCGTGGCCTGATTCTCTTCAACATTGGGAACTGAGGGGGGTGAAGGTCCTAAACTCCATGGGGGATGATGGTGAATGTCATCTTTGGTTCTTCGCATTAAGTCACAATTGAATTTGCTAGAACAACTGGCCTGGTGATAGAGAGCCTTGGTGCGTTTGTTATGTTCCATGTGGTAGGCAAGAAACAAAAGGCCTAGCAGCCTTCTGCAGCCTGCGGGTCACATGTAGGCTAGAATAGCCATGAATGTGGCCTGGTACATGTCCAGCCTGCAGCCTGTGGGGCACATGTGGACTAGAATAGCCATGAATGTGTCTCGGTACATGTCCAGCCTGAACCTTGTGGGTCACGTGTGGGCTAGAGTAGCCATGAATGTAGCCCAGTACAAGTTCCTAAACTTATTAAAACACTATGAGATGTTTTAGTAACTCAGCTGCATGGCTCTTTGTTGACGGCGATGCCACGTCACAATGTTGAAGGGTTCGAATGTGCCTGCCTGGTGGGGACTGGTGGGAAAGCAAAGAGACGGTTCTGTGCTGTGAGATGGTGGCGCAGAGGAGAGGTTGACATTGGCAGTGAGAGCTCTGAAAAACATGTTGACTTGTTAGCATTTTCCTCAAGACATAAGGGAATTAGAGTCCCGGATGGTGCGTGTAATTATTTGGAACAGTCCCTTCCCCTGGGGACATTTAATGCCCTCTAGTACATAGTCATAGGGACTCCATTTCAGTCATGTCTGTGCTTCTCATGGCTGCACAGGACCTGGTCCATACATCGTTCATAAATATCCATGAAGTGTGACTCCTCTGGGGGTTGTGGAGGTGTGCACGGCACAAACACATGTGCATGTGCTATCTGTGCGTGCAGGAGCCGATGCGAGAGTGGAGGAAGGGCAGACATTAACAGACCACTAGAGAAAAAAGAGAAAGCGTCTCAGGCATAGACACCAAGAAGCATGGGGCTTTGTCGGCAGCCGGCAATGGCTCATTTAGAAATATCTCCCTTCTGTCTGCAAAGTCGTAGAGTGGGGATGGGTAGTGGATTGCATCCTTGCCCTCGAGACCTGGGAATCCAGAGCCCCAGCTCTGAGTAATGAAGACTGGGGTGAGCAGCTTCATTAGGTGAGCGGTGGACACTCACATCCATCCTCTTTGTCCTCCAGAATGTGCCTGGCACATCCCATAGAACCGACCGGAGGCCGCAGCTGTGTGGCAGAGCTGTACGCCACCACAGCAGACGGATCAGTTTCCAGCGGGTCCCTTAGTGCTGACACCGTGGCCAGGCTACTTAGCCTCTGGGTGTGACTCAGAGGTGCAATGAGAACCACCTGTCCCCTGATGTAAGGGTTCGCATGCAGAGCACACACGCTGGCATTTGGTAAGGATGCTGTGCAGTATCCCAAAGTTCAAAGTTGATAGACTTTCTAATTCCTAGTTTTCCTTGATGATGACTTCTCTGCTCGCCCCACCAACTCCCTATCCTTTCTTCCTCCTTCTTTCCCTCCCTCCCCTTTCTTTTTATAAAGGGGTCGTACTATATACCCCAGGCTGGCCTTGAAGTTTCCACCCTCCATGACTCCTGAGTCCTGGCATCACAGGTGTGTGCCACCGCTCCTGGTTCTCCAATGCTACATTCTCAACCCTGTCACCCGCGAAGCCAGGATGCTTTCAAGTGAAGCATGCTATATTAGGTTTCTTGGTGCTGAAGTTAATCTCTGTGTTTTCGGGTGTGGGTATCCCGTGGTCACCTCCCCAGAGGTGACAGAACTGACTTGTTTTTTCTTGCTAACGGTCTTTGTTTTGCAGTTAGAAGTTGACTGTGGTCCCTGCTGTATCACACCAACTCTCAGATCACTTACCGTTGTTTGAAATGCCATCTGCCTCAGTCCTCCTGCAGCCATCCTCCATGACTCTCAGCAGGGTGTCCTTGGGAGCCTCCTGACCACACCGCTCTACCCCACACCGTGCTGGCTGCCCACATCACAGCGGGGCAGCTTGGCACAGAACCTCACACCAATTTCACTCCTCCTCCTTTAGAAAGCTAGGATTTTTCCCAAATGTAGACCGATTCTCACTTTGGACTTGAGCTAGTGAAAATTCCTTATAGCCCAAAGTACCAAATCCAAGACCCTTGCTTTTGTCCCCCCATGTCCCTTTCCTGTCGTGGAGTCAGGAGATAAAATGTGGCCTCTGCCCTTGCTCCTCCAGCTCAGATCCTTGGATGAGCATGTCAGGCCGGATACTGCAGCTAAGCATAAATGAACGGTTATTAATGATGGTCATAATGTTTTCTAGCAGTTAGCTGGCTAGGATTCTAGAGTTTTTTTTTTTCTCCACTGTGTTTTGAAGGGTTAGGTTATTTAAACTTACCATCAAATAGAATCAAATCAAAGTGAGCTAATTTTTCTTAAACACTAATCATTTTAAGGCTATTGAACTAAATATAGAGTCAGTTCATTAAATCATTAAAACAGCCTGCAATAATGCTCACAAAGTCATTATGGAGCGATTCCCCAGCCGGAGAGGTGCTGTTGCCTTAAGCACAGTTTAATCAAATTAGATGGTGGGCTATGTCATGGGGTTTCTCCTATTGATATTCATTAAAAATACATGATTTATCACTAATCTCTGCGAGGTAGAGCCCACTCTTCCAAATGAATTTTGTAAATGTCAAGGGGAAGAAAACAGAATGGCATATTGTTATAATAATTCGAGAGTGGTGTGATCACATTTACATTTTATATACTATGCAATTTAGGAACAGATAATAGCTTTAACAAGGCTAAACTTTTTTCCTTAGTTAAAGTTAGAGCAGAAACGCTGGCCCTGAGGATTATCCATTATATTTTACTACTGAACAGGCCTCTATGTTGGAATTATCGGCAGAAGGTAGAATGGTAGCCTGTCCCATTGTTCACTGACGCTTTCTTCGGGTGGACGAATTTCTACCTAGATTTACGCAGCCCTGCTTGGACAGAATCTGACTCCTGGGCATGCAGCACTCAGAAGAAGTGGTTTGTCTCATCCTCCCTCAGTGCCTGCCCTCACCCTCCATCTGCCCTGGGCTCCCACGGTTGCCCTCCTAGCCTGGTTCAGCCAGCTGGGCTCCTTCCTCTGGACTGCTAAGGGCAGATAACAGTTTTGTGTGTTGAACCACCCAGAGGTATTTGCATTTTAGCAGGGATCAAAGCTGAAACTAAAGGGATTAAGCCCCCTAATAGGAGAATGTTGAGCATCAGCCAGTGGACGGAATTCTCTGCTGCTAGAGGGGCCATCCTGTAGCCAACAGAGAAGAGTCCTCGCCCAGCCTTCCAGACTAAAGACGAGCGTGCAGAAATGAGCAGACAGCATGGCTTTTACTAGTCTGTGCCTTTTTGTTTTCTTCTGCTATGAAATGGGCTTTCTCTGTTTCTAGATACCTAAATGGGTGGCTTCCTGGGGGTTAACTTTGAAATATCCAGACTTGCTCACTAACAAATCTGGGCACTAATAATTGAGACTAACCGTAGAGCTTAGCTAAAAGCTCTCAAGTTTGCCTCTAAAACGGCCCTAAAGGAAGGAAGATGCTTTAAAGAGATGCAGGGCCTTCCCGGTATGAAAATGTGCCTGTTCTTAGCAAGACACATGAGATGTCTCCACACCTAGACACTTATCAAGAGCATTTCAGAATGTGATTTACAGCCAGAATGGACAGAAGCGGGAGGCACGGGCACTCGATTTGCACCAGATAAGGAGGCTTTTAGTATTTTTGGTCATTTAACCTAATCTGAAAGAGAAATGGCGCCTAGACGTAATCTTACTTATTTTACTCTGCTATGTCATGCAATAATGGGTCACCCACCCTCTTCTGCACACACACACACACACACACACACACACCCCTCCAACTTGACTCCTGGCTCAGTGGGAACTTTCAGAAGCATTTCACAGCATCTGGCTCAAGTTACAACAGGGAACGGTGGTTATCCATGTCATGTCCACCCTTTAGAATGACGGCGATGTGACCAGGACGGCTCCGTGTTATCAATCAGACCTGGCTGAACTTGTAAAAGTAATAAACGCGCCCTCGCAAAGTGCCTCGTTAAGTAGCTGAACGCCTAATTCACCTGGGACGCTGCTTCAAATTTCATCTTGTCTTTGATAATTTGATGAGAAAGAGCACCGTAGCCATGGTTTCTCCTGTGTAAGGCTCACACACCTGAGGGCAGGGAGCATTTATCTTGATGATTAATAACGGTAAGTTTTGTGGCTTAGTGGGAAGTCCTAGAACTCAAAATGCTTCGGCCTTCTTCCCCTCTTCATTCATCAAGAGAGCACCTCGAAGACCTGCCCCTCGCCCCCAGCTTGTGCTCAGTGGAACTGAAGCTGTCCTCTCGTGTTCTCAAAGCAGGGTTCTTGTATGTTCGCAGTTGGAGAGCCTGGAGGGTGTAGCAACTGGCTTCAAGGTTCAACGGACAAGGCTGAAAATGCATTGTTTAACTCCTAGAGATGGATAGCAGGGGGCTAGGAGAACCATGTTTTTCCTCTCGTGTCCATAGTAGCTCCCGAATGTCACCAGAATCACAGTGACAGTTTGGCTGCTGCTTACCTACGACTGTTGTCCTAGCCCCCGAATGTCAGCAGAATCACAGTGACAGTTTGCCTACTGCTCACCTAAGACTGTTGTCTTCATGCTCTCAGGATTATAAAGTATGAGTGTTTTGCCTGCATGTATGCATGTGGATACCATGTGGATGCTTGCTGCCCTCAGCGGTCAGAAAAGGGGGTCAGATCCCCTGAAGCTGAAATTCTGAATGGTTGTGAGTCACACGTGGGTGCTGGGAACCAAACCCGTGTCCTTGTTAAGAGCAGAAGGTACTCTTAACCCCTGAGCCGTCTCTCTCACCCCTCACTCTACTCCTGTTCTCAGCACACTGAAACATTTAAATGGTTCTCTAATGTATTCATAAGAACAATTTCTTATATCTATAATGCTCTTAACACTTAAAACACTTTAAGTTACTCTCCTGCATGGTCTAAGCATCGGAGCAATGCTCTCATTGAAAGGAAAGAAAGCCATACTCCAACCAGGAGGCCATTTCCTGTCTCTGCTTTCGGGCCCCTGCTCAGTGATGCAGAGCCACCCTGTTCCCACGACAGGTTCTGAGTATCTCACTCAGTGCACAGTCACACAACACGTGCGCCAGTCTAGGGCACAGGAAGTCAGAGAGGCTTCCCGAAAGGTTCAGCTTCAGAAACAGACATGATCCAGTGACCAGATTTCAGTGCTGCCTACAGGTAGCCGCTATTTGCTTCCTGGTCAGAGAATTCCTCCAGAGACGGTGAGAGCGTGGGAGAGGAGGCCCGCGAAACAGGCACACTGCTTTAATCTTCCCACTCTGAGGGAGCTGACCTCCGCTGGTGCCTGTATAATTCTGATCTCTTCAAGTGGGTGTCACTCAACACCCCAAAGCATAAGCTCTAATTATAACCGATGTCATGGTAACTAGAACTAGAGAGACCAAAGTCATCGGAGTGAATTTCCTCGCAACGCACTTGGGGTGGCGTGTCCCCATGTGGGGGAGTATGTGTGCCTTTTGGTAACAGCCCACATTTTATAGCCTTTTAGCAGCTTGGCCAGAGGAGTGCCTATCTCCCGTTCCTTCATTGTTAAGGTATCTGTCTCTTTCTCTTCAGTCTCTCCTAGTACACGACAGCACGCTCCTCAGTAACCTGCTCACCATACAGCCCCTCCCAGCCACGGCTTTCAGAGCACTGGCTCCTAAGGGAAATTAACCTTAGACCCATCCATACCCGTCTCTTTCCTCTCTGTTTCGTCAAAGAGTCACATCAGAAGTGTCCCCCGAAGCCTAGTGTCACCGTCAGCGTGGGCTCTGGGGCTGCAGTGCCCGTTATTTTTGGTATGTGCCAGGGTCCTGCCAAGAGATGACACACAAGAGAATCACCTAGAGAATCTAGCGCTGGATTCTGGGCAGGGGGCAGCTTCATGGGCACTCGTGGTGACAGAATTGAGATGTCAGGCCTTCTGCCCTCGTGGTTATTAATCCTTTTCTGTCATGATATAAAGGATAGAATAATATGACTAGAGAAATAAAACAACAACAACAATCTCTTCAAGCCCACTTTTTCTACTGACCAATGGCAAAGAGCATTCCAAAACAAGTTCAAGGTCTTTTGCATAACGTAGCTGACTACTAGACCACACAGTTCTGGAAACTGTTTCAGAGGCTGGCTTTATTTTATGGTCATTTATTTATTATTTACTCATATTTGAGACAGGGTATCACTATACATCACTTTACGGTCTTGATCTCACAAAAGCCCTATCTCTGCTTTCCAAGTGCTAGGACTAGAGGGATGTGTCACCACACCTGGCAAGAAGGTGCGCGTGTGTGTGCATGTGTGCACACGTGCACGCATGTGTGGTGGCGGGGGCGAGAAGAGAGCTTGCTCGCTCATGCACTCTCTTGTGTACACGTCCGAGGACAACTCGTGGGAGAAAGTTCTCTCTTTACATATGTGGAGCCCTGGGATTGAACTCAGGCCATGAGGCTTGGTGGCAGGTCCTTTACCTGCTGAAACTCTGCCAACACCAAAGGACTATTTTATAAATAGGAAGGCAGTGAAGGGTTTTCTTTCCAAAATGTATCTGATCCTCTTTCCCCTTACATGTAAGCAATAATTTTCATGGCCCCTGATACACATCCTTCCAGGAGATCAAGATCTGCCTGTCTTTTCAGTGTATATTCCTCACATGTAACACAAGGCCCTGCATGTGGTGTGTGTTCAAAATATATTTGTCGAATGAATAATTATCACAGATTTCAGCCTAAAAGAAGAGAGTGAATGTAACGTCTACTATTGAAATATTCTGGAAAAATCTACACTTAACACTGGGGAGTGGCTTGAAGTATGGCAATTAATAGAATCTGACTCTGCAGAAGGCTTGTTTGCTAAAATGACGCCTATACACACTTCTTCTATTCTAACTCAGCCTTAATTTCCCTCCACTGGCCAATAATAGCCAATACTACTAACACCGCGGGTAGTGGGCAAACTAATCGTATTAAGTATTTGATTTAGAATACAAACACTTAAAGATGGAATACGGATGGCGTCTGCCTTAAGAGTGCTGTAGAATGACAGAAAACAGGTTGTTGGTGATCACCACTGGTACCCTACAGGATCAAGAGGCAGTAAGTAGTCAGTCAGGGATATGCCTTTCTCCTGGAAAGAGGCACAGACCTAAGTTTTCTGCTTACATTGATGAAAAGCTTTTGTTAAAGCTGGTCTGTCCTTGGGACCTCCGAGTTGTTTCGGTTTCTAGATCAGAAGTTCCCGGAAGTGCCCTGGCCACCGGAAAACCTCTCCCATTGGAGAGTTCCCAGGTCAGTGACTGTTCAGTAGCGAGCATGGATGCTTCATGTCTGCTCCAGGCCTCAGTGTCCAGAGAGCCGCACGCAGTACTGTACCCCGCGGCTTCTATTCTGAGACAGAAGCAGAAGATCACGAAGTGAAGGTATGAAGCTGAACTCCCAGCAAGCAGTTGTAAAAGGAACACAGATGGAGGAATTATCTAATTTAAGAAGCAGAGGGAAAGAGAATTCAGCCCAGAGGATTCCATTTCTATAAGATTAAAGACAAGCACCGAAAATACAATTGGTTCCACACGGATATGGCCAGCTGGAACTGTCTTCAGCACCGTGAGTGTGGATGACACTCGGAATTGTCCTTCTTTCCCGCCCATATTCCCGTGCAGGTTACGGAGGCTGCCACTTGGTCCAAGAGCAGGCTGCCATCACCCTATAAAGACTGTCACTTTTATCTTCCAACTAGTGAGACATAATGTCAAGAACTGTAACTATGGATCTGGAAAGAAAGGGAGCCATGGCCCCTTGAGGATGCACGGGCTACTTTCAGTCTCCCTTCTCAAGTAGGAGCCAAGATTCAATGGCGGGCCTCAGTTGGGCCCTTCTAGAAAGTCTCTAAAGTTCTTTGGGGCTGCACAGAGAGATCTCTAGTAGATGGTAGTGGCTCTTGATTGTCACACATGATAAGGAGGTGTTGGCTGGAGAAAGGGTTTAGGTTACCTGTCTCTTTTGCTGCTCACAAAATGAAGCATTTTTACTATTGAAAACCTGGACTGAGTATTGTTATTCAGTAAAAACTCCTAGCCTGGGAAAAATGACATTCCATATTCCTAAAGAGTCGTAAGTAATTCCCAGTGAGAGGGATTCCTTCATGGCAAGCATACCTGGCTGGAGGTGGGATGAGGGTAGTAACCACTAAACAGATTCTTCTTCATAAATCTCTTTCCTTCCTGGCTCTCAGGTCTGCATGAGATTAGCTGCTATGCGGTCCAGGAGTCTTGAAACACTGATAGGAAAAACAAGTGCATTTCCAAATGCTATATCCTCTCTTTATTCCCCAACACCATTCCCTGATGGGAGGGCGGAACATGTCATCAATTGAAATCGACTTGTTTTGTTCTACAAGCTGGGTCACTGCGACTAATTAAAATAGAAGGATTTAGAAAGTTCACACATCAGAGATATTTTCTGCTTGTTGTTTGCTTTGTTTTTTCAAGACAGGGTTTCTCTGGGTGGCCCTGGCTGTCCTGGAACTCTCTCTGTAGACCAGGCTGACCTCGAACTCAGAGATCCACCTGCCTCTGCCCCCCAAGTGCTAGGATTAAAGGCGTATGTCATCACACCCAGCAAGAGCTATTTTTATTAATGTGTCTAAAATAAAAATTTTATCTTCCCACATAAGAAAAAAACAGGCATCAGAACAAGTTGAGTAGTACAATCCCACTTTTATAAATTGAAACAGATGTGTGTGTGTTTTAGTTTGAGGGGCGTAATCTGCACCAATAAAGGTGTGGACAGCGGTTACCTCGGTGGCAGGATCAGGTTTTCTGACTTCTTGCCATCTCTTTTTCTAACAAAAACAAGTTGCTCTTGTAATAGAGACTTTTAGGACTAATAAGCAGGATGTAATGACTTTAAAAAACAAACCTTTATGGGTTTGATCCCTGCGTGTTCCCTCAGCCTGCCTCCCGGAATCCCTGGTTTATCAGCAGAGCCTCTCTGCTTCACTTCCCCGTCACAGCTGCTGCCAACGCTTTGATGCATCTTGGGATGATGGGGAGACGCTCCCTAGAAACAGGAAGCAGGAGTTGGCCCAGGATGAGGGCAATCCCTCAAGCCCTTTCTTTGATGAGGTTAATATGAAAACATGATGTAGTTAAATAAACTGAATCCTGTTACCTTTCCAAAGTTAAGCCACCCCAGACCCCCTTTCTTGCCCTTTTCTCTTTTATTCTTTTTTTTTCCCTTTTTCTTCCTGCCTTTATTTTCCTTCCCACTAAAGTGGAAATTTCCTTAAGCTGGGAACCTTCTCTTAGCTTGCTATCATGTTGCCTGGTACAGGTAGATGCACAATAAGTACTGTTGAATAAAGACCCTGGGGTGTTAGGTGATTTGCCTACGGCCACACTAGCAAGAAGAGAACAAGAAGCCAGGCTAATCTGGGGAGTCCTTTGACAATGGGACACATACTTTGCCAAGCCAAGGAGTATTGCGTTTCTGGCAGAAGAACCCTGTTACTAAGATGACTGGAACATGCATTCAGCACACGCCATCTGGGACAGATGAAGGGACAGAGAAGAGGAGGGTGAAGGGGGCAGGCATCACGTGCCAAGCGTTTATAGTTGGCACACATTTGCCACAGCCTCATCTATACCACCGCTGCGCCTTTACAGAACACTTTGCCTTTTAAACACCTCTTTCATTTTCTCGAGAGAAGAAAGAACTTTGTGAGAACTTCAAATGCAGGCTGATGAGATGGTTCGGTGGGCAAAGGCACTTGCCATGCAAGCATAGCAATCTGAAAGACAGAATGGACCCCATGAAATTGTCTTCTGACCTCTGTAAATGCTCTGTGGCCACCCATGTACCCCATACCACACACATAGTATAAGGACAACTAGCACTATGCTTTGGTAAGGGCCATTCATAAATAAAATCAACCTACAGAGAAATCACTGAATCCGTATTATTTATTATTTATTTATTTATTTATTTATTTATTTATTTATTTTGGTAATTTTGAGACAAGGTTTCTCTATAGTTTTGGTGCCTGTCCTGAAACTAGCTCTTGTAGACCAGGCTGGCCTCGAACTCACAGAGATCCGCCTGCCTCTGCCTCCCGAGTGCTGGGATTAAAGGAGTGCACCACCACCACCGCCAGGCTGAATCTGTTTTATTAAAAGCTTTTCAGAAAGCAAGACCCATTCGTGTTTGAAAGCCTCATGAGTGCCAATGAGAGATTCCCCCAACTGAAGCTCCACCCTGTGAGGCAGTGTGAAATCTCCAGACCCAGGATGTAGAGGAGAAAATCATCCTGTGTGGGAAAAGGACTTTGTGAATCGCCTTCTTGGGCAGTGAAAGGATTTCATTTGTTTTCCACCTGACACATAGAGAAGAACCAGTTTTCAGTGAAGCAACGGGAGCTAATGGCCCCAGCACACTGCTTACCTCTGACCAGAGACACAGCCCCAGGAGTCATGGCTGTACTCTTGTCAAGTGTTGATCAAGCCAGAGTCTTCAGGACACTTGGGACACATTCTGTCTCTGTAACTCCCTTGGAAGACAGCATCCTATAATTTCATCTACTTGTAGTTGCTGCCAATAGTGATTCGCATCACCGTGAGAGACATGGTGGGCAGAATTGCTCCTTTGCAAGAGAATAGGAAAATAGGGGGATGCTGAAATGACAGAGCTTTAAGAGGGGTTGGGTTGCCTCCACACCTTGACCCTCGTGTGTCTTCGAGTCCACGTCTGATTTGTATCATGAAAGGGATCTTGTTTTTGACATCTCTGAGGGATTACAGAGCCGAGTAAAGGGATATGAAGCCAATAACTTGACTTGTTTTCAAGCCAATGTTATAAAAATACTTACCTTGTATTCAATTGAATATGGAAAATACTCATTTTTCTAGTAATAAAAATCGTAGTCACTGGCCACTTTCATTCCTAAGCAGAAGCAATGCTTGAAAGAAACCCAGTCAGATGTGGTGCATGCCTTTAATCCCAGCACTCAGGAGGCAGAAAGCAGTGGATATTTGTGAGTTCAAAACCAGCCTGGTCTACAAAGTGAGTTCCAGGAGAGCCAGTGTTATATAGACAGACCCTGTCTCAAACAAACAAATGCAAGAAAGAAGGAAAGGAAGGAAGGAAGGAAGGAAGGAAGGAAGGAAGGAAGGAAGGAAGGAAAAAGAAAAGGAGAGAGGGAGGAAGGGAGGGAAGGAAAGAAGGAGAGAAGGAGGGAGGGAAGGAAGGAAGGAAAGAGAAGGAGAGGAGAGAGGGAAGGAAGGAAAGGAAAGAAGGAGAGAAGGAGGGAGGGAAGGAAGGAAGGAAAGGAAAGAAGGAGGGGGGGGAGGAAGAATTACGTTTTCTGTCTTTCTCGTCCTGTCTTCCTTTCAGTTTTCTCTCTTTGTGGTTTTCAGACCCTGGGGAAGAACTGGAGGGCATACAATTGAGACACAATGCAGCACTTGCACCCGCCCGTAGTGTTGTGTCTGCACTAGCGATGTAGCTCTAGAATGTTGTGGACTGTCACTCTCCGCTTGCTGATGTCAGGGTGGGCATCTCTGTGGGTGTGCAAGTGTGTGTGAGCAGTATGGAGACAGCCACAGTTCTTTGCATTGTGGGGAGCAGAGGACACCTTGGGTGGATGTGAAAAGTGTAGATGAAATCCTGAGTGAATGTGTATTGTCAACTTGGGCACAGCGTGCCAAGGATCCCAATGCCCCAGACCCCGGGGAGCAGCAAACCTGTCCTCTGGTCCAAGTACGAGCCTTTATGAACAATTGACCAATGTGTACAAAAACTAGCAACCCACAGCTTTCTCCTGCTACCTGTCACCTGAGAGTGCTACCTCCCAGAGACCCCTTATTACCTAAACCTGCTTTCTTGCTCAGCTGTATACAATACATCCTCCTCCCTAATCTGGTTCTTTAAAATGAATTTGTTATCTCCAGGTTGCACAGTTGATGCCCTCCATCAGACTGAGCACAGTTCACCTGACACCAGCTCTTCTGTTCGTGTGTCTGTGTTTCTGTCCCCTCTTCAGCCCTTCATCACCCCAGTCAGGTTTCCAGGGTGGTGTAGGAGGTCCTTCTGTATTTGTGTTGCTTTCATTGGTTATTAAAGAAACTGCCTTGGCCTAGTTGATATGGGCGGATCTTAGGTAGGTGGGGAAGACAGAACAGAATTCTGGGAAGAAGAGCAGTGTGGCAGACACCATGATTCTCCTGCCTGAGACAGACGCTGGTTAGAATCTTTCCCAGTAAGCCACGACCTCGTGGTGATATACAGATTATTAGAAATGAGTTATACTAATATGGGAGAGTTAGTCAATAAGAGACTAGAAATAACGGACCAGGCAGTAATTTAATTAATACAGTTTCTATGTGGTTATTTTGGGGGTTAAGCTAGCCAGGCGGTGGGATGCAGTCCGCTCCTCCTCACTACAGATTGGTGCCCAATGTGCCTGCACCTTCTACTACACCAAGGTGAGTCCAGGCAGGACATGGTGATACCATCATCTTCCCATGAACCTTTCCTTCCATGCATGTGTCCAAATGTCTCCTTTTTGGTAAGTATGCTAGCTGTGTTGTGGGTACCTCCTGTCCCGAACTTGTTTTTAATAGATTACCTTAAGAAAGGAGAAAAATCTTATCTCCTATAATTTTATCTACTTCTTGTAGTTGCTGCCAATGGTGATTCAATGATCTATCTCCATCTAAGATCCTGGAAATTAAGACATCATGTGAATCTGTGGGGTGGGGATGAGAGATGAGAACCAAAGTCAACTCATGATAAAGATCAGTTTCTATTATTTCCAGTTATTTGAATCCTGAGTGAAATCAGAGTTCTCTCATCCCCACCCCACAGATTCACATGATGTCTTAATTTCCAGGATCTTAGATGGAGATAGATCATTGAATCACCATTGGCAGCAACTACAAGAAGTAGATAAAATTATAGGAGATAAGATTTTTCTCCTTTCTTAAGGTAATCTATCAGAGTTCATCCTACTTCCTAATTATTCTGGGATGCCCTAAGCTGTTACCTGGAAGTCTGTTCCAATTATTGAATTAAATTTTCACATTTATTCATTGCATGTGTGTTTGTTTGTGTGCATGCGTGTATGCATATGTCCCAGCCTGTGAGTGGATGTCAGAGGACAGCTTGCAGAAGTTGGTTCTCTTCTCGCTGGTAGGTGAGCTCCTACATAGTTGCAGCTGGCTCCTGAGTGTCGTGAGTCCAGGTCATCAGGATTGGGGGCCAGTGCCTTTACCTGTTGAGCTATTTTTCTGGCCTAGGTCCGCCTAATTTCTTAATATAGTATTTTCATCAATTCTTTGTAAACTTCGTATATGCATTCAATGTATTTTCCCTTTACTTCCCCACTCTCTCCCAACTTCATGTACTCCATGAATTTTTTTTTCAACTAACCCGTCAAATCCAAGTTGTGCTGCCCCTACACTCACAGGTGTGGGGACGTTCTCTGAAATATGGTTAGCCCACTAGGGACCACACACTTAAAGAAAAGTAACTCTTCCCCAGCAGATATCAACTGTGGGGTGAAAATGGGGGAGGGGATTCAACCCAAAATAAGGACTAATTTCTATTGTTTCAAGTTATAGTGGGTCCAGAGTGATTTCTTAATTATTCTGGAATATTCTCATACTTCATATAGAATGGGAGACTAGCTGCTCAACTGGGAATGGGGTCCTGTGAGCCCTCCCATCCACGCTGGAATATTGTCTGGCTTTGTCTTGTGCATACACAGAAGCTGTGATTTCGTAAGTAGAGTGGACCTGTCATGTCCAGAAGACATTGTTTCCTCCCAGTGCTTCCCAGTGTCTGGCTCTTATAACCGTCAGCCTCTTCTGTGATAGTCCCTTGTTAGGGCAGGGTGTGATATCGACGTCTGGTACAGACTTTCTCTCTGCTCTTGACCGCTTGTGAGTTTCCGTACTTCCATCCGCTATACAAAGAAGCTTTTATGATGAGGTCTTAGCCCTGGTCTAATCTATAGGTCAAGAGACATGAATTTAGAGGACAGTTTGATACAGTGTCCATTAGCAAAATGATATTAGGTTGACCCCTTGAGCCTATGCACTCGCCAGCCAGACTCGTAGTACCCGGCATGCATTTCCTTCTGTGGAGTGAGCCTTGAATGTAAAAAGAAAGTGATTGGCCATTCTTATAGCAACTGTGCCACTATGCACCAGTGGGCATATAACGCTATGCCGGTCATTAGTGTAGGTCCTCTATGATGACGTTTCTTCTCCAGAAACTCCATAGCACCTTCTGGTATTATGGAAGCTAGCCAGCAGGCAAGAAGCTTCCTGCCTAATGCCAACTAAAGTTTTTTTTTTTATGTCCGTTGACCAAAATGTGTGTTGTCTTCACAAGAGGGTCTTACCCTTGAGTTCTGGTGGGCAGCCAAGAACAATGACAATAGTGGTATTGTCCTGGGGTTCTCTAGGACACCCCAACTATGCTAAGTAAGTTCTTCTTTATGATCTTAGAAAATTCCAACACCTAATAAATCAAAGTGGCATAGAGAATCAATGATATTAAAGTGTACAGAAGATTTCAGGCTGGAGTTCTCGTTCTTACCAACATGGGGCATCTGGGGTCATTTCTATATTGTGTCTCTTGGACACTTCTTTAAAGGAAGCCAATGTCAATAGTTAGAAAAAGAAGAAGCCAATTCCACAATGGGCAAAGAAGTCGACAGGCTGACTTTCAAAGAAGAGATACAAAAGCCCATGTAAAGGTCTTCACCATCACTAGTCAATAGAGAAATGCCAATCAAAACTCCAGATGCTATCTCTCAACTACTGACTATAATATTTTTAAAGGACAGTAATAAATGTTGCTGAGGCTGTGGGAAGCTGGAGCCTTAGTGTGCCCATGCGGAAAAATGGGATGGCAGTTTCTTTATCAGTTAAACACAAAGACTGCGGGTAACCCAGGAATTCCATTCCTAGACACAAAACAGACAAAACGATGGAAAGCAGATCCTCAGATAAGCATTTGTGTATCGTTGATAATGATAGCATTACTCACAGTGACCGAAAGGCAGCTAAAGTGTGCACCACCATATGAATAAGCAATATGTTGCATATGCACACAATGGCGCTATTAAAGGCATAAAAAAGACATAATTGTGGTAAATGCTACCGACTCTGAAAATATTATACTTGATAAAGTAAGACAGGCACCAGAGGACAAATACAAAGGAGTCCACTTGCATGTGTTATCAAGAAGAGGGAGATTTGTAGACACAGAAAGAAGGGTAAAGGTTCCCCGGAGGTGGGGGTGTTGAGCAAGGTCGAGAAGAAAAGTAGTATTGTTTGGTTCCTGAGTCAGTGCTGGGGATGGTAAAAAAAAGTTCTGAATGTAGATAGAACTGAGGAGTACACAGCCTTGTAAGTGCACAATCATGACATGTTGTATACCTTTAAATGGTTCAAAATAAAGACTATGCACATTTTGACATAATATTTTATTATAGCCTTTAAAAAGAAGATGATATTTCAGGGGAGATAGAATTTGAGAACTCATCAGTTACTGCCTGTAGTGGGGAGCTGCGGGCTGCGTTCCTGCCACGCAGCTCCTGGCCGCCTGGCTAGCTTATGCCCCGAAATAACAACACACAAACTGTATTCTTTTAAACACTGCCTGGCCCATTATATCTAGCCTCTTCTCGGCTAATTCTCATGTATCAATTTAGCCCATTTCTAATAATCTGTGTAGCACCCCAAGGTGCGCTTACCAGGAAGATTCTAGCCTACGTCCATCCTGAGTCGGAGCTTCATCACGTCTGCCCTGGAGAGCAGCTGCATGGCATCTGAGCTCACTTCCTCTTCCTCCCAGCATTCTGTTCTGTTTACTCCACCCACCTATGTTCTAACCTATGAGGGCCAAGCAGTTTCTTTTTTAATTAACCAATGACCTTCCTCCATCAACTGCCATGTAGAGAACACAGTCCTCGAAGTTTTATTTTCCTAAATTCTACATCATTTGTCTGTTGTAAGTCAACAAATATTTATCAGGGGATACTGTGTGTGGGCACTGTGCTTGCTTGCTTTAATTGGTTCACTAAGAGTCTGGGGAGGGAGGGATGCAAGGGATGTATTTGCTAAGAATCATGGGAAAGAGAATTGTGTAAATTTGGGGAAGACATTAGTCTTGCTTGGTGGTGAATGCTTCACTAGATAGAGAGAGGAGGACAGGAAAGACCCTTCCAGGCAAAGAGGCTGCACACTCTGAATATGCTAAAATGGAAATATACTTGCTGTACGATTTAAACGGCTCTCTTGTGTGGTTTGTGAGTTATAACTCAATATGTGTTTCTTAAAGTCAGTAGTCAAGTAAGACAGAAACTGATCCTTGTTCATTATGAGAGCTACAAGGGCACTGTGGTGCCTTTGGTAATTTCTGTGGAGTTGTGGGCGGGGAATCCACATGATAGAGTAGGGAACAGGCAGGAAGCAAAGGATTGAGGGGAGAGGAACTTAAGGATAGCAGCTCAGTCTGCTGCATGTCTTTGTTGATTTGTCCTAGGGAGGCGCAACTTCTACAGGGAAGAGGGACACAGTGTGGACCCCTTAATTTGCCATCAGGAGTTGAAGCTTTGGGTTCTAATTACTTCAAACTTACTCATGGAGAAGTGACTTGAACACACCCCAGGACCACGAGTGTCGACTTAGGATATCACAGCAAGTTTTGTAGTCTGAATCTGTCCCCCATAACACTTGCGTTCCAAGTTTAATCCATAGTACAGTCTACCGAGTCCTGCATAGCTTGGGTCCCAGAACACTGGCTAGGCGCATCGAGGAAATGAAGGGAGTACAGACACACAGACACGTGTAGCATGAAGCTGGGATCAGACAGGCTTCTGCTAATGCTGTGTTCACCACTTCAGCATGTTTATTAGGTACAGCATTGAGACAGGGGTTGGCTAGTCTCTGTAGGTGGTCTCTGTAGGTGAGCAGTCTTGACTATAGATGCCCACGAGGAGGAGGAAGCTACAGTTGCTAGTCTTTCCACACACAATAAATTCATAAACACTCTTACTTGAACTCCCAAGAGAAGCTTTGCCATTCCTTTTGCCCCTTGTCATTTTGGTAACAGCTTTGCCAATTTCCCATGGGCCAATTGGCCTTGGAATCCTTCACAGACTGAGCCTATGTCCACTCAGGACTCCCCTCAGGGCTTCCTTCTCTCCCTACAGCCATTATGTCATGAGCTGTAGTTGTGTGGGCTCCACGCTCGTGAATGGATCAGGAACTGGAGCCTTGAATTCCTCTCTAACTTTCTGTGTCTGATCTCTTCTTGCCTTTCTTCCACGGAACAATGCAGTGTCTCTGGAAGACTCTCCTCAGATCCTAAGCCTCCAGCTCGGACTTTCCAGCCTCCAAAACCACGTGGCAATCCACCTCAGGGGTGGTAAACTGGCCAGTCTTGATATTCTGTGAGGACCACATATGTGGACTAAGGTGGTGAGCACGTATTAAAGTCTAACCCCCAAGAAGCATTGATGAAGTCACAAAGCATGTTATGCTTACCTCATTTATGCCACAAAACAACCCAAGAGATGGATATGATGGCTCCACATTGCAGATGTGGCCAAGAGCAGAGAGGCTGTGCACTTTGCCTGAGGTCACTCAGCTTATAAATGACAAAGTCAGGATTTAAACCCAAGCCTCGCGCTGGGATCCTCTGAACCAAGCCTGGCTGCCTAGCACCTGAAGATGGCATGCATAAAACGCTTCGGAGGCTAAAAACGTGGCCAATAGCAAATACCCCGTGGCCTGGGTCCACAGTGGGCTGTTGTGTTCACCACTAGAAAAAGACTACATACGTTTGGATGATGCCACTACGCCCATTTCAGAGATGAGGGTGACTGAGATCCAAAATAGACTAAGCAACTTGTTCGCGCCTCACAGAGGCGCTGGTGTGGTTCATCTTAGGAGCGAGGTCTTCTGGCTTTTTGTTAAAAAGCTTTTTTCCATTATAACACAACCCTATGGCCTTCAGCTTTCAGCCTCCAATTGAGCAGTGGCATACGAATTAACTGGGGTTACTATATTACCTCCTAAAATGATGGCTTCCATTAAAAAAAAAAAAAAAGAGGAAGAATAGCACCAGAAATCCAGCGATGGAACATGTGCAAAATACATTTTCACAAGGTCATTCTTACCCAGCGCTGTGTTAAAAAAATTATTATTCTTCATTTGGGCTTTTGGTCCATGATCCCATGGCGTGTGCAGTTAAATTGCAATTTAAAATTTTAAACAAACAATATTTCAGAACTGGCTTCTGGTTATTAGGCCTGATTTGTGAAGATTGAGGGTGGGGGTGTTGAAGAGCTCAGAGATTAAAAGGAACTGGGAAGGCTTTCTTACTGACCTGGGAATTTAAGGATGCTGAACACTCCAAGGAGGTGCATGGCGTGGGGGAGGGTCAGGGGCCTTCTTTGAGAGCCAGCTTAGTGTTCCGTGTTGGATTGTGGTTTCTGCCTGTACCTTGTATACTCCCGGGCTGCGGTGAAGCCAGCAGCACTCACACACCAACAACCACGTATAATGTGCACTTAGCACACTTGTTGGGATTTACGTTTCTACACCCAAAATAATTTTACCTGTGAAAAGCATGCCGTCTTTTAGAGAAAACACCCAAGATACGTGCATTAGATTAAATTAGAATTAAAATTCCCCAAGGTTGAGATGCAAGGTTTTGAGTCTAAATGCTTGTATGCTCTGCCCGTTTGGAGCCTCATGATGTGGAGATGCTCCAGCAATCCGTGCCAGTGTCCGACCCCTGCCTTCTGCTTTTGGGGGAGCCAAAGTCCTCACTTTATCCATAAAGGTGCTTGGGGGATTCCCAGCATCTGAGCTCCCAGGAAATCAAGATGCAGATGTTGGAGTGGCTGCTCCACCTACCTTTTAGCTTTGTTCCCAGGCCAAGCCAAGCCAGAAAAGTCCATTTTGAGAAAAGCAATTTATTCTGGACTCATGTTTTCTCCCACACTTGGGTAGGTAAGATAATCTTCACACAGATTTATCAGCCTTAACTCTTGAGTTCTTGGCTGCTACATTAAAAATAAAGGAAAGAAAGAAGCACGGACACACAAAAACAAAACTCAAAGAAGCGTAACCCCCAAATTTATACACCAAAGAGCAGCAGGCTCTTAAAGAAGCCTTTATCTCTTTTGTCTGCTGCCTGTCTCATAGTCTGTAGCAGAGCGGTGAGGAAAACGAGCTATATGAGAAGAAAACGTTGCAAAGACAGAAACTTAAAACTAACTCTGATAGCAACGAAGCAATGGGAGCATGTTCTTCTTGCTCCCTGGCCTCTTAGCCAACCGATCCAGAAGAAAAGCCGTCTCACACGAGACAGTCTCTCACGCTCCCCATCCATGAGAACCCAGGTTGACTTCAGAATGTATAGATTCAGTCTCATCTCCAGGGCTTGCTTCAGAAATACCCCGAAGATGGATCCGAACCTGAAACAAAGAAAATGAAAAGGCATGCCCGAGAAAGTGAAGCGTAAGTCAGGGCCCTCTCTGGTCAGAGCTACCTGGGGGAGGTCTTCCTGGGCTCTCTCTGGTCAGAGCTACCTGGCGGAGGTCTTCCTGGTTCTCCACGGGTCATACAGATGTGGGACACCTGCAGCTACAAGCCCATGGCTGCACTTACGTGCCCTGTGATAAATCGCATGCGTCTCTGCAAACATTTCAGGCATTGGTATCATCTTTTAGTTATTTCCACCTCATTCTAAGGAGCTTTCACGGGGATAATTTGTCTCCGAAACCTCCCGTTTTCTATCTGTCCCCAGTGAGGGGGCAGGAAGCTCACTGTGGCTCTTGCAAAAGAAACTGGCTATTCCCCATGAAGAACTGAGTGACTCTTAACTCTTTCCCTACCACAATCTGAGCAGGACTATACTAGTTCCTCTTCCTCCTCTTTCTCCTCCTCTTTTTCCTCCTCCTCTTCCTCCTCCTCCTCTTCCTCCTCCTCCTTCTTCAAGGAAATTATTTCCTGTGTATAAGTGTGTTGCCTGCATGTATGTCTGTATACCTCATGTATACCTTGTGCCTCAGAGGCCAGGGTGTTAGATCACTTGGGACTGGAGTTACAAATGACTATGAGCCACTTTGTGGGTGTTGGGAATCGAACCCTGATCTTCTGGAAGAACAGTCAGTGTCTTACTAAGCCAACTCTCCAGTCCCAGGGACCCTCCTCAAAGAAAAGAGTTTATATTCAGGCAAGATCTGGATCAGGTCAAAAACCAACATACAGTAATACAAATATACAACAACATACAGTAATACAAAACATGCATGGGTTTATTTTAAATGTATATTTGTGATTTTGTTTCTATGTATTATATTAAATATTATTTATATATTAAAAATTCACATGAAACACTTTTCCCCAACTTGTGAATACACTGTTGCCACACTAAATAAATACATAACAGATCAATCAACCCCGTTGAAAGTAGCAATGCTGGGGACGGTGAGACCTCCACAGGGCTGTCGTAAGGATCAAGGTACCTGAAGTTCCGGAACAGGGCCCTGTGTAGTGTCAAACTCAACCTTTGCTGATCATTGTTATCATCTCGTTTCTATGTGCATCTCCATGTTTATTCTTTACACAGTCGAGACCGTGTCTCACATGTGCTTATCCATTTTTAAAAAGAAAATAGCTTGGGACTGGAGAGATGGCTCAGTGGTTAAGAGCACTGGCTACTCTTCCAGAGGTCCTGAGTTCAACTCCCAGCCACCACATGGTGGCTCACAGCCATCTATAATGAGATCTGGTGTCCCCTTCTGGTGTGCAGGCATATGTGGAAGGAATGCTATATATATAATAAATAAATTAATTTTAAAAAAGAAAATGACTTTAGAAAGCTTTTCATGTTAATGCTTCTAAATTGAATTTTTTTTAAAGAAAGGACAGAAAAAGAATAGCTTGTACTGGTTATTTGTTGGCCCCAATCAATCTTAAAAATAAAAACCTTGGGGGCTGGAGAAATGGCTCAGAGGTTAGACACTTCCTGCTCTTGCAGAGGACCTGAGTTTGGTCCCCAGCACTCACATGGCTGTTCATAGCTCTAGTGCTAGGGAATCTAATGTCTTCATCTGACCTCAGGGCACTGCTCACTGCATTTACATGGTGTGCACGCATACATGTAGCAAAATACCCAGCCTCATAACATAAAGACAAACCTTTTTGGAATGGCGCAGGGGCAGCGAGTTTCTTTCATCTGGATTTCTATGGTATGACTGAGTATCTTCAGAGTGAGTGGGGCCTATGAGCTGCTTTAACAACCAAAGGGGACCGAGCATTTGCCTGATGGCATCACCTGCTGTACTGGGTTCCATACAACCCCCCAGATTAACACCGCGTCCCACTGACTGGAATCTCTGCATGTGACCTTGTCTGGAAACAGAGTTTTTGTAGACGTAGTTAGTCAAGATGAGAACAGAATGGACTAGGTTGGACTCATATCCACATAATCAAGATGAAAGCCTAGAACAGATTAGTGGATGCAGAGGCTGGAGACATGATTCCATGAGCCAAGGTATGCCGAGGATTGCCAACAGTGACCAGCAACTAGGACGGGGTGGTGGGCAGAGTCTTCTTCTGTAGGAGGGAAGGAGGGAAGGAAGGAAGGAATTCATGGGGCATCTTGATTTCCAGCTCCTGGCATCCAAACCCTGAAAGGATAAGCTTATTTCTCTATGCCATCAAGTCTGTGGTGGTTTGTTATGGTAGCATAATGAGGATAACACACCTTCCTATAAATGGGACTAAGCAGCCTTCCTCTCTGTCCTCTGCCCTGTTTCAATCCATCTTCCAGGCAGACTAAATCCCACTCTCTGCTCCCAGCTTTTGATATGTGCCCTGGACCCGTGGGAAGTCCTTCTGTATATGTGTTGCTTTTATTGGTTAATGAATAAAGAAGCTAGTTTGGCCTGTGATAGAGCAGAGTAGAGCTAGGCAGGAAAACTAAACTGAATGCTGGGAGAAAGAAGGCGGAGCCAGTGAGAAGCCAGGTAGCTGCCTCAGGAGACATATGCCTCTGCTGGAGCCTGGCAAATTGCCAGTAGGCCACGACCTCGTGGTGGTGCACAGATTAATGGAGATGGGTTAGTTAAGGATATAAGAGCTAGATAGAAAATACACTTAAGCTATTGGCTAAACAGTATTACAAACAATATAATTTCTGTGTGATTATTTTGGGTCTGTGTGGCTGAAACAATGAACAGCCTCCGCCAATACTCTCTTCTCACCCTCTTCACATTCCTCAGGTGGACTCTACTTCCAGTCCCAGGGTAGACCTCCTGCAAGGGACATGCTTTAGATAGATAAACAAATGAAGAAAAGAATAAAGGAGGAAGGGAAAGAGAAAGGGGAAGGGAGGCATGGATGGAGGAAGAACCAGTGTCTAACTGGTCCACGTTGTTTAACTAGAAGAGATTAGATACTGTTTCGTGCAGGTTGTAAGACTCAATTAGTCATTTGAGGATCAGGTCCTGAATCCATAGCTGACGAAATGTGTACTCAGATGGAAAATGGGCTTATCAATTAGTCACCTTTATAAGGCTGCAACAAAGTATCGGAAATAATCAACTTGAAAATAGGCAAGGTTTATTTTGATTCATGGTTTTGGTCATTACAATCTAAGGTCAGTTGTCCCATTGCTTTTGGGTCTGAGACAAAACAATGTATCATGGTAGGGACATTTGGCAAAGAAAGATGTTTACCTTAAAGCACCTGGGAAACAAAAGAGAACAAGATGAAAGGACTAGGGTCCCCAAATCTCCTTTGAGAGCATCTTCCCAATGACCTCAACCATCCTTCCACAAGAAGATCCCCTACTTCCCAAGAGAGACATAGGCATAGGCCCATAGGTTGGGGGAACATGAAAGAGACATGCAAATCCTAAACCATAGCAATTTCTTTGAGTGGTAGCATGCTACTTTGATACCATATCCAATGAATGAATGAATGAATACTTCCAGACATTAAGGCGGTCCTTCCTCCTTTCTTCCTCAGGCCGCTCAAGTGGAGAGATAGGCCTTGAGCTATCTCATCTTCTTGTGATAGTTGTTTTTCTGCCCTTGCCAAAGGGAACAAAATCTCTTTTGCTTGTTCTCCTGTCCTGTGCATGGCAAAGAAAGATGTGTCTGGTGGGTGTCTCTCACAGTGTGAGTCTGTCTGCCTGTTGGTCCCATCACTATGGATGGTGATGTCTCCTTACTCATCTTTTCTGATGGGTCCTTCATAAGACCCTATGGGCTTCATTTTCTTGGAATCCTGTCCACTGCAAGGATGCCAGAAGCTGGCCCCTAATAAGGTCTGATGACTTGTTGAATTAGAGAAATCATTTTGTTATGTGTACCACTTTGGAGTTTGTATTAAAGAAAGGCTTTCATAATGCATCACCCCAAACAAGGTCATTAATTTAAACATAAATACCTAGCCTTCTTCAAAATAACGAGGACTATTCATTTGGTAACTACAGCGTGCCAAGCCCAGAGTCATGTTACTTATGTGTGTTCTTGTAGTAGCCACTGTGATCCTTTGAAGACATTGCCTTATTAGCTCAGCACCTGGACTCTGAACCAGGCTTCCTGGGTTCATATACTAGCTCTGCCCTTGACTTTCTTGGTACTTGCTCTGAGAGAGCTCTTTAGGCTCAACCAATCTCAGCTTCCCTGTTGTCGATACATACAGTAAGAGTAGAACTAAGATCACCCTCCCCCCATCAAAGAAACAGCTCAGGGATCAGGGATTTGGGAACCTAGCTGAGGGGGAGGCATGAGATTTTAAGAGCCAGAGAAGCAGGAAATCTGCTGTGAGATTCTGTCTTCTAGAAATGTCAAAAGGGCTACACCCACTAATTCCCATCACTATGGCTGCCTAAACAAGACCCGGACAAGGATGACGTCAATAGAGATGCTACCATGGAAGTCTCACGGGACCCCAACCATAGATAGGGAACTATGGTCACCTAAGAAATGCTGATAGTGAGAGAAATAGTCTTCCCCAAGGTAGAGACCCACGATGAGTTATTTAATACCAAATAGTCATCCTTGAAAACATACATACGGTTACACGATACAGCTTAGAAGGCTATATTTATATATTTAGTAATACACACATACATGTATACATGTAATAGCAATTAAAGAAATAGAAGCTATGAACGAGAGAGAGAGAGAAGGGGAGTTTGTGTAAAGAGTTGGATGGGGAAATGGGGGGAGTGGTGTACTTTTATTTTAATTTCAAAAATATTAGGAAAGAATGGCATGTTGGGCTTCACTGTGAAGCGGTAATGTTACACGTAATGTGACATGACGGTAACCAGAATATACTGCAGTAGACGTCATCACAAAGGGAAGTGCGTGAAGGCCAACCCAAGATGTGCTGACCTGGGGTCTGGCTGACTCCTTCCTAAGAGCGTAGAGTTATCCTTACATCCTCACGGCCCCAAACTCTTCCACGCTGTCTGTATTCTGGAAGACACCAGGGCCTACTCGCCTTCACTTTTCTGAAGGCTTGACCTGTGCTCTGCTAAGGGTAAATTTGTTTCCATCATTGGGCTGCTATTGGCTGTCTCAGAGAAGTAAAAAACAAAACCAAAAGAAAAAAACCCACATTAAAATCAACCATTCTCTGGGAAAACAGTTGTGTTTGTTTCTCGTCCTTCTCGCGCAAATGGCAGAGTGTCCCTGGTTGAAGTTAGAAGGGACCGTGCTGCATTCCAGAACCGCAAGGCACTTACCCCACATTCCGCTTCTTCATCTCTTTCAAATATATATCAACAGACAACACTCGAGCTACTAGGCAATGGCGTGACCTAGAAAGTGAAATGACAGCTAAAATGAAGGAAGGATCTCCAGGACACAGTCTTGTCGGGCTGGATCTCATCAGAGCAGATTTTCTGCGACCATAATAAAGGCTTTTAACATGATCTGGGCTGCCTTGCTTCTGAAGAGTAGAAGCTACAGAGATTCTTAAGAGAGAAAAATAAATATTACTCTAATTGGAGCCAGAGGTGAGGCCGGGTAGGACAATGAGCGAGCAAGAACTATTTATGTTGGGAAAAGGGAAGTGTTAGAAATGATTTCGATGAGAAATTCCGGAAAGATGAAGGGTTTGGTCAAAGCCAAAGGAGGCTCCTTGTTTGAGAAGAAAAGAAAAAAAAAATCCAGGAACGAAGGGGAAGAAACAAATTAGAGGGCAGCCAAAGTAAGCTAAAAAAGTCAACTTTTCCCAGATACTGTGACCCAGAGAGCCAGGGCTAGGCCGGGACCTACAGGCTGGGTCGTAAAACATTTGGGGAAACTCCACACGGATGAAATAGTGCATGTCTATATTAAGTGAGATTAGACAAGAGTTAACCCCAACCAGAATGGCAACTTATGGAAAATTGATCCAATGTCTTGGCTTTCCTTTCGTATTTCCCCTTTGCATAGTTGGTGTATTGGAAATGGGTGTCTTTGAGGTTTGTTTTTATTGTGTGTGTGTGTGTGGAAAAACACTTTAGGTTTTCACAGCCCCCTTTACACTGGGGATCCCCAAGGCTTTCAGACCAGAGAGTGACTTACTGACTGAGATTCAGACCCAGGTTTGCTGTGGGTCTAAATCAGCGGGATATCTCAGTCTATGTCACAGGGATCCGAGCCCTGGAGCCACGAAGTAGAAGTTAGAAAACACACGGCCCAATCACTTTCCTTCCTCCTTTACAAGACAAAGTCACTAGGTCCAGATGCGAGAAGGAATTTGTCCAAGGTCCCTTAGGAAATGGCAAGGCAGGGAGTCACTGGCTAAATAAATGAAGCCACAGGTCTGCGGAATTTCTGTAGTAGTTAGAAGATATTTTTGTATGCCTTATATAAAGACATTTTAATATGCCTTTTGTATGCCTTCAAGTGTGCTCTGGAATATTTAGAGACTCTTACAGTTCCCATGTTTTCAACAATCCATAACGGAGCAAGTAAGTACCAAGCTATACTTCCCTGTTTTCAACAGGTCTAAAGCAATCGACCTTCCGCCTCTGCTGTGCTCTGTTTACCAGAACACCATTGGTTACAAGGTTCCTTTGGGGAGTACAACCAGATTAACGATAGCATTTTTTTTAAAGGAGCCAAAGTCTGACAGGAATTCTGAAATCATGTAGCATCTGGAATCTCATTCAGAACACGCCGGCTCCCCACTGACTTTATATGTCACGCAGAGGGTTAGGGTGACCATGTTAGACAGAAGAGGATTTCTGGCCTCAACAGTCTTACAACGTCAACAAAAGGCAGATACATAAAGGAAAAAGCCATCTCATCCAGCGGAAGTAGGGAATGTATACAGACAAGAGTTTGGGAACTGGAAAGATGGCTTGGTTGTTAAGAGCACTGGCCGCTCTGGCAAAAGACCCAAGTTCAGTTCCCAACATCCACATGGCAGCTCACAGCCATCTGTAATTCCAGTTGTAGGCTATCTGGTGTTTTCTTCTGGCTTCCAGAAGCACCAGGCTTTAGTGTGGTACACATACATACAATTAGGCAAAAACTCCTCCTACACTAAAGTAAAAAAGTCTATTATTTTTTAAAAAAGAATTTTACCCAGAAGAGGTTCTTAGGGAGCCTGTCAAGTTAATACACACAGGTAATTCATACTTACAAAATTTGTTGCTTATAAGTCAGTGCTCTAGAATTCTTTAAATACACTTGGAATTTTTCTTTTCTTGTTCCTTATAGATACAATCCTGTCTTCCTTGTTATAATGGTTATCTCTTGACATATATTGACAAGTAATGGTTCTTATTATCTTACTATCTCTGAAGTCAGGAATCTGAATTTGGTTTTGGTGAATGCCCAGACACTGCCCTGAGAAACGCTGAAAGATGCTGGCCAGGGCAAAGTTGAGGATTAACTGGAGTGGATCTGCTGCCATCTCACTCAAGTGGTTGTCGGCAGGATTGACCTAGAGGACTAGTTCAGCTTCTTGCCCCATGGGCTATCCACGGGACAGAACATAACACCAGAGAAGGTTCACCATTTCAGAGGCTTTGGTTCCCTGGTAGTTTGTCTCTGTTGTAGGGACGCAGTATATGATGGTGAGAACACACAGTGACACAGGCTCAGGTAGATATGATGGTGGGAACACACAGTGGCAAGTGCTGAGGCAATATATGATGGTGAGAACATACGGTGACATGTGCTGAGGTAGATATGATGGTGGGAACACACAGTGGCACGTGCTGAGGTAGATAGGATGGTGGGAACACACAGTGGCACGTGCTGAGGTAACATGATGGTGGGAACACATGGTGGCACCTGCTAAGGTAACGTGATGGTGGGAGCAGGCCATGGCACGTGATTAGGTAGATGATGGGAGAGAAGGGCATACGAATAAAAGATTCGCTTCTGAGGGCCAAATAGTCACTTTGTGTGTGAGGGGTTCCCCAGTTGCCTTCCACTGCTCTGAAGTGAGACGTTTCCTTACGTCACCTATGCACAGTTGTGGCTGCCACCACAAAGACCGGAACTTGGTTAGTTCACACTCAGAGATGTATCGCCTCAGTTCTGCTGGCTAAAGTCCAAAATCAAGACACCAGCAGAATTACTTCTGAGCACTCCAAAAGAAAGGCCTGTTTCAGGAGCTGCTGATGTTGTCTGCTTCTGATATTGGCTTCTGACTTTACAATCACGTGACATCGTGTGTGTGCATGTGTGTGTGTGTAAAAATTCTCCTTTTCATAATGATATGAGCTGTGTTGGATTGAAGGCCAGTTCTACTCCAGTACGACTCATCTACATTACATCAGCAGCAATCCTGTTTCAAAATAAGGTCACATTCTGATGTGTTAAAGATTAGAATTTGAAATTAATGGAGGGTCACTATTCCACCCATAATGTCATCTCTAATATCTCTTTAATCCCGACAAGGAGAAGACAGGGAATGCTGACTTTTGTGGTCCCCAGGAAAGATTCAGATTCTCCTGTTTTTCTTCTCCCATCAACCACTTTGGGCACTTCTTTTCAGTCATCCCATTATATTCGCCTCTCTAATGCGTTTCTGAGCAATTTAAATGAAGGTAGGGAATCTTCTAAACACAGCCTCCCAAGGGCTGATGGAAACCCGTGACACATGCGGAGGCTCCAGCCCACAAGGCTCGTCACTTGCCCCGTAACCCTATAGACACACAGTAGGGTGGATGATGTCTGCACAGCTGAGGAAATGGTGTTGTTTTTGAGGTACCCAATGACCCCCCTGTTGCGGAGGGGATATGGCCACTGCCCAGCTATGCCATAGAGGTGCCATGTCTAGACTGAAACAGTTAGGAGCCTGGCTGAGGTAGCAACATTGTTATGTTATTCAATTACGTCTGTTATTTCAGATGCTCTGCTAGGGATGGTCCCAGGGGGTGCTGGCGAATACTTTGGGAAGTCTTGATGTCCCCAAAGGTATCATGAGCCTCTCAAACAGACACAAGTGTCTACTCTGAAGGAACCCCTTCATTCCCAAACCATCAAACTGTTCTGAAAGGATTTTCAGTGTGGGTCTCCAGCAGCCCCTGTTCAGGGGTCAAAGGTAAGACATCAGATCCACAGCCCATCTCAGAGAGCTGGGTTTTGCAAACACAGGTGTCTCTAGAAAGACCAGCAGCTCATCACTCCTCTGTTCATTTTCCTGCCTTGGTTTAGTGAATACCAAGTCCTCTAGTAGATTTCAGCCATGACAGTGACCTCGTAGACTTTACCTGGGACTAGAAAATGAAATAGTTCTTCTGCCTTCTTTTTACTTGTGTTTTTGTTGTTTATGTGTGGGTGCTCCTTTGATTTTGAGTATGTATATGGATGCTTGCTTGTATGTACTCAGGCTCTTGGGTGCATACAACCCAAGCACGCGGAGCCTGAAATTCATGTCCAGCATCTTCCTTGATCATTCCCCACTTCTTGAGGATGCAGAGTTCCAGGGAGGAAGCTGGGCACACTGACACACCCTGGGATCCTCTGCTCTTCACCACTCCGGACTGGCTGTGCCAGGCCTCTCTTCATGTTTATTGGACTGAGGGGCCTTTTCCATTTCAGCATTTCAAAGACCCAGGTCAAAATAGGCCCTGGTTCAGAGTTCTACACCTCAGTCTAGAACCATCTGTGTCTGGCCCAGTGTTCTTAGGCATTGCTTGAGGGGCAGAGGAGGAAAAGACAAAAGGCAAAGAGTGATTTCGATTGTGACTTTGCATCTGGTGAACTACAGACGGCTTACTGTTGTGTTCTTCCTATTGCAACCTTGCGTCTGGTGAACTACAGATGGCCTACCATCGTGTTCCTAGCCTTGTGCGAGGCGCTATAGAGGACTCAGACTCTGAAGATGGCTTGATTCCTAAGTTAAGTAAATGACCATTGAAAAAAATGAGAAAGAGCCAGGTGGTGGTGGTGCACACCTTTACTCCTAGCACCTAGGAGGCGGAGGCAGGCGGATCTCCGTGAGTTCAAGGCCAGACTACAGAATGAGTTCCAGGACAGTCAAAGCTACACTGAAAAACTCTGTCTTGGAAAAACAAAAGAAAGAAAGGAAAGGAAAGAAGAAAGAAAAATATGAAAGAGAACACAACGAGAAGTCATCAATGGTGTTTATTGTGCACAATTACAGATTGGGTCTTGAATACCTCCTCTGTGGAGGAGCCAAACATGTGCTCTTGAAGGAAGATTAAGGGGGAGGAATGGCTGTTTCAAGATTGGTGACCAAACAGATATTTTAGGTCTCTCACGCCGATGAGGTGAAGCCGGCAGGTCAGCAACAGACCACACCAGGTACAAAGTGCCTGCCATGGTCCTGTCACACTTTAGAGCCAACCCCCCCACCCCCAATCTCCTTAGTTACCCACCTTAATTGGAAAGTCACAAGAAGGAGGATTCTGGGAAATGTAGTTCAGTCTGAAACAACCTGGGTGCTGCTGAGCGAGGCTGGAGAAGGGTCAGAACTCAGGTAGGAGGGCCAGGCTGAAGAGAACATTTGGTAGTAACTGTAGAGTCACGGTGTCAGGCAGCATGGAGCTGCATAAGATTATGTGAGGAAGGAATCTGAAGAACGAAACACAGCTCTGAGGGAGTTCAACGTTCAGAGGTTTGTCTGAGCAGGAAGGGTGCGTAAGAAGAAGGGGAAGAGGCAAATGGGGTGTGAAGAAAACTAGGCATGAGTGACCGGACATCTAGGAAAGGGGTAAGACGGGTCTGGAGAGATGGCTCAGTGGTTAAGAGCACTGGCTGCTCTTGCCGAGTACCAGGGATTGAGTGCCAGCACCCACAAGGCTGCTCACAAGCTTCTATGACTCTGGTTCCAGGGGATCTGATGCCCTCTTCTGGCCTCTGTGGGTACTGCACACAAGGCAAAGCATCCGTACACAGAAAAATAAAAAGGGCGGGACAGAAGAGGTCCGTCAACCTGTAGACCTCTTGGGCTTCCAGAAGGATGCATATAGGCTCACAATGAAGATCCAAAGGTGACATGCAAGTGTCACGTAGGATGTCACCCGTGAGTAAATACAGTGCTGAGGGAAGGGAGCCACTAAGAGCAGCGGTAGAAAGGCTCAGTCGGTCTGTGTCTGTCCCTGAGCTGTTGAGGCTCCGGTGTCCGGTGGCCTTGGAGTGCTTGTGATGATCGCACTCTGCAGGGGTTTGGCTGTCTCTAAACAGTTTCAAGAACCACTTCAAAGCCCTAAATCCCTAACAACAACCCACACAGGGACCTCTCAGCCTCCTGTACGCATCTAAGAATAGCCCACTTGGCTGCAGTTGGCCTGAAATTCTTGCTTATAACATTAAAACAGTTGGCCACTATTTCAGGCTGACACTCCCTTCTCCGAACGAGAAGTGCCGCTGTGCGCTGGAAGCGTTCTCACTTGTTTGCTGTTGGCAGAGGAACGTGTCGGAACCTGGACCGTAAGTCAGAGAGTTTGCTGAGAGAAATCACTTTGGTCCTCTGCCTGTGGGAGAATCTTGCTTTTGGTGGCTTGGGGGCAGGCAAAAGCTGGATGAGAAGAACTTTGAAAAAAAAAAAAACAACCCAAGTTGTAGTTTATTTAGCTTCAGAGTCATCGAGACAGTTCCCAGAGAGCTTTTCCGACAGAAGGAATCTTCCCCGACGAAGGGCGAAGGGCGGAATGCCGGAAATCTTGAAGAACTTTCTGGAGACCAGAGACCACAGACCCAGGCTCCCTGATCAATAAGTCGTTTGCATGAATTTTGGAAAGGGAATTTAACTTTTGCACATGCAAATCTTCAAAAAATGTTGTGGGCTTTTTTTCTTTTTTGAAAGATTTACAGAATGGCTGTTTCAAACTGCTGACCAATGAATAGTCCTGTTCCATGCTATCTATTCTGTGGCATCCAGAACTGCTGGAGGAGGAGACCTCTGGATCTTAGACTCAGAGCTTACATTGTAACTTCTGTGGTCCTTGGCGCAGTGGTCTTCCTAAGGTCTTTCTGCCCTAAAAAAATAAATAAGTAAAAATTTTATTTCACAACTCTTTTGTCCCATGAAGATTGTCTATTAAGCATTTTCTTTAACCTGAGATTCATTTTTTTCCTTTCCAGAAAGAAATTAAAACACATTTGATAGACCTTATGTCAATTTTCCAATGCTACTGTAATAAATTACCATCAATTTAGTGACTTCAGCCCGTCATAAAAGTCCCTTGGTTCTGGAGGTCAGAGGTCTGGCCAAGGCGCTGATGGACCCATTTCTTCCGGAGGCTGCCGGCACCCCTTTGCTTGCCCCCTCTCTTCCACCCTTCGGAAGCCTCTCACCCTGAGCTTAGCTCCCATTGGCACTTTGTTCTAGCTTTCTCCTTCTGCCTCACTCTTGTAAGGACTCTTGTTTGGGGCCCCATGGTCGCCAAGCCAGGGTAAATGTCCCATTCCCAGGTCTGTAACCATGTCCACAACATCCGTTTTGTTCTGCAATGCCCACAGATTTGGGAATTGGGATGAGATGGTGTGTTGTTGTTGGGCACCATTCCATCGATCTCCAAGCCCTAAAAGCTGTGTGGTACCTAGCTACAGCCTACTGTAACCAAGGATCAAGTCGGTCCTCCTCTGAGTGCAGGTCCCGACGGTTTTCATCAGCGTGAGAAAGGCTCACTGTGAAGCGCTGTGCTTGGTGCCTGCATTTGGTAGCAACCTCTGGGTTCCTAGCAGTGCGTTGCTAATGGTCAGGACTGCAGCAAGTTCAACATCTGAAGCCACCAGGGGACTCCCACGACTTTGCTCCCTGCGCCTGTTGGGTTAGTGGGTTGTCCTGCTCATGACTCAGAGGGTCACGGGAAGGCCAATGGACTCACCGACTAACTTGGCCCCTAGTAAAGTGGCCCACAAAGGAAAGGAGACGAATACAGAGCTGGTAAATGCCTATGAAGCCATGTCTTATAGCTGTGGCTCAGGTCAAGGGCCAGGCCAGCTCCCTTGCCACGGAGACCCTGTCTCCCCCCGCCCGGATGGAGGCAGGGTGGTGGACTGGCATTTGCGGAGAGCTGGGAAGAAGGGGTGGGTGGAGTGGGGGCGGCGGCGGCCTAATGAACACAGAATGTTGTTCTCACTTCATGCGTCCCTCTCCATCTGACATGGCAGGTGTGTAGAGGAAGAATGGTGTGTGAATCGATTCGGAGATCAGTGACACGGCAGCGAGCCAGGCCGCGCCCTGAGCCATTGATCGCCTCCGAATCAATTCGCACACCGCTCTCTCTGAGGTCACCTGCCATTTCAGGCAGGAACGCGGACAGTGAAGTGAAAGGAATCATTGCGAGAAGTGTGGGGACCCTCTCTCAATAACGTGGGGGGTCAGCCTTCAGTGCCCTCCCCTCCGCAGTCTTTGGAGGAGATGATGCTCCCCAGCCCGAGGACCCCTCTTTGCCTTGCTGGCCTGGGGCCCCGGAGAGAGGGAAGCCGAAGGCTGTAGTGAAACCGGGCCATTCTGAAAATCTATCAGCCTTGAGCTCACCTCTGGGGTTTGGGCTGCCACCGTCAGATCCTGAGAGCTATTTCAGAAAACCCAAATTGCCAACAGTAATAATCTTTCCGCCTCGGGACTGGTTTCCATTTGTGCCTCTCAATGCACTTCACAATTAATTCTCACCAACCTTCGCCTCCCCTGAGCCAGCAGCCCAAGGGGAACCCAAGGCAAGGCTTGGAAACGTCACGGCTGTCCCATGGAGAGTCTAAAGGGCTTCCCCGCTGGGAAGAGGAGACAGAGCCAAAGACTTCCTCTATGGCCTTGGTGTTGTCAGAGAGAGGGAAGTTGTAGGGGTCAGGAGCCAGAAGAGCGGCCTGGCTCCTGACATGTTGAATAAATCTCAGGGAAGGAAACAATGATCAAGACTGAAGAGGTGACCAATAGGAAGCGGCCATCCAAACGCAGTGATGTGGACATGCTGGCTTCTCTGGAGTGATGGAGGGGACTGGCCCCTTGTTAGGATACAGGGGTCCGAGAGAAACAAACGAGAAACAAACGGCAGAGATTCTCTTCTGCATGTGAGCACTCCAGCAACAGACTCGGGGTCAGGATCTGCTGCAGGTTCCCTTTCCCACAGGAGGCTTAGTTTTCAAGGGCAACCAGCCCTCTGTATCCACGGGCCCTGCATCCATGGAGTGGACCTGTTGTGGATTGAAAGTGGTTTAAAAGTTGTGTCTATACCAGGCAGACTTTTCTCCTGGTCATTACTTTCTAAAGGCGCCTGCGTAATAATCACCTACAAAGCCTTTACATTGTCCTGCATATTAAAAGTAATCTTGACATGAATTATAGTATTGGAAAATATCTGCAAACACCACACACCATTTTCTGTGAGACTTAAACATCCTTGAATTTTGGTGTCCACAGGGGTTCCTTGAACCAATTCCCCATGATTTTGAGGGACAGTTTTGTTTTTCTCCTGACGGGTCAAGTTTTTTTACTTCTGTAGAAGGGTGCTTAGCTGTGCCAAATCAAGCAAGCAAGGGCACCCAGCAGGGGTTCCTCTGAGGTTTTCTTTCTAAAACAAAGGGCTCCATTCTGAGTCGTCAGCTCTGCACAGCCTTGTGGGTCTGTGACACATGTGCAGGTGTTTGCAGAGGCCGGACGAGGGTGTCCAGTACCCTGCAACTTGAGTTGCGGGCAACTGTGAGCTGTGCAGTGTGGGTGCTGGGAACTGAACTTGTGTCCTCTGTATGAGCCATACAATCTCCTAACAGCCGAGCTGTCTCCCTAGTCCCCAGGGCAATTGTATTGCAATTGGCTGAGATGATTTTCTTAGGGAGTGAGCTATTTACTTACTGTGTGTTTTCTTTTGTGTGTCCTGTTGGAAGCCTAACCACGCACACCCAAGGTGGGTCCAAGTGAGACCCCAGGACAGGAGTCAAGACCATGGAAGGGTTGCATGCCCTAAGTTCTAAATAGGAAGTAGAGAAACCCGTTGACTCATCTCATGCCTCATATGACTCTTGGTTGTGTCTACTTAGCTTTCCCTCACTTGGGGTGTGGGAGGGGCATGTCCACGCTGCCCTGTCCAGTCTCTCCTGCCCATCTTCAGGGACACATTGGAGATGTAGAACAAGAATCACGTCTAGGGACAAAACCTAAATCACCTGCTTCCCAAACCAGACCCCACGTGCCAAGAAGGAGGACAAATGGGTTTCTTACTGCTCACCATGCAGACCACACATAGGTAAGTCCATCTATATGCCCCTCCCTTCTCAACCCGAGGCCATGGCTGATGGGCTGCCATATTCCCTCCCAAGTGAGGCTTTTGCTGGCCTTTGGCTCTTCTGCCCTCAGGATACGAGTGTGTACATCCAGTTTCTTTTAGGATCAGGGCAGATTTGGCTCCTAAGGTAGCCACACTGTCCACATTCCTTGCAGCCCAACTACAGGGGTGTTACTCTTGTCCCAATATTTTCTGTGACCCCAGTAGGTTCCAGGCAAACAACAGATTTAAAGTTCAGGTCAGCACAACGCCATGTGTGTGCATGTGTGTGTGCTTCTATGTGTGTGTGTGTGTATGTGCATTTGTGCATGTGTGTGCGTGTGTGTGCATGTATGCATTGTGTCTATGTGTGCATGTGTGTATGTGTGTTTGTGCATGTGTGTGCATGCGTGTGCATGTGTGAGTGCGTGTGTGTATGTGTGCCTGTGTGCGTGCGCGTGTGTGCGTGTGTGTGCCTGCGTGTGTGCGTGCACGTGTGTGGGCATGTGTGTATGTGTGTGTGCGTCTGTGTGTGTGTGCATGCACATGTGTGTGCGTGTGTGTATGTGTGCCTGTGAGTGTGCATGTGTGTGCATGCATGTGTGTGTCTCAGAATCGAGGCTCTAGGGAATACCTACAACTTAACGTAACCAATTCTTAAGCCAGATCAGTTGGAACGCTGTCCACCCGTGCTGGAAGGCTGGGGGTTGAAGGGTCACTTCTGAGCAAGTCGAGTCTACCTCTGTCTTCAGAGTCAGAAGGAAAACCCCTGTCTTTTGGTCTTTCTGAGGTGAGGGTGGCAGAGTGTAGAAAGTTTGGGGCACCGACAGGTTTTCTATCCTTACCAAGGCTATGGAACATTTGCCTTCTGCCCGGGGTCATTCAAGTTAGAAACGCTTCTCACCTGAGTGCCCCTTAAAAAGCAATTTGACTTCATTTCTGTAACTTGTCATGCTGTTCCTCTCCCCAGAGGACAGGGCCCCAACATTTTCACATCACACACACCTCAGACATATCTTTTGTTTTAAACAGTAAATAAACGCTTTAGTTTGGGAAGTGTATACGTCTCCATGGTACAAATGGTTACAGGAATTGGGAGCCATTCTCCTCCCCCTGTGTTCTAGACAGTTTCCGTGGGTCCCCAGGCAGTTCTGGGATCGGGTTCCTTTGTGATGTTTCAGAGAGATCCCATGAGGAGTCAAACAACCAACCCTGTTAGCAAGTGTTTTCGATCATGACTATACTTCATCATACATAGACAAGTATGTTCATATCCCTCCTTTTCTTGTGGATTCGGCTCAGTTTCATTTGTTTTAAGTACTTTTATATTTACGCGACACATAACACACATAATATAAGGCAACTTTCCAGCCAATGCAGTAGCCACCGCACATCCTTGTGATCCAGCTGGACAGTTCGTGCCGCCGTGCTACCGGCACTGTAGTACCGGACTCTGGCCGCACGATGGCGCCCTCTTCATGCAGACCTCGACCACGGCGACGGGGAGACAAAGGCGGGTGCCCGGCCTCCCGCGCCTGGGGTGGAGGCGCCCCGGGTGGCCGTGGCCGCCCCTGCGCGCTGAGCTGGGTAGCTGTCGCCTGAGTCTTTGTCCTGAGGTTCGCCCTGATGCAAAGAATGAGACTAGAGAACGCTAGACGCTGGACAGCCCGTAGCCGGGCATCCGCTTGTCCCCTCCGTGCAAGTTTCTTTTTAGGGTAGAGGGCTATAAGATCAGCCTCCAAACGCCTGCTCGGGAAGCTGCCCTCCCCTGTCATCCCTTAGCAAAGATGATGATGATAATATGATGGTGATGCTGATGATGATAAATTCTCTGTAAATCTACTCTGATGATTTTTTTTCCTGCTTCCCCATTTGTAAGATTAGAGGGCCTAGGTGTCCTGCAGACAAGAGGAGACCGGAAGCTATTGGGCACTTGGGTCTGGATCCCCTCAGCAGGCAGGCTCTTCAGGGACCAGGATAACTAACTCTTCTTTCTGGCCCTCACACCTCCTGGCCAAGCAACACAACAGAGCTTGCTGTGGTGATGGAATTGCCCCGTAGTTTCGCTGTCCAAGGGGGTAGCTACTAGCCACATGTGGCCATTGAGCTAGAGTAGAATTTAAGTGACTACAGTGGCTAGTGGTCATCCCAGCCGGCTACACCTTAACTATACAGGTTCAAGCCGATAGGAGCAGCTGAATTTGGAGTTTTGTCGTTAATAGTAAAAGTTTCAAAGATTCACATAAAACATGAAGCAGGTGACTGTTGCCCCTGAACAACATTCCTAGACACTGCTGGGAGGAGAAAGAGACGCCATCTCTAAGTTCAGGGTTGTGAGTCAGCTGAACTGATTGCAGTCTGGGGAGAGGAGGGTGGAATTTAGGGTTAGGCCATATGGAAAAAGAGGGGAAAGGGAACAGGTCCGTATCAAACCTTGCTGTTCTTGCAAACAGAACTCTCCCATCGCTGATCTGCCTTTAGAGAAAGCTCAGAGTAATGACTATTATATTAAGTGGCTAAGCATACCCACCCCATGCGCTAAGGGTCTTGAGAAGGACTTGGCAGAACTTGGGATCCCAGGCATCTCTGTGCTCCTGAGGAGACAGGGAGGGCAGCCTCGCTCCTGGGGTGTTACAGGTCTTCCCCCGGCTGAGCAAAGAATCGTATGCTGGGGTGACTGTGTGGGGGGGGCGGGACAGTTCTGGGTAAGGAAACTGGAAGATTAGAATCGCATTTCCTGGTGTGGAGATATTAGGTGGCAAGCCTATCCTTATCATCAGAGCAAACGTTGAAATAAACTTCAGAGTCGCCTGTGGGATCCACAGCATCCTCTGGTGCCTCAGGGACTGCCCGCCCGCCTGTCTCCACGAACATGAAGCAACCAGCCTAGCCGCTCTGTTTGTTTTTATAGAAGATGAACGTGTATGACTTCAGTAGGTCCCCCTGCCTCGTGCTATGAATGTAAGCAATTAGTAATACAATTATGAGATTATTTTTGGAACTCTAAGGTCGATTCTGCGTTCTGACAGCCTCAGTAACTTTTATGCCTTCATATGATGGTGAAGGTCAGGGTAGGCAGGAGCGGGCAAAGATGAAGAAACTCAGTAGAAGTTTGGGTTCAGTGTGCCCTTCTTACCTATTCAGAAGTATCCAGAAATAGAGCTGTGACCACTGATGTCTTTGAGGCATGGGCTCTTGAGGTATCTTGGCAGGGCCCCTTGCCCACCAGTAGGCATTCAACAAATATTCAGGGAATTTCAAGGGAGAAAGGGGAGTGGGCCACAATTCTGCTCATAAGGTATCTTCCCAGATTGTCCGCCCTTTTTAGTTGGTGTGTGTGTCCCCTTTCCCAGATGTTCCCCACCACAAATAAGGAACAGGGGAGAAGAGAGTTAAGCACACCTAGCGCTGGGTCCAAACAAAGAGGAACGAGACTAAACAAACCCAGGGTTTTTCTATTTTTCCCTAAGCCAAGTAATCCCTTTGATTACATCTAATACCTGCCAAAACCCAGATGGTGTGCCCACCCATCTCCCGTGTGATAATGCCACATTGTGAAATCTACCCATTAATATTAATTGTCAGCCAGAGAACCTGTCTGAACTACTAAAGCTTGAGATTGCCTCGAGAAAGCAGGCCCTGCTTTGGCAGGGATTTTAAGATAATTCTCCTCCGTTCATTCAGTATCTCATATACGTAGAATCTTAAGTAATGGTGCAGGAACGCTTTTTTTTTGCATGTGAGCGCGTGGCCGTCTCTCGCTTTCCAGGTCTTTAAGCCTCGGTTCATTTGGGGTCTACACCTGCTGACCAAACATATTACCTTAAGCTGCCGTGGGCTTGCCAGCAATGTGTAAGCCCACCGTTCACCATGCAGAGAGAATCTGAACTCCCTGGGAGCTGTTTGAATTGAAGATGTCCTAGCATGTGTGCTTGAGTATTGCCTTTTTACTTTCTGTGTCAGTAACTGACTTGCTAATCCTTGAAAAGTACCGCACAAATCTCAGGGTGGTCTCTTCTTTCTTTCTTTCTTTCTTTCTTTCTTTCTTTCTTTCTTTCTTTCTTTCTTTCTCTCTCTCTCTCTCTCTCTCTCTCTCTCTCTCTCTCTCTCTCTCTCTCTCCCTCCTTCCCTCCTTCCCTCCCTCCCTCCCTCCCTCCCTCCCTCCCTCCCTCCTTCCTTCCTTCCTTTCTTCCTTATTATTGTTTGGGCATTTCTGAGGTAGGCAAGGGGGGCAGAAAGGGCCGTGAAGAGAGCTGAGGTCAAAACTAAAATGCTGAGTGGCGTCTTGGAGAGAACTCAGGCAGTGTTGCCTTACTGATTCCTCCCCCCCACCCCCCCGCCTTGGCAATGTTTGATTTGGATGGTGATCATCAAGATGCTCCAATCAGCCCACAGCCTGATCTCGAATTCCAGACCATGGTATGGAAGAATCTCAGCATTTCAGAACTGCCGTCTCTGCTCTATTCATGGGACTTTTTTTTTTTTTAAGTCACAAAATTTTAGGATCCATTTATGCCTGAAATAGATATGAAAATTTAGTAGGTGTGAGACTGGGTTTTTCCTCTGGAGGCCCCACCCCCTATTCTCCTGGATTACACCATAATCGCCTTTTGACAGAATCCTTCCCATAGCCAACACCTTAAACTTTATGAGTGAATACAAAACGCAGCCCACACACCGCTTTCGTGTTTGTCAGGCACACACAGCACGTGAGGAGACTCATCTGTGCTCCTCGAGGCCAGGTGGCCCTTCGGCATCTCCAGCTTGTTGTCTGGAGTGGGGCTGTGTGGGGTAATACAGTAGCGGGGATATCAGATGCCGGGCAATGGAAACCGGAAACTCTCCGTTCTTTTGGGAGCACAAATGAGTATTTACTTCAAAGTCTCGACAGTTCTTTTATTAGCAAATATTAATTTTAACTGAAAAAAAAAAAGCCTAGAAGACCTTCCTGGTGCAGCCTGCTTAAATAGACACGGAGATAATTTAAAAACCACCTATTGGTATGTAAAGCATCCTTCCTTCTGAAAAGCAGCAAGCCGCGCCAGTGGCAGAAGCCAGTTTAGACAGTTAAATATTTTGATCGTTTAATTTATTGCTATTATTTCACAACATGTAAAAAAAGCAATTGAATTGCGATTTTGTTCCCACTCCTGGCCGACTCTGCCGTTCTGTTTATCTGCTCTCAGATGGGGACCCAGCCAGTCAATGGCTTTCCCAGAGCAGAGGTGGGTCTGTTAGTGGGAGCCTTAAGTTTCCACCCAGCCGGGAATGATGAGTGAAGGTCCGTGTGGACGATGGGAGATGGGCATTCTGGGTGCTGGACAGAGGAACTGGGAAGTGGTAGTCACCCCCACTCTGGCTTGCCTGCAGATATTCTGCAAACCGTTTCTCAGTGCCTCGCCCCTGGGTGTGTCTGAGGGACTCGCCTGCTGGGTGAGGGGGCTCGCTGTGCTGTCCTCTGCTTCTCTCTCACTGGAAGGTTGAGCTCCATGCCAGACATGGGGACACGCTGTTCGAAAGGCTCTCAGAAGGCAGAAATTAGCACTTTTTAAACCGAAGGTGAATCACAAGGCCTATTTCTGCCTCCAGCACTTCTGGCTAACCACTAGAAAGACCCAAATTAATTTTAAACATATCTATTCTTTGCGCTCATCAGGGTGGGAGGTGTACAAGCCATTCTGTCAGACAGGAGCCTTCTCAGAGAGTTTACACTTGACTCGTGTGGTTTTAAATGGCCCCAGATCAGGGTGTTATTGGGCTTGAAATAGTTTACTGTTTCACAGGGCAGACACCTCTACTACTCAGCTTGGCTCTGAGCAGATTTCCGTGACCAGTTTAGAGACCTTTAATTGTAGCAAAAGCCGTGTTTACAGGATGCTCCCTTCAGGCAAAGAAGTGTATCAGAAATGTTATTGATAAGCCAAACTCAGTGGAAAAGAAGAGAAAGTATGCTCCATCCAAAAGGGGCATGGAAGGGAGACCCCGTCAAAATGAGTGCCACGCTTGACACAGTCCGCTTATTACAATAATCCTAAATCGTAGCGGATAGCACAGCACTGCTTCCACAGTGCCCAGCTTTGGGTGTCCATGAGTCCATGTGGCAGGACAATGAGGCGTTATAAACCTCTGCATGAGCTAGCCTCTACCTTCCTTTTATTCTGTCCTACCTCAAAAGGAATTTCCAAATACCTGCAAGCCTTCCAGATATCCTCCCAGGAGATCTCTATGGAAAAATCAACACAGAATCCTTAGTAGTTCCTCTTAAACGTGAGTTTTCTGGGAGCGGTCTGCCTGAAGAGGGGTGGATCAGTTTGCAAAACAGGCTGGAGGTATATTGAGGTTCTATGAGTTTGTGGAGGCCATCTAAGCTCCTCCACCTCCAGCCCCCAGTTAATGGCCTTTTCCCTGTGGATGTCACCCGCCTACCTCAGGGCTAGAGTCATAGTCACCCACAGTTCTAAAAACAGAGCCCAAGAAACAAAGTGAAATATCTATCCTAAATGTCTTGCCTGGTTCTCCCTCTGCTTTCAGTTCCTACTCAGGTTGGCACAGAACAGAACCTCTGTCTTGATGCCCAAGGGATTTCTAAAAACTCCCCCCGCCCCCGTGGTCCTGGAGCTGCTGCTGTATTTTTATAAACAGAAGAGATCTCTTTCGTGTCCAGTCTCTATCATCTGAAACAAAGTTTCCTTTTGCATGAGTAAATTGAGGGTTAAAAGTCAAAATGTTTAAAATAACTTACTCCTCTCAAGTCAGGACAACAACCAGACATCAAATAGACTTCTTACAAAGCACCGTCCAGACCCTCGGCAGGTTCTTATTGGCCAACAGAAAGTTATTAAAAATCATGGTCAGGGCACACTAAACAAGCAACCTGATAGCCTGTTTGCAGCTCCTCTTACCTTTTGCAAGCGGAACGTTCTCTAATTTCCCCTTTGATTGTAAATAGAGATCTAGTTTTATTAAGCAGAAACATAGATTATTAATAAGTAAACCACTCGATGCCTGTAAAGCACTTTGAGGGTGAAAAGCCCCTAGTAAATGGCAAATATTATTATTTTTATTGCAAGCTAACGGGAGGAAACTGAGCTAATGAACGCTTACAGATCTCCGAGTAGTCATCACACTCAAATTGGCACACAGTGTAAACTATTAAACTTGTGTCTTAGATAGAGGGCTTCCACATTTTTCAGTTGATTCTTTTTAATTCTTGCCAAGGATGAAAAGCAACACTTACAGGTCCGTAATTTAAACAAGAGGAACTCAAGGGAATAATCAGTTTTCACATTTAACTAGATGTTATCTATAAGATAAAACTTTGGAAGCACAGCAAGCGAGGGGAAGGAAAAAAGACCTAGACTGGCTGCCGGAGCTAAGTCTTCAGCAAGGCTGTGGCTCTCCGCGAGGGTCACTTCTCTTGAGAAGCAGCAAAGTTAATGCTCTAACCAGAGAGTGTAGTAGGAGCTGCGGGCTGTGTTCCTGCCACCCCAGCTCCTGGTCGACTGGCTAGTTTATGCCCCGAAATAACAACACACAAACTGTATTCTTTTAAACATTACTTGGCCCATTATATCTAGCCTCTTCTCGGCTAACTCTTGCACCTGGACTAGCCCATTTCTAATAATGTGTGTAGCACCCCAAGGTGCGCTTACCGGGAAGATTCTAGCCTACGTCCATCCTGGGTTGGAGCTTCATCGCATCTGCCCCAGAGAGGAGAGCTATTGAGTCTGAGCTCACTTCCTCTTCCTCCCAGCATTCTGTTCTGTTTACTCCACCCACTTATGTTCTAACCTATGAGGGCCAAGCAGTTTCTTTATTTTTTAACCAATGACCCTCCATCAGAGAGAGTGGAGTCTGGTGTTCAGGGTTCAGGCGGAAGGTTTTCTTGGGCTATAATTCCTTTGCGTTTTCTGTGCTGTCCTGGTAGACATGATACGTATGTTGAATTAAATGTTTTCTTTCTGATGTTTGACTTAGTGGCCCATAGATGAGCAAATTACAATGGAATGATTAAGAAGAGAAGTAGAAATTTGATCTCTTTTCATAATATTTTTGTAAAGTCAGATGATCCGAATTAGTCAAAGCAGATATACTGTCTATCTATGTATTTCAGAAATTTGCTAATACTTGTGTGAATATATGTTTAAATAATTGGGAATCCATACTTTTTTGCTTCTTGTTGAGAGGCTATTTATTTATTATTTATTTTAGGCTATCACTACATAGCCCTGGCTGGCCCAGAACTTGCTATGTAGACCAGGCTGGCCTGGAACTCACAGAGATCCTTCTGCCTCGCCCCCCCCCCCCCCCGAGGCTGGGATTAAAGGTATGGCCGCCACGCCCTGCCTAAGAGGGTTTTCAATAACCAAAACAAACAATTTAACAGGGAAACAGATAACACAGGTAAACACTGTAATAGAAACTGTTTTGTAGAAATCTCACATAAATACATCCTTTAGCTAAATCCTGTATGAAAAATTCATGAGTGACTTGAGATTTCTTCACTCAAAATGTCAAAGCAGCCTTCACTTTCCAGAGAAGGAGGATCTAGCCTGGGATCAGCGTGAAGGTGAGCGCAGAGGAAAGTGCTTGAGCCTGGTCCTCTTCTCTTCCCACCTCCAACACGTGCACACAGGCAGCCGGTCACTCTCAGCTCCACCCCCAATAATGGCACCATTCTGTTCTGTGTTTCTCCTTTTAGACAAGATTCAGCCTGCAGCGCAGTCAGCAGCCAAGATGCAAGTCTTGATTTTTAAGTTAGGGCCTTTGGAGTGGAATATTAGCGGACCCATATTAAAAACAATGCTGGCAGCCTTTGCAAGGATAGGCACTTTTCGAATTAGCAGAAGGCTATTTGAAATGCAGCATGGTGTCCCATTTTTCAGACTGTTATTTTCTGCAGAGTTGGAAGAGTAATCCAAACTCTCTGGAATTTTCCAGGGGAAGCCCTGGGAGGGACAGCTCAGCGCTGAAGGGCACTGGATGGTCTTCCAGAGGACCTGGGTAGGATTCCCAGCATCCATATTACAGCTCAACCATCTGTAGCTCAACCACACCCTCTTCTGTAAGAAGAGGCCACACCCTTTTCTGCCTCCTCCAGCACTGGTATCCAGACATAGGTAAAATGCACAAAACACATTTTTTTTTTTAAAAAAAGCCCTTCTAAGTTGTTTTCTCTGTCCCTGTAAAGACAGACTTTTTTTTTTTTAAAGATTTATTATGTGCATGGTGTTCTGCTTGCATGTATGCCTGGTTGCCAGAAGAGGGCACCAGATCTCATTACAGATGGTTGTGAGCCACCATGTGGTTGCTGGGAATTGAACTCGGGAGCTCTGGAAGAGCAGCCTGTGTTCTTAACCTCTGAGCCATCTCTTCAGCCCTCTATAGATTTTCATTTTGAAGGATTATTATTTTTTTTTTTGGTTTTTCGAGACAGGGTTTCTCTGTAGCTTTGGTGCCTGTCCCGGAACTAGCTCTTGTAGACCAGGCTGGCCTCGAACTCCCAGAGATCCGCCTGCCTCTGCCTCCCGAGTGCTGGGATTAAAGGCGTGCGCCACCACCGCCCGGCACATTTTGAAGGATTTTAAATTTATGCTTCGCTTTGTTTTTTGTTTTTTTTTTTTCCATAAAACCCACTGAATGGGCAATCTCAATCATCAGTCAATTTTAGAATATTTTAAAAACGCACAATTGTGTGTGTTATTCATCTTCGTTTTTTAATATCTGTGTTTGGGTGTGGTTTCAAAACGTTCAGTGGCTCTGAATAAACATGGCTGTGTGGTCAAAAGGCTTAGCTGCCGTCTAATGTTTATTCTTAGAGGTGGAAGAGCGGGTTCTTATGAATTTAGGTCTTAACTTCCAGCAAATTGAGTCAAGAGGAGGCATGAAGATTGGTAAAAACTTTTACAGCAGCATAGAGAAAAGCGAATTTTGTTTCTAGACATAAAGATTTCAAGGACAGCTAGAAGCATTTAGAAAAAATGGGCTTTCTATAGAAAGACTCCAAAACTCAACCACCCCGTGCATGTAAACAGAAGTGCCTGCCAGAAGCCACATCTTCAGCAATAAGGGAGGAAGCAGCTGAATATCCCTCCACCTCCCCCAGCCCCCGGCCCCTACCCCCACTCCAAGCCCTCACCCCACAAACCCTCACCCCTGTAAAGTCTGAGTCACTGCATTTGCGTGTGGTCCGTGTCCTCAGATTAGCTGAGAGGAAATGAAATTAACCGGCAGAGACAACTTGGCCCAGCCATTCTCCAACGTGCTTCCAGGTCCAGTTTTCCAAAGAGCTTCTCACCTACCAACCCTTCTCCAAAACTTTGTGTTTCCTGTTGCCTGTAGGTCAGTCAGGCAGCGAAGGGTGGCTTTCCAAGTCTACCCCAAGCTTGTGCCCTCCTCCCTTCCCACAAGCATTCCTCTGCTCCACATACATTTTGACCACCCCAGCTACGTGTGTGTTTTGCAGCCAGATATGCCAGTACTCCTCCCCTGGATTCGGATCCACAAAGAACATGGACTGCTTAGTGCAGCCTTCAAAAGGTCTGGAGGGCTCACACCTTCAATTTTACCTAAACTGAGGTTGGACATGTAGGTGGGACAGCATGATTTCAGGCCACTCCCCCAGGCGCATTGTAACCATACAGCCACTAGTGATGTGTTGGTTTTCAGCTCACGGTGCCAGTGAGTGTTCCTCCACAAAAATCTGTCAATCAATCAAACAAAGGCGTTTCCCTGACCCAAGACACAGCTCAGCATATCAGAAAGAAAGAAAGAAAGACAGACAGACAGACAGAAAGAAAGAAAGAAAGAAAGAAAGAAAGAAAGAAAGAAAGGAAGAAAGAGGAAGGGTCTTGCTCTTTCTCTTTCACTAAGATAAATGGACTTTTTTATATGTAGAACTATGGGACGATCCACTTCTTGGGGGACCGGGGATGCAGCTCAGTGGTAGAGCACTTGCCTAGCGTGATATAGACTCTGCTGTGAGTCCCAGCACCACCACCAGGTAGAACTGATGAAGCTGCACATTGCGCATCTATTGGATGGCCTACCGAGACACCTTGCATCAGGAGCTTCTGGCTTTACATCTTTGTTTGAAAGGCAGCAACATGGTGCATCTTCGCTAATTCCTCAGTTCGGTTAGTGGAGTGGTGAATTCCACAGGGTATGTGGCCATCAACTGCTGTTGACAGCCCAGGACAGTACGTCTGATTAAATACTTTCTCCCTCTCTGATTTGTTTGCCGTACAGCTCCCTGATTGCATATCTATTTGGTGGGTTATACTTTTTCATCAAAACCTGGCTTCGTGGGCTTCCTTCTTATCTCACTCCTCACAGGGTACCAGTTGTCACAGGCCTCTGACATAGTTGCTAGCTAGTACTAAGAGCGATTGGCCGGTGGTGCTCTACACTGTCCTTTCAACCCAGCAGCCATAGTTCACAAAGAGCACAACAGGTTTGCACAATACCCAGACAAAACACCAGGACCCGAATCTTCTGGTAGAACATATGCAAGTAATTAAGAAAAATATAATTGCACACTGGAGAAGGTGGACGCACCAAGCACTTGTTGAACTATAAAAATGTAGCCAGTATAGTCAGTTTCTTTTTTTAATTATTCAGGACTGTTGTTTATGTTATCATGAAGAAAGGGAGAGGTGAGAAAATATATTCGGTAATTTTTGGTTTTCCCCCATTTGAGCAGATGGCGATCTGTAGTTCAAAATTTGTAACTCAAATTATTTCACATTTTTATTAATCAGTACAATATGTTTTTAAAGCAACAAACTGCACTTAGAAATATCAGTGTAAGTCCCCCAGTTCGCCTAGTTCCATCAGAGAGCAGTTTGAAAATTGAATTTCGTTAGCAATATTGGAAAGCAGGGTATTCTGGAATATTCCATCTTTCAATAGTGATTATTTTTACTTGGGTGTTCGAAGCACCCCCCCCCCACACACACACACAGGGGAGGGACAGTTGGAATGAAAATTGCAATGGGGAGCTGCAAGAAGCGGGGAGAATTTGTTTGGAGATGTTTGCTTTTTTTGGTAGAACAAAAAGTGTATTTTGTTAGAGATAAATATTTTGTAGTAAAAAGCATTTTATGTGAAGTATAGATTGGACTTTTAATATAAAAAAGAAACGTTAAGCCGCTCTATTTTAGGAAGGCTTGGCGTCGTTGAAGGAAAGCTGTTACAGCCTCGTCTACTGCAATGTCCTCACAACTGTTGCCGTCCTGTGTTCCTCTCCAAACCTGTTAAATCACATCAGTGCAGAAATAAGGGAGCATTTTTATTATTATTAATTGACACTCATTTTTAGCTGGCATGTGCTGGCAGGTCTTTCCAGAAAAACCTCAGACTACACCAGGCAGAGCTCTCCCCGGAAAGTTTGGGGGAGCTTTCTAAAGCTCTGTAATGTGGAAGCTAGGAAGTGTAATATTAAAGTGATAAGCATCTTATATTCGGTGTAATTCACAGCTTCTTTCATTCTTTTTGCTATCTATAGATCTAAATCAAAACAAATTCCGTAAGAGAGAGGGTTATTTCCAAGCCTTCAGAAAGCTCTTGAATATTTTATCATATCTATTTCTATACATATGCTATACATTCCTACATCCCTGTTGAACAAAATCCAAGGTGATGATAAACACACACACGCACCACACACACACACACACAACATACACAAGACTATGACATTAGAATTCCTAGGAGGTATAAAGTTAGCCTTAGCAAAGGAAATAAACTTTGTTTTGGCAATTAAGGAATGCACAGGGATATTAAGTCAAAGAACAATATGTCTAAACTATTAAATTTCTTTCAGGAGGTTATTAAAAATGTATTTCAAATTACCAGAATGGCAGGAAAAAAATAAAAAATAATAACTTAAAAGCAGCTACATTTTCCTTTGCTCACAAGGAGGCCTATTGGATTTTACTCAACCGGATTTCCAAGAAGAATATTCCAGAACACCAAAGGTCCTCTTGAGGACCCAAAGATCCAGTCCCCTCCCAATAGTGACATGTTTTGAGTGGTCACCGCAACCAACCGTCAGTGGGTGGGCTCTTTAGCCACCAGGTGGGGTATTCATGGATCTCCTGAGTTCCTCCAGTTGTTCAGAAACCCTGGATTAGGACTAACTCGCCAGAAGGGTAAACAAAATCCAGACCCAGCCCCTGGTGCTGCCCAGGATCAAATGGGGCAGGAAGTATACGCTTATGTGGGCTGAGGAGGGACTCTGATGTCTGAACAGCCAGCGTCTGGGTCTTCAAATGGTTAATTCCCCCAGGCTGTCATATTGCATAAACAGATCCTCCTTTAATAAAATTAATTAGGTTCTGAGCTTTATAGGGTGATGCCCACTGACCCCTTACATGCCTATTGTTCCCAGATCCAGGAGAAAGAAAAAAGGAGAGGCTGCCCAATGGCCGAGAGAGGGATAAAAGTTGAAGGATTAGAAATCCAAGTAGGAGCTGCTAGGGGATGGAGGAAGCTTGTGTTTGCTTCGGAACACAGTTTAAAAAACAAAGTCCCCTCCCCGCTACCCCCCCTCCAACAAGGAAAACAAGAGAGCGGTGGTGGGGTTTTGATAATTTCGCTTTTTTACACGCACCGCGGAATTCAGGCTATGCCGAGCTCTTGAGAAACATCACAGAAAATTGCAGATTGCGGGGACGCAGCTTTAGGTTTTTTCAAAAAAGAAAGAAAGAAAGAAAAAAATGCCGAGGCGCAGGGCGGGGTGAGGTGGAGGGCACCAGGAAGAGCCGCAAGAGCTCAGCAGGACCCTGCAAACCTGCTTGTCCGCCCCCCCCCGCCCCCGCCCCGCGCATTTCTGGTGGGTGTCCACCAAGTGGGCATTTCATGTCACAAGTTGCTTCTGATAGTCTTTTAAGTTTGTTGAGGGAACTCCTAGAAGGTGGGATTGGGTAGGGAAAAGCGATGGGAACCTTGATTCTCCCCCCACCCCCCCCACCCCGGGAGGGTTCTTTATTATAAGAAGGTTGAGGTCAAGGTCTCAGAGATTATGTGAGAACATCCCCGGGCACCTCTTGTAGAAAATCTTGAGGAACAACAGCAAATGTCGGCCAATTTTGTTGGAAAAGAAAAGAATTTTTTTTGAAAGGAAGAGGGGGAAAAATCGCCGACCGGATGTTTCCAATTACAGCGGAGACAGAGAACAGAAGGGGGTGCGCGGGGGGCAGCTGGAAAGATGGGCAAGATTTGGAGAAGGTGTAGGTTGAAGGTGGGAAGAGATGCGGCAGGGCAAAACGCAAGAAAACAAGGCTCTGCGAGGAGAAGGGGAAAACAGGAAAACGAAGCAGAACTAGACAAATGACAAAGTGTTGAGCGCTGATTTATCGCAGAAGCCTCTGGTCATTTCCATATATTGAAATGCGCCCAAGCGGCCAGTCAGTCAATTTCTCTTGAGCTGCTGCCGCCGCTGCTGCCCACGGGCTGCCCACGTGACTCCCCTCAGTCAGCCTCTTACCACCCAGCCCCCGGTGCAGAGAAGAGGAGGAAAGACAGGGTGTGAGGCGCAGGAGGCGGCTGTGTGCTCCAGTGGGCGGTGTGGATGGAGGACGACACATTGTGTGTCTGTGGGGGAGAGGGGGATGCGGCCCAGGCGGGGAGAGGGGGGATCCAAGGTTAACACTGCCTCTCTCTCTGGTGCCCCCTCCTTACCTCCTCTCTTTATCTCTCCCTTCTTAATGATCTAGAAGGGGGTCAGAATACAGACACAGAAAACCTGATCTGTCTCCAAACACAAAATGGGGATGCGTGTGGAGGTGGAGATATTTAAGTCAGATTTGATTTTGGTGTCTTTGATATTATGCGTTGCTTTGGTAGTTTCTTAAAGAAAGGCACGTGTACGTGTATGTGCGCGCGTGCACACACACACACACGCACGCACGCGCGCACACACACACACCCTAGATAAAAGCCAGTGAGTTGTTAAAAATGAATTTGCAGCGTTGGAGCCGTTAGCGTCATTCAGCGAGCAGCAAGCTTGATAATTTCCAGGTGTTGGGGAAAGCCGTTGTCCGGGAGCTCTCACTGAGCTTATAAATCCCTGTTGGGAGGGAGAAAAAAAATCTTTGGAGGTGAATGAAATATCAAATCACAAGACTCCTATGTAGATTTATGATTGCATAAGAGGCTTGATCATTTCCATATACTGAAATGTACTGTCCTCCTGAGTCCGCCCAGCCCTTCCAGGAGACTAAGCGTTCAGTTCTGCCTTGATCAATGTTGACTATGAAGCAAGAAGGGGAGGGGAGGTGGTGGAAAGCAGGCTGGCACCAGATGGAGCAGGGTCTCGGGGAAGGTCAAGGTTAGCCCAGGCTGCTATTGAGTCGGTAGCAGCCTCGTAGATAGATCTCTGCCTCGAAGGCACCCACTGGGGCTTCTCAAAATCAAATCTAATAGAAAAGGCAGTCACAGAATGAAATCGCTTCATCTGAATGCTAAAATTGTTATTAGGCTACATTAGAGAGATATCAGGCACGTGGTTACCAAAAAGGAGAGTATGCCTAGCAGTTTGTGTGTGAAAGAAAAGCTATGAATATGTTGATGACATCAATAATGGGCAGGTTGAATATATATATATATATATACATACACAAACATATATCTTGAAGATACATATGTGTACATATATGTACGTCCACACACATATACATATCCTGAACACCAGATTAACATATTAAATGACCATTTGTTTTTCTTCAGCAGAGCTACTTGAAGTTTGAATTGCTCAGAATTCTTTGGGGGAAAAGGGTGAAAAATCTTTCAGTCCAGAAAGTGACCCTTACTGACCCTGCAGTTTGAGTCCCCCCAGGAATTTTGTTGATGGTTTTGGCTGGGTTGTACTTTTGGAGATACATCCTGGACCCGACACACTGTAGGTGACATAGCCAGAGCTCTCAGCCTTTCCTTCTGGCCTTGGGCCCCTGATTAGTGTCTGTCAGAAGCTTTCTCCGTTCCTCCTTTGCTCTTGCATTCTTTTTTAGAGACAGTTGTTTCTGGGGAAAACTTTCCTCTTACAGACGGACCTCATTCTCTCATTCTAGGGGGAAGGCTGGGGCCAGGCCGCCCAGTAGCCACACTAGCCCATCCTTATGGTCACTCCCCGTGATTGACGTGAGGAAACCCATCCTAGCTGTCTTTAACCCACAGCCCCACCATATCCTAGAGAAGGACTTAGTCTTGAAGAGTAAGTGTGGGCTACACTGGATTAAACATGATGACCGCACTCCAAGGGTTAATAAATTCAGAATGAACACATCGTCTCAGCCTGATACAGCTACTATAGGTGATTTAATATGCAGCCCAAGCAGCCTGTCAGTCAGCTCACAGATGCAGATAAGATCAAACAGTCTCTTGATTCAATAGATTGAATGGTTGTGGTGAGAGTCTAGAAGGTGCGTGATAGAACATATAAGTTGGGTTCTGCGAGAGGCTTCCGCTCCCAACTGCTGTTTGTACACTGTCTTTCCCTAACAGTTCACTTTCTGTAGCAAAAACAGACCCGGGGGTGGGGGAGGTGGGTGGGTGGGCTACAACTGCCTTCATCACGTACAGTCATGGGTGCTTGTTTGGATTTTGAGTTAGGAAAAAGATGAGGTCCTTTAATACCAAGATGTATTAAAGGATTCTAATTAATTCTGTCTGGTAGTGGTCAGCAATTCCTCTCCCCCCCTCCTTTTTTTTTTTTTTTTTCTCCATGGCCCTTGAGGTCCAGAGCTCAACAGCCAGGCTACAAAATTTCTGGGCAATGCCGATAAAAGCAGGCTCATTGCTGAAATGATGGGGTAATTTCCTCCGTCCTGTGCCTTGCTCCGACTGTGAAGATCTGGATATGGAAACGAGATGTAGAGCTCAGTTGAAATTCAGACTCCAGCACATCGCCCCTGAGAAGTGTTTACGCTAGGAGAATGCTTACAGTTCTGAAACAGATAGTAAAAATAACCAAGTTGGGAGGGCTGGAACACTGGAGGGAGGCTGAGGCGAGTCCACAGGCAAAGTTAGGTGTCTGAAGGCCAGGCTTACTTTGGTGGTTGTAATCCAGATCTCCATGTGCACTGAACTCTGATTGTGTCTGTGTGCAGGTTTAATTTCCTTTTATCTGTCCCAACTCTAGTATTTAAACAGGAAGCCAAAAACCAATTCTGATAGAAATGTATGTGATTTAATATGATAGACAAGTTTATAACAGTTCTTATGATTTGATGAAGAGCAAGGACTCCTCCTAAACCCATTAGATTCTGTCATGGGAATATATATTCAGGCAATTTAAAAATGCATATTATGTATTCAGTAGACCGTCACAGGTCTGAATTGTACCGTGTTATTCTGCTCTGTCAGTATCTCATCTTAATATGAAAATCTGTAAAGAGTGACTATGGAGCCACCAGTTTCCCTACGTCGATAACTTGCTTGCTTCATGTATTCATTTCGTTTCATTTTATTTTGAATCTTAAAATGTTCAGTCCACACTCTGAGCTAATGGCCCACAAAATTTTCCTTTAATAAATAAAGCCATTTGAAACTGTGTAATGGTTTTACGTGCTGTTAACACTAACTTTTCCCTTTCTGCCCTAATGTCCTAGTTAACCGTATTCTGGTCTTCTAATTCACATTTTTTTTTATCCTTTTGTACCTGGGAGAAGGTTCCTCACACGTTTCATTCTTGGTAAATGCTATCTTGGATCTTTACATTTTTTTCTGGGGGGGGGGAGCTTTTGAGAAAATCCATCTCTGTGTAACCTGTACATGAACAGATTTTGAGATAAAAATGAAATTTCCAAATTTAGATTGGGAAAATGATTAAACTGGGATTATGACCAGCAGGGAGACTCCAGACCTGGGCATGACTGCTCCTGGAGCAAGGGGCAGTGGGCATTTATTTCACGTCTTAACCAGATCGTAATGCTTCAGAATTTTATTTTCCCCGTCTTGGACAACCTGTAATTGCAGCAGGGGGCACCACCAACATGCGAATTACTTGGACATAGGCAGCTTAGCTCTCTCTGCTTCCTTCACTACTTGGAGGCACAGCCACTGGAAGCAGTCATCTTGTAGAAATTTGCATATTTATGATGCCTCCTGCAGGCTCCTGTGATTGCTTTACAGTCAGGAAAGGTAACAGAAAAATATATATCCTCCTTTAAAACATGAAAAAGGATCATATAGAAACCGTGATTCTGATAGAAGACCAATCCTTCTGAAGCCCGTAGCATAAAATCTGTTCCCTCAACATTTTTGTTTGGTTTTGTTTTAGGACTTTGAAGGGAATCTTCTGGAAGTTATAGAGACCAAGTCTGATCCTCTGAAAATGTATATAAAAAATAGTTAATGTTTTTGAAAAAAAATTAGCATAGATTTATCCATTGAATGCCTGTAAAGAACAGGAATTCTTACAGGCAGGGAAAAGCCGCTCAATAGATCATTTAAAAGCCACGGCACATATATTTTTCAGTCCTCCTCATAAGCAATGAGAAAATGTGCAGTGTACCTTTGGATATAAAAGTTAATTAGGTCTCAGAAGAGAATAGCTTCATTTTTATTGGCTCTGAGTTCCAAGGATGCCTTCGATACACCTTTTCTCCCAGCCCTTTTGACCTGCTTAGTGGAGACTAAGGCATCCTGATCTGGACTCTCAGGCCCCTTAGATCTGAATACCAGAACTTTGTCATTCTGGTTGCTGTCTTGAGGGACGTCCCAGCAAACTGGTCTTATCATTAAAATCACACTCAGAAAAATCTTTTCTCTCTCTCTCTCTCTCTCTCTCTCTCTCTCTCTCTCTCTCTCTCTCTAACTCAGGCAATGTGCTGTCTCCTCAGGGACTCCAGTTCATATCGTTTGGCAGTGAACACATGATGTCCGGGAACATGGGGGCTGACGTTTTAATTCCCAGCGATTGAGGCACCTTGCTTGAGTTGGCTCCTCCTGGAAGTGCCGAGATGGCTGCTCCTGGGGCTGGCATCAGCAAACATCCTCAGTGGGTTTCGAGTCCATTAATCCAAAGCTTTCTCTGTCTTTCCTCTTTTCTGTGAGAACGCCTATCAAAATCAAGAGGGTAAAAAGATTTTTTCCCCTGCAATTAGAGTTTATGTAATAAAGAGACCATGTAGTAAAAATAATATGTGCTATCAATAATACATGGTGACATAAATGCCTGACCCACCTGCAGAAGGGCTCTCTTACCACACATTAGTCTCCACTGCGTGCGGGCTAGGAGCTACCTTTCAGTGTAATATGAGGTGATGTATCTGTCTGTTATTGTGCCTGGGAAAATTCTCATTAAAAGAACTATTACCATTATCTTATGCTTACAGTGCAACTTTCACCACATGTTTGACTGCATGGTATCACACCGAAAAATGTCTAGAGAATTAATATGTAGTTTTTTAAATTGTTGGTTAGTCTGTCATCCTTAAAAAAATTTTAAAAAGGTACCAAGTGAAGTCAGGGACTCTTTTGCTCCTTTCAGCTCTCCCAGTGAGTGGTTTCTTCCTTCTAGAATATTTAAAAATTGGAAGCAGTGAATCACAGCTTTCAAGGCATTGTCATAAATGTATTAATTTTGGATGTTTCTACAAACCAGATATCACGTCAGCCCTGCTGAGGATAAGTAGCTGAACATATACGCCTGTATGCAGCATTTAAATCTCTCTGTGTCACACTGGCTTGAAGAGATTGAAACTCTTGTGTGTGTAGATCAGTGGACATAAGAGGAGGCAGCCTGGAATTCTGAACACAGCGCTGAAGCCAAAGTCACGATTGTTTAAAAGAGTTGTCCCCGTATGGTCTGAGGTTGCTTCTCAGCTTGCTATATTTTTGCTTTAGGAGTGTTGACATATAATCAGTGTTTTTGAATGAGTATCTTTCTGACTCTTTAGAATCCTTAAATCAACAGATATGCAAAGAATCTACAATCTTGAAAAAATGCCTTTCCATATTTACTATTAAAATAATTAATGTACATGGTCACCTCTAATACATTCACAGTCAGAAGCTGGCTTAATTCTGGAAGTCTGTGATGTTCACATTTTGTCCCACTTATAATAAAGCTCTGAGTTCAAGATTCAAGATTTTAGAAGATTATGATTATTTATCAGTCACCTTTGAATAGCTCATACTAATATTTTCCATTTTTAAGCCATTGTTTAAGCCAGTTCCCCTCCCCTAAAAATCCCATCTAGGGTTGGGTGGGACAAGGGTTGCCAATCTTGGGCTGTGTGAGCTTTACCTCAGAGACCCAGCCTCCTCCTTGGCTGAGAGCCAGGTGGTGTAGGCCTTGACATATCCAAAAAGGTATTCCTAGAGCACCAGGCTGCAGACCGAGTCTCACCCAGCATCCAGCTGTTTCAATAGTTTATTTAATTTCAAAATCCAAGAATGAAGAACAATGAAAAGGCTATTTTGTCTGGAGTCGGGTGTTTTAAACCTCCAGGGAATCTAAGTAAACCATTTCACAAGTTTTATTTATATGCCGGACATTATTTCCCTGATGTCCTACTCTGTGCTGGGAGGGGTAGGGAACAAAGCGGCACCAGGCTTTGGTAAGTACAGGCAACTCAGAATTTGGGCGAGTCTGTGACTTGTATTCCGTATTCACGGAAGTAACTCTGTGGATACGCACAGGCACTTGGCTGTTTCTGCGAGGCACAAATGCACACAGTTTATGGTCTGTGGTCTGGAAAGCGGTACAGAGACCTGTCCTTCCAAACTATTCAAAAAAGTAAAGAATGCGACCTTCTGCTCTGTGTTTGTGCCTTCTCACTCCCAGCAGCAAACAAACATGCACTTTTAGATTCATTTCGTTTTTCGAGATGTACTAAGTGCCAATTCCTTGTTCAGGGGCTGCTATCTTCACAAAAGTATGCCAGGGGACAGTCTTCAACACTGCCGTGGGGACGGAGTATAGAAAGCTCATTTCTCAAAGGCCACTGGCTAGTGTGGTGGCACATGTCTATAAACTTGTCATTTGAGAGGTAGAGGCAGGAGGATCAGGACTACCCTCAGATATTACAGCAAGTTTCAGGCTGGCCTGGACCACACGAAACCCTGTCTCAAAAACAAAAACCCATCAATCCCTCCCCAAATGACTGGCTCTCTGATGACGTCATAAAAGTTGTGGAAACAATAGATTAACGTAGCTCTCTATGCCCAAATGCCAATATTCACGTTACAGTCTCATTCCTAGAAAATTGAGCTGTCTCGGACACAAAGAAAACATCTGTTATGACGAGTGACTGGAGCTGCCGTGCTCCGCGTAGATTTCTAGTGGAGGTTTAGAACTGTTGGAGTCCTGTGTCGTGAAGCCCTGACCACCAAAGCAGTGCTGGCCGTGTCCGTTAGTAGGTCTTTGGCATGTGTAAGAGAGAATCTTACACAGCATGTTTGTGTGTGTTAGTACTTTAAACATAAAAGCCACCCCAGGCAGAGACTGTGTCTCCTGTTTGCTCAACGCGGTCCTCCATCTAGAAAGCAAGCACAATTCTTAGGAGCAGATTCTTAATTCTGTGAGATGCTTTTTAAAGAGGGAGAGAAAAACAGGCAGGTTGTTATACAACCAGGAATGGCAGAACAGGGAGTTTTGTCTAATCTTTACCAAGCTATCAAAGGACAGCAGGAAGGGGTAGACATTTCTACCAGAAAAATTCTCTTTGCTGAATTTAGCTAGAAAATGGAAAACAAAAAAGACCTATGGCTGTGAGGGAGAGAGGAGAGAGAGAGAGAGAGAGAGAGAGAGAGAGAGAGAGAGAGAGAGAGAGAGAGAGATCAGCATGGCTGTAGCTGGTCAATAGCCTGTGGAGTGATTGCCATTTATCTGTCATGGCTATGGGCTAGGCATTGCTGAAGTCTATAAGAAACTGGCACAGGCTGAATGTGGTGGTGCACACTGGCAGGCAGATCTCTGTGAGTTAGAGGCCAGCCTGATCTACATAGTGAGCTCCAGGACAGCTAGAGAGAATTGTGAGACCCTGTTTCAACAAACAAACAGCCAAACATCAACAAACAAATAAGACACACACACACAGAGAAACAGGTAGAGAAGGAACTTAAGCCTGGTAATATTTTTGATATCCACTTCTCTTTTGTCTCCCAGCTAATTCCTGAGGAGATAGATCTACTGGAGCTCTTGTGAAATGAGAATAATTGAAGGTGTACGGTATCTGCTGGCCTGATTTGGCAGTCTTGTAAACAGCGAGAAAGTAGAAAGAAGGAACTGCTCTTGGGGAAGTGAAAAAGCTTCCACAGTCAGGTGCAGTTGCTACCTAATATAGGGGCCTTTCTGTGAGAAGTCAGTGACCTAATGGATTGACAGAAGAACCCAACCAGGGCTACAGCTTGGTGCTGGCTCAGAGCTGAATCTGAACATTTACTTTAAACGAATCTTCTGCCTGCCATTTATGGAAAGGTTTTGCTGAAGCAACCAAAATGGGAGCTGCAAACATTTCAACTTTTACTCCACCTTTTAGACCATTTCTGCTGCCAATGATGGATATATTAAGTATAGAAACACCATAATTACCACTTCCCACCAGTACCACCTGTATCTCCATCACCACCACCACCATCTCCTCTACTACCATCATCTCCTTCACCACCACCATCTCTACCACCATCTCCATCACCACCACCATCTCCATCATCTCCACTACCATCTCCATCACCACCACCATCTCCATCACCATCACCACCATCTCCATCACCACCACCACCACCATCTCCACCACCATCTCCATCACCATCACCATCTCCACCACCATCTCCATCTCCACCACCATCTCCACCACCACCTCCATCACCACCACCACCACCACCACCACCTCCATCACCACCACCACCATCTCCATCTCCACCATCTCCATCACCACCACCACCATCTCCACCACCATCTCCATCACCATCACCATCTCCACCACCATCTCCATCTCCACCACCATCTCCATCTCCACCACCATCTCCATCACCATCACCATCTCCACCACCATCTCCATCTCCACCACCATCTCCATCTCCACCACCATCTCCATCTCCACCACCATCTCCACCACCACCACCACCACCACCATCTCCACCACCATCTCCACCACCACCTCCATCACCACCACCACCACCACCACCACCTCCATCACCACCACCATCTCCATCACCATCACCACCATCTCCATCACCACCACCACCATCTCCACCACCATCTCCATCACCATCACCATCTCCACCACCATCTCCATCTCCACCACCATCTCCATCTCCACCACCATCTCCATCACCACCTCCATCACCACCATCTCCATCTCCACCACCACCTCCATCTACATCACCATCTCCATCACCATCTCTATTACCATCTCCATTTCCATCTCCATCAACACCACCACCACCACCACCATCTCCACCACCACCACCACCACCACCATCTCCACCACCACCACCACCACCACCACCACCACCACCACCACCACCACCACCATCTCCACCACCACCATCTCCATCACCAACATCACCACCATCACCATCTCCATCACCACCACCATCTCCATCACCACCACCACCTCTCCACCATCATCTCCATCACCATCTCCATCACCATCACCATCTCCACCACCATCTCCATATCCACCACCATCTCCATCTCCACCACCATCTCTACCACCACCTCCATCACCACCACCACCATCTCCATCTCCACCACAACCTCCATCTCCATCACCATCTCCACCACCATCTCTACCACCATCTCCATCACCACCACCATCTCCACCACCATCTCCATCACCACCATCATCTCCATCACCATCACCACCATCTCCATCACCACCACCACCACCATCTCCACCACCATCTCCATCTCCACCACCATCTCCATCTCCACCACCATCTCCGTCACCACCTCCATCACCACCACCTCCATCTCCATCACCATCTCCACCACCATCTCTACTACCATCTCCATTTCCATCTCCATCAACACCACCACCACCACCACCACCATCTCCACCACCACCACCACCACCACCATCTCCACCACCACCACCACCACCACCACCACCATCTCCACCACCACCATCTCCATCACCAACATCACCACCATCACCATCTCCATCACCACCACCATCTCCATCACCACCACCACCTTTCCACCATCATCTCCATCACCATCTCCATCACCATCACCATCTCCACCACCATCTCCATCTCCACCACCATCTCCATCTCCACCACCATCTCTACCACCACCTCCATCACCACCACCACCATCTCCATCTCCACCACCACCTCCATCTCCATCACCATCTCTACTACCATCTCCATCTCCATCAACACCACCACCACCACCACCATCTCCACCACCACCACCATCTCCACCACCACCTCCACCACCACCACCACCATCTCCATCACCAACATCACCACCACCACCATCTCCATCACCACCACCATCTCCACCACCATCTCCATCACCACTACCATCTCCATCACCATCTCCATTACCACCACCATCTCCATCACCACCATCATCTCCATCACCACCACCACCATCTCCACCACCATCTCCATCTCCACCACCATCACCATCTCCATCACCACCACCATTTCCACCACCACCACCACCATCTCCATCTCCACCACAATCTCCATCTCCACTACCACCATCTCCATCACCACCACCATCTCCATCACCTCCATCATCTCCATCACCACCACCATCTCCATCTCCACCACAATCTCCATCTCCACCACCACCATCTCAATCACCACCACCATCTCCATCTCCACCACAATCTCCATCTCCACCACCACCATCTCCATCACCACCACAATCTCCATCTCCACCACCACCATCTCCATCACCTCCATCATCTCCATCACCACCACCATCTCCATCTCCACCACCATCTCCATCTCTACCACCATCTCCATCTCCACCACCATCTCCATCACCTCCATCATTTCCATCACCACCACCATCTCCATCTCCACCACCATCTCCATCTCCACCACCATCTCCATCACCCATTACTATTTCTACCACTATCATGCTTATCATCTCTACTCCCATCTCCACCACCATCACCATCATTATTACCTTAGCCATCACCACCAACATCATCACCATCACTATTATCTCCATTACCACCACCATCACCATCATCACGACTGCCATCTCCACTGTTATCCTCCTCATCTCCATCACCATCTCTATCTCTGTCACCAACGCTATCATTGCCATCATTACATTAGTATTATTACCATCATCATCTTTGTTATCTTCTTGCACAAGACTGTCATTAGCCATAGCACCATTAATAAACACTAATTGCATATTATAGTGGTGATATACTGGGTTAATAGTATAGGCTTCATTCTGGCCCATTAGTTAATCCAAGGCAAATCCTTCACGAATCTGTTGACAAGGCCAAGCATAGAATGAAGAGTTGATTTCACAAGTGGTTTCACCCTCTTTCCTGGGGTACCAGAGATGAGGCCCTACACAAAGTCCTCGCACAGTATTCCCAGCCACTTAAAAATTGTATTTTGAGACAAGGTCTTGCTAAGTTACCAAGCCTTAGTCTAACAAATAATTGGGGTTATAGGCATGTGCCACACATCTGCCTCTAGCTCCTTTAGCTACCGCTTTCTGAGCAGACCAGTCGATACCAGGAAGGTCCCAATGTTTCTGCAATAAATGTTAATAATACTTCCTTACACTTGCACTTGTGTGCTTAATGTAGATTGTGCGTAACAGCTAAGATACGGAAAGTGCCATGTGCAGACACAGTGGCATATAATTTAGCCATAAAGGAACAAAACTCTGTCATTTGTGCAGTGTGGAGCTAGAGGACTTTTTGTTCCAGGCAAAGGCAGGCAAATGCTGCACAGCCTCACTCACGTGCAGAAGCTGGAATGTTGGTCGGAGAACCCGAGAGGAGACTCATGCTGAAGGAGCCTGGGAAAGGTGTGGGAGACACAGCAAGGGTGCCCAAAGCTGTTTGTAGGTGCAGGGTACAGTCGGGTGGGAAGGGTCACTACAGTGGGTGAAAATGGTTGACAGTAATTAACTAAAGAGAGAATTTTGAGTGTTTAAAACACAAAGAAATACGTCAGCGGTTACAGGTATGCCAATTACCCCTTCTGGTCATTGCACATTATATATGAGTATTGATAGACCACATTGAATCCCATAAACATGTACAATTACTGTGTCAATTAAAAATAAAAATATATCTGGAAATACCAACTCTAATTTTTCCTGCACAGTAAGTAGGCGAGATGAGTGCACAAGGTGCTCTTTCCCTCTTCTCTGGCAAATGCATATTTTCTCCCCTCAAATTGTAACACAGAATTATACCTCTTTGTGTCTATTGTTTTTATAATTTATTTTTATTTTATGTTCATTGGTGTGTGTGTGTGTGTCTGTGACGGTGTTAGACCCACCATGTGGGTGCTGGGAATTGAACCCGGGTCCTCTGAAAGAGCAGTTAGTACTCTTAACTGCTGAGCCATCTCTTCAAGCCCTCCTTTTTTTTTTTCTTATTTTGTTTTTATATTTTGAGACAGGATTTCTCTTTGTCATCTTGGCTGTCCTGGAACTTGCTTTGTAGACCAGACTGACTGTGAACTCAGAGATCCGCTTGCCTCTGCCTTCTGAGTGCTGGGATTATAGGTGTGTGCCACCATTGCTTGGCACCTCTGTGTATATACCTGGTATAAAGTCTTAATTTTTTTTCTGTGTGTGGATAAATGGATAGGTACACACACATACATACATGCACACAAACCCCGTTATACACACATACACTAACACAATAAAATAATAAAAACTTACAAGAATAGCAGAGATCTTGTCCAAATAAAGGACTAACTGCCTATAAAATTCCCTTTCAGACAGTGAAGTCATAGCTAGAAGTTGGCAGTAAGAGCATCTGAAACTACTAAAAATCATTTTTGCAATGGAGAGAGGGAGAGAGAGAAAGAGAGAGAGAGAGAAAGAGAGAGATTCAAAACCTTCCACAGCTGAGTTATTTTGCCTTTTATAAAACAACTTCACATCTGGACTGATAACTTGAATTCCACCCAATGCCATTTAAACAGCCCAAGTTATAAACCTCTTAAACTTGGGGTTTATAATAGAAACACTGACAGACCCTTAACTATAGTGCCTCGTAGTAATGAAAGCACAACTATTTCATTACAGCGGTGTCTGGCGAGGCTGCTATAATTAAGAGTCTGTCAGCGTTTCCATTATAAACCCAAATTTTAAGAGGTTTTTAACTCACATTGTTTTAAATCACACTGGGCTGAAACTTGCTGTACGAAATGTCAGGCCAGATGTGTGGTGTGTGTGTGCCCGTGTGTGTGTGTGTATGTGTTGCTTTTCCTTTTGTTTACAAAAGGGAATGAAGAAAAGCAGCAGAAGAAAAGGAAGCAAATAGGTGAAAGCTGTTTTAAAGTTGTGAAAAATGTATTGACAAAATAGTTTCCTTTTAGCAGGACAAGATTTGTGAGGAGAGGGTAGAGAAGAGAGTCCAATCTGTATCTTTGCTTTTTGCCTGAAGTAGATTGGTATTTATCCAAAAAGCATTGTTAAAGGAAAAATGTATCATTGCATCCTGGGTTCTTGAAACTGGCCAGTTTGGAAGATTGTTACAACGTAAGATGCTGGAGCAATGCACATATTGCTTTCTATTGTTAACTGTTCAGCTGCTAGATGTTTGGGGTGATCTTCTGAGCTGTCCCTGGTAGGAATGACTTTAAGGCTTAAGTGAACTCTCATTGTAGGACTGCCTCATCAAAGCCTTATTGGTTTCTGGGGAAATTAATATAGTTTGGGTGGTTAGGAATTGGTTTTGTGGGTATGGTAAGAGGATTTGTAGTTGGTTAGTTCATTGATGCAAAGGCAGTTTATTGAGCATTTACTGTGTCCTGAGTATTGTAGCAAGAATTCCTAATACACTACAGTCAGTGGACAATCAGCCTTGTACCTATGTGTCTTTTATGCAAAAGCTGAGATATTAAATTAAGACCTTCACTCAGGATTGTTCTAACCAGAATTTCTTGCCTATTGAGATGAGTCCCTTAACTGTGACGATTGCTCCTCTTTCTCATGCATGATTGACTCAACACACAGCAGCCTGGTCCAGGGCCAGACCCACTCTTTCCTTTTCTCTTAGATAGGTGCATCAGAATGTATGAAGCAACCTGCCAGCCCCTCAGAAATCCAGGCAGCCACTGGAGAAAGACGTCAGACTGATGGATCTCTCAGGATGGGGGAAGCTGTGCCTTCCAAGCCCACCCCAGAGGAAGAGTTAAGCCTTTGAGGAAGGCAGCGCTGTCTACTCTTGGGAGCCTCCTTAGGTTCAGGCATCAGGTCAGTTAGGCAGCAGGGGCAAAGCCTCTCGCTCACTCCTCTACTCAAACACAGCCTCCGCTCCTCCAAATGCATTGTCTAACAAACAGCAATGGGGCTAGCAGCCCCCCCCCCCACAGTCCCAGAGTTGAAACCAGTGCTGAATGCAGGGTCCGAGCTGAAAGATGACTGCCCCTTCTCTATTTTCTGGTCTGTCAATTAGGTAACAACAACAACAAAAATAGATAAATAAAAAATAAATAAAAAGAAGGTTTAAAAAGGATGAATAAAAGCAAGATGGGACAGATTGCATTTTTAATCATTCAGTTATTCATTTATTTATTTTTGTCTATAAAAGTGTTTCACCCTAAAGGCAGACAGTGAATATTTTAATCTTGTAGTTTTCATCGAGTCAGACTTTTTAACTCTTGGTTCTCCAGTTCGCAGCGAGTCCCCGGTCAGGGGATGCTCACAGAGGGCTGGGGCTATAGTAAGCCTCCCTCTTGAGCTGTTTGTTGACCACATGCACGTTCAGAGCCCTGAAGCTAAAAGCACTTTACACCATAAAATAAAAGCACTGTCTTTTTTTCTAAAAGGTTACGTCTGGAGGCCACGCGGCTCATACTTCATACCGAAAACTACTGAAAGGACCATGAAACCCTCTGTGATTTACACCCTCTCTCTGCATTAGGGTATAGATCTACTCGACTCTAAAAATACGGTGGGTTCCTAACCGACGTGAATATATGTGCATTATTTCAAGAAAGTCTGTTAGAAAACTTGTCAACACATTATAAAGCATAAACCAGGACTTGGCTATTAAGTACGGAGATCAGAGGCAGAATATATACTGCAGGAAGTATGGGGAGGCTCCTCAGCCGGCAAGATAAAAGGGGGTGGGGAGGGAAAAGGAGGGGTCGTCTGCTGGCCTAGGGTTTACGCACTGTCGTCACTACAGGTTTGGGAAAGAGCCCACCGAGGTCTCTCAAACCAAGCAGCAAGGGTTCTACAACCCCAACGAAGTTAAACTGAACGGCTAGAAAATAATTCTGTCGTTGTCATAATTTACTACTTTCTAAAAGACACTTCTGGAAAGGTAAATACACTTATTGTGTACCCAAGTGTGCACATTTAAAGTGACCTTTCACCCCGCTCCACAACACCACCTGCACTATTAATCAATACTTATGTAATATTTTCAAATCTCTTAGAACGCTACGTTTTTACTTCTTTAAACACTCATATACACTTCCCCTCCCCCACCTTCGGGCGCTGGAGTGAACATTCAGCAGCCAGGAGGGAGGGGCATCATCGGTACCCGCGAGCACGAGGGACCCGGAGGGGGGCCGGCTAGGACAGATCAAATGCCGACGCAGAGCCCTGGTTTTCTGAGCTGGGTGAAATCTGGTTGGGGGGGAGGGGCGGGAGCGGATGGCAGGTCCCATTTCACCCTGGGCATTTTATGATGGAGAAATTAAATATATGTTAATCGTGGAAACGTTGCCGCTTTACCTCTGCACTGGCACCCAGGGCAAGCAGCTGCAACTGGCTTTTTAATGTATGTTTTCAGATGTGGCTTCCGAAGGAACCCCCCGGAATCTGAAACAAGTGCAATAACACAGCAGACCTACTTGTAACTAAGTGCTTAATTTCCTATGATTTTTTTAAAAAAGAAAATCAATAAAATGCTGCCAGTTATTTATTGGAAATAACCACAGATAGCGGCCCTGATAGGGTGCCGGTTTTAGAGAGCACACGATTGTGTAATGAATTGTAATTCAGAAGACTGTTAAATGTGAACCACAGAACCTTTCAGAGGTAATAAAGTCATTACTTTTTACACTACAGCCAAGCCTGAAAAGCTTTATACACACCGTTATATATAAATCACACATATACAGTATATATTTCTACAGCACAATTTGTCCATGTATCTGTCTCCTGTCTGTATAGACTTTTATGGATGAGAACAAGATTCAAATCTGCCCAACCGGTCTTGAACGAGCCTGGCTCACTATTGTTACCTACAGGGGCATTTATTTATTTATTTTCCCGAGGCCTCCAGGTTGAACTTACTTTCACTCTCAGCCTACCTACCCTCCAGAGGTCCACCTCGGAGTCCTGCCTCCCCTGGCACCCCCCGCAGCGGCATTCTCTTGGTGATTCTAAGGCCGGTTTAACAAGCAAAAAATCGAGGAAGAGGTGCTGGTCAGCTCTGAAGAACTCAGTGAAAAGGGGAAACGGTGTCCTGCAGTTAAAGAAATAAAGTCTTCCTGCTCCTCAAACAGACAGAGAGATCCCCCCCCCCCAGGAAAACCAGCTAGAGGGAAACAACCCTCCCCCCCCACCCCAGTCTAAGCCACAGCTTTTCTAACGTCGGGCATCAAAACCTGTGTTTCTTCCTCTAAGGGGCCCGAAGCTTCGCCGAATCAGGCAAGCCATTTTCTAATAGGTTTGAAAGTTTCCTAAGACACAGGAATAAACAGCCACAAGCCCGTAAGGCTGGGAAGTGGGCGAGCGCGTGCAAGCCCAGGGCCCTGCCTTAAAACAATACAATCCCCCGCCGGGTGGGTGAATTTACGGAAACGACACCTCTCGGAGGAGGGGTGCAGGGACGCTGGGTGCAGCCGCTGGAGGAGAGCGGAGGAAGGCTCCTGGCTCTGCAGAGACTCACAGACGTCCACCTGCAGCTCGGGTCTCCACCCTGCGCCCTCCGCGCCTCCCGGGGACTCTGTCCATCCCCCGCCCCCGCCCGGGCGCTGCTAGATTTGGACTCGGAGAGCGATCTCCCTGGCTGCGTCGGCGTCGGCGGCGACTGCGGCGGCTGCAGGGTGGTGCAGGCAGGCTGGGAGGCTGGGAGGCGGGAGACGCCAGGGGACTTTGCAGCACGTTTCTGAATAAACTTTCCAATCGCAGGGGGTGCTGTTGCTGTACATTTTACGTAAAACTGAAAGTATCCCACGCCAGAGTGAAGCCCGCTTTTTGACAGCAGCAGCGCGCGCGCGTGTGTGCATTAAAGAGACAGGGGTTTATTTCCAACAGGTCTTTCCTAATTTCCAGGGGAGGGCTGCAGAGAGGACAGAGGGGACTTTGGGTTCCCGGGTGTGCGCGGTGGCTGCTGGCGCCTGGGCAGCACGGCCGTGACCCGAGGGCCTCACCACCGTGGCCTCCCGGCTGCTGCTGGTAGCCAGTTTCATTCCTTTTCCCATTTTCTCTTTCCTCAAGTAACAGCTAAGGAACAATTGTGTTCTGTCCGTAAGAAACATTTTCATTCCCTTTGCTCAGTGCTTTTGCATTTGCCCCGGTGTGGGAGGAGGTGTGTCCCTCCTTGGAATCAGGCTCGAGGACCTCCCGCAGCGACGGGAGCAGGTTCCCAGAGACCGGGAATCTTGGGGCTACCCGTGCTTTGTCCTCAGACCAGCGACTGCTCAGGGGTGGACGCCTGGGTGCCTCGAGCCCCGGTCCTGGGTGCTCCCCTCTGGGGACTGAACGCACCCAGAATCGGGCTTCTCGGTCTTTGTATCTCGGCCTCTCTTTCTGCGACCCTTAGGAGCTGGGGACACAGGGTTCTGTGTGTGGCATTCAGACCCAATCGCTAGTTGGGTCGCTCAGATCCCGAGTCCCTGACTTGGCCTTGGGGGCGCGCTCTCGGCCCTTGAGCCCAGGCCTGCGCCGCCGGCCTCGCCCCAACCCCCTCTCTCCAGGCAGCTTCTGCTCCCTCAGGCCCCGGAGCTGGCCTTCCGGACCGCCGACCCTCCGAACTTGGGCTAGATTTCGCTCTCCCGCGCGCTCCCTCCCGCCTCCCCTCGCCCGCTGCCGAGCTCTAACTTGGAGGCTTAGCTCTCAACTTCGGGTGATTTTTTTTCTTTTCTAGCTTTCCTTAGGCAAAGTTTCCCGAACGCTGCCACGGGCTCGGGGCTTGCACTCCGGCCCTGGGCGTCCGCTGGAAGGGAGGGGAAGTGGGTGTGCGCGTGGAGGAGGGTGTCCGGGACCCACTCTACCTGGTTTCCCTCCGCCCGCGCCTCCCAGTCTCTGGGTTGCAGCGTCCTGGAGCACTCTTGCTCCCCCCACCCCAATAATTTTTTATTTTAGGGTCGGTGAGTGCGTGTGTGTGTGTGGAGGGGGGAGTGGAGCAGGGCGCAAGTCCCCCCCGCACTCCTCCCTCCCACCCCGCCGCCCCTTTCTTCTCTCCCGGCCACGCCACCGCCGCGGCGCTCGCTGCGGCCACTGGTGAGCCAGCCACCCCAGAGCCCCCTCCCCTCCGCCCGCCCCTCCCCCAGGGGCCGCGTCTGGCGTCTGCGGAGCCCCCCGCCCCGCACCTCCCCCGCCCCGCACTGGCCATTGGCTTGTCCTGGTCTCTTTTTCATGTCCAGCCCCTGATGTGTGTCCATTGGTGTGAGCTTCCCCTTCCCTCCTCCCCTTCTCTCCTGCTCGCCCTGCCCATGTTTTGTGTGTCTCTGTCCATCCAGACTCCTGACGTTCAAGTTCGCAGGGACGTCACGTCCGCACTTGAACTTGCAGCTCAGGGGGGCTTTTGCCATTTTTTTCATCTCTCTCTCTCTCCCTCTCTCTCTCTCTTCTCTCTCTCTCTCTCTCTTTTTTTTTTTTTTGCTTAAAAAAAAAAAGCCATGACGGCTCTCCCACAATTCATCTTCCCTGCGCCATCTTTGTATTATTTCTAATTTATTTTGGATGTCAAAAGGCACTGATGAAGATATTTTCTCTGGAGTCTCCTTCTTTCTAACCCGGCTCTCCCGATGTGAACCGAGCCGTCGTCCGCACGCCGCCGCCGCCGCCGCCGCCCGCCCCGCAGCCCACCATGTCTCGCCGCAAGCAAGGCAAACCCCAGCACTTAAGCAAACGGGAATTCTCGCGTAAGTAACCCAATAATAGTAATAATAATTATTAATCACGAGGGCGCGCAGGACGCTAAGTAAGAGTGAGGTTGAGAGAGAGGTGTGTGCATGCATTAAAAAAATTCAGGTGAAAACCCTTCGTTAGTCGGGGTAAAAAGAGATTAAAGGGGAAAAAGCCCCACATCCCCTCTCGAACGAGAACCGTGTATGCACTTTAGAGATTGCACACACCTTTAAATTTTATAAAAAATTGACTCCTCCTCTTTCCTTCTCTCCGCCGCTTTATTTCTTCTTTCAAAAAGGGATGCAATGATTTCTACCCCAGTTTTGCAAAAATAATGAACAATGCTAAGGATGCGAACAACTCACATGCAAACCTGGGGGTGGGAGCTGGAAGGAAAGGGGGGTTGCTTCCACTTCACTATAGGAAAATGGAGGGGGGAGGGAGGGCGTCAAGTCTAAAAAACAATTCCTGGGGAGAAAAGAGGTGAGACTGGCCTTAGGACACCAATATGTACACGGTCAAGTGTGCAGTGGGAGGAAAGTAGTCACCTCCACAATTGTACGAAAGTGGGACTGTAGAAGGGGGCCCCTCGGCGCTTCTCAGGCAGCCTAGTCCGGAGAGAGGGGCTGCAGCGCCTGGGAGAGCCGGGTGACCGGGAAGGACCGGAGTCGCGCCCGGCGCTGCCGTCTTTTGTTCCGGCCGGAGGTGGGTGTTTGTCCCGCCGCCTTTTGTGCGGGCTCCTCGCGCTTGCCCTCCTGCGCCGCCACCGCCGCCGAAGGGCAGGAGCAAGGGCCGAGTGAGGAGGCGGCCGGGGGCACGCGGTAGAGGGAGGGAGGGCTCACTAGCCGCCGCCGGCGGGTTGCTGTTGCCCGCCCCTCCTGGCTGAGCCCTGGAGGAGGTGAGGCGAAGACGCGTTAAAAAAAATTAAGTAACGCAAAAGAATGTACAATTCTTGCCCCCCAAAAGAAACTAAATGTTCCGCCAGTCGTATTTTTCATCGCTTTCCTGGAATTCGTCCACACACCCCCACCTCTTCAGAAATTCCACAATCTTTAATAGAGAAAAAAGAAAAAAAATAGAAAAAATATCCCTACTACCCCTTCCCCAAAACCCCATCAAGTTGCAAACTTAGAGCGCCGGCGGCGTGGAGAGGGAGCGAGGAACTCCCTCCTCTTACTATTTTTTGGAAGATTTTCAAAAAAAGTGGAAGTGGATTTTGATTGGGAAAAATCTCGTGTCTGAATGTTTACAAGCACCGCGTGTGCGGGAGCCTCCTGCCAACAAACAGACAGAGGACCCAGCGCGCCGCGGCAGCCCCGGAGCAGGCGGCCGCAGCGGTTGGGCCTTGCCCGACCTCGCCGCGCCCCAGTCTGGAGTCGGGTTCGCCCACCCGGCGCTCGCCGCCCACCCGCCAGGCACCGCGGCAGGCCACGCTGCGACTCCGCCAGCCTGGCCTGCGCTCCGGTCCGCCCCTAGCACAATGCCCAGCTCTCATTCCGACCTCCCAGACAGCGAAAACTGCTGGGTGAAACTCGGTTTTGCAAAACATTTTTATTTTGCCAAGCAACTGTAAAGGCGAGTTCTGATAGTCCCCCTCCACTCCACCCGGGGTACTCTTAGATTCCTCTTGTTCTTAACTCTAGCCGGCCGGGAGGTTACCACGTGCTTTCCCTGCCCCCTTCCCAATCTAGCCAGTAGTCTTTTGGACCAAAGCAGTTGCCTGGCTAGGTTGAGGAGGGGGGCGGGGCAGGAAGGAAATGTGTTGAGTATGCATTTTGGGGGTGCAGGGTCCCCGAAATCAGCGAGACCCCACCTTTGGACTCTTGCCCTATACCCTGGGCCTGTCTTGCTCCGGGGTTTCTGTGAGCTTATGTAAGAGTGCTAGCGGCTGTGGCGATTATCTCCACCTGAAGGTGTGCTTAGAGAGGCGGGTGGTGGGCACTTAAGAAAGTTTGAGTCCTGTAAGGAAAGGCATGGAGCGCCCCCCCCCACCAAATCCTCCTTTCATTTATGACTCTTAATTTTTGACCAAAGCTTGAAGGACCCCTTCCCATGTTCTCTTCTGCTTTTGTTGAGGGAGGGGTGCTCACTGGGAATTGCTTTTTCCTCCCTCTGGGCCCAGGAACTTGTCACACACTTCGGAAGCTCCCCCGCCCTGGCACGTTGCGGGGCCCTCCCTCTCCCCACCCCCGCGCATCTCTCCCTCGCCGCTCTCCCCCGCCCCCACTCCCACCGGCCGCGCCGGATACAGAGCAGACGCGGCGCGCGACGGTGTGAAGTTACAGCCCGGCCAGGTACCGGCGGGAAGGAAGGGCAGTGTTCGCAGGACTCGGGAAAGCCGGGACTTTGGGACATTCGGAAGGATGCTATGGGGGCGCAAGGGACAGTCTGGGAGGCTCAGTCCGAACTGCTCAGTTACTAACTCTCCTCCCACTTGGGTCTCTTGTGGGACTCTGCAGACTGGGAGGGTTAATCTCTGCTGTCCCGGGGAGGGACACTAGACTAGGAGGCCAGTTGAAGGGGTCTGGCAGGGATCACTTCTTTGATCTTTCTGGGTGCTCAGAGGGCAGGAACCTCCCGGGTCCTATGACACCCCCACCCCCCTCCCCGTCCTCAGCTACGTGGACTGAATGAGCCATTTGGTCGCTAGGAGGCAGAACAAGATCAAGAAAAGCTCCGCGAACTTGAACCTGTACCAGAGCCTCCCCCCCCCCACCCCCTGCCCGGCGTTTCTCGGCGGGGGAGGGACGAGCGTTGGGAGAGTGGGGGTGGGGGGCAACTAACGGTTAGGCAGAATTCCCTTTCTCCACCCCCCATTACCCTTTAGGTCTTTGTTCTTCATTTTGACTTAAAAAAAAATGCTTTTGGCTAGGGCAGTGGAGAAGCGCCGGGGCGCGCAGCCGACACCCCCACGTGCAAGGAGACCCGGCAACTCCACACTTGAGGGTTCCTTTCAGGGAAGGCATTTTTGGTCTCGAGGAAGGGGGAGAGCGCTCTCGAGCTTAGAGGCCTGACTGAAAGCAGGGATATGGCAAGTTTGCCCTTGGCCTCTAGGTTCACTTTTTTCTACCCCCAGCCCCGCTCAGAGCGCAGGTTTCGGCGTCCACCGCAGTCTTACCGGACGGCTTGGCAACCCGACGCTCCCCCTCCCCGCCTCCTGCAGCTCTCGCCTGGAAGCCTGAAATCACAACAATAGTAATAGTTATCATCATAATGATGCGGGCTAGCAGCGTCATTAATAATAAATAACCGCGGTCGCCGCCTGGCGCGCACACGGTGCCCGGAATTACGGGCGAAACACATTTGCACAGATCTTCCAAAGTAAAAGTGTTAGCCTGTGCACACAGAATGATTTTCAGGACCCGCGCTCGGGGTGTGCGCTATGAAGCCAAGACTTGATCAGGTTTTCCAGCTCAGTTTTCCAAACCTTACTTCCTTTTCACCAACTAGTGGGTTCAGGGAGCCGGCGCTCGGCGGTAGCTCGGCTGGATGGGCGTGGAGGCAGCAGCCGAGTCCCCGGGCCACCCGTCGCCTCCAAGCTGGGACTGCGGGTCGCTGCTGCACGTGTTCGCTAGCGCGCGGCCTGAGCCTGCAGCCAGGAAGGAGGCTGCTCGCTTTGTGTCGGGGAACCCGGGCGCCCAACTTCACTTTCTAAGCGGCCTACTCCCGCAGGGCCCCGGCCCCCGGCCTGTAGCCCTTGGCTTTGCTTTTGTTTCTTTGCTTTGCCTCTCTAATTTTTCAGCCTCGGTTTGCTTTATCGTGTTAAGAAAAGCCACTTGGAAAGCAAACTTGAAGACACAGCTCCCATTTCCCCCTCCCCCTTCTCCAGTAATCCTGATTTCCTAGCCTTCTCTCAACATTTCTTATAAGGATTTTGACCTCTTCTTTTAATGTTTGCAACGGGGCTGGGGGAAGGAAGAGAGAAATAAATACAAATATATAAATATATCTCGGTCTGCTGTCGCTGGGAGACTGAGACCGTCCAGTCTATCTTGTAGAAAGCAGAAGCATTTCATTTTGTCTTCCTCCCCTTGTAGAGAGAATTCGCGGCTAATTATTGTGATTATTTCTCCACTCCCTTCCACTTCAATCGAGGACTCCCCGCTTTGTACCGAGTTAGGCCCGAGCTTAGAAAGGGTGGTATTGTAGGAGAGAATTAGGATGGAGTTGAATTGAAGGGAGGGGGTAAAATGGCTGAGGTTAGGAATGTTTTTAGGGAATGAGGAATTTGCATTAAAATACAGAGAAATTATCTGATGCCCAGAAAGGAAATGTTGATTGCCACTGAGAGAGGATGTCAATGCAAATCAGTAGGCTGCAGTAAGAGAATTGTATTTTCATATTTTCTTTGTGCCCCATTTGGTCCGATTTTTAAAAATGCAGCAGCAATAATAAAAAACACGTTTTGATATTTGTCTGAACATTGCTAGCCAAATGTTTTTCAAGGAAACCGATGTTAAATGTATTTCATACATTAGGATATAATTCTTGTTAATTAGCAATAATTTACGTTAAGAGCATAGAAAATGTTGAGGTTACAGGTTTTATATCTGTACATTTGATCATCTTGTTATTTTCAAGAACTTTGCCTCCTATAAAATTAATTAGGTGAGATGTGGAGGTGTAACCAGCAACCTGTGAATTACCTCTTCATTTCCTGGTTTTGATTGTAAATCAGTTCAGTCACTACGTTTAGAAGACTTTAACTAAGTCTGTTTGGTACCGAATTACCTTTAACTGTTTGATATCTAAGAGAATATCCCCTTTGCTCCTAATACTCTTCCTAGATTCTGAAGTCCTTCAGGCCCCGGGAACAAAAATAACAGCAACAACAACAAAACCCCCAGTGAATCCTGATGATAGGGTCTGCAAAAATGTTTTACCTTTAATAGAACAATTTCCCCCTGAGCCCTTCAGTCCTCAGCCCCAGAACTTGCAGCTAAACAACGCCAGCCAAAAGGGCCACAGTTGCCAGTGTTCATTTGAAATACTGAATTCAAGCAGCAGAGCTCATGGGTCAGGACTTCCCCCTCCTGACTTGGTCAAAATGAAAGCAAATGTGAGAGAAATGACTGAGGTCGCAATGCAGAGCGTTTTCCTTCGCCTCCTTCATCTGGGAAGCATACTTGCGCGCTCTGTTTGTCTTTTGATCAGGATCTTGGGCAAAGAAACATTTAAGTGCTTGCTTTGCCATCTTCATTCGTAGGGAGATAACCTTCATATTCTCGTGATGACCTTATGTTAAATTAGGAGGGCACCAAAGGCGAGCAATGGTGGCATGTCCTACTTGAGACAGGTGCGGCTTCGGCAGGACTCCGCAGTATTATTTCACCCAGCACATCAGGGAGTTACTCCAGATCCCCCCTCAGCATCTAGCCTGGGTAGGGTTGAAATAAATTTAACCTGAGTTCACTGGATTTTTGCACTTTATCAAAATCTGTTCCAATATTCTACACTCAAATTAAAATCTATTTTTTGATTCTCTGTGGCTTTAAGTTCATTAAATGTGAAATTGGCAGCTTGCTAAAGAAGGTCAGACTGATTAACTGTTTAAGACTTGTACGTTGTCTGCTTTGCTTTATTAACTGGCAGCATCTTGGACATGTTTTGTATTTTGTGATTTTTTTTTTTTTTTACATTTTAGTATTTTAAGATGGTGTAAGCAAGATTTCCTAGCTCCCTCTTTTCCACTTGTAAGGTTAAAAAAAATGATAGAAGCTGCTCAGATAGATGCTGGAGTTGTAAAGTTTTTTTTTTTTTTTTTTTTTTTTTTTTTTTAAAAAAGGCAGACAGGAAAGAAAGCCACGTATATCTACCTTGTTATAACACTGGCTGGTGACTGTGTGTGCAGAAATATCCCGTAATGAAGCGTTTGGAGCCCGTTCAGAAAATTAGTCAACTTTGACTACATCAGGTGAAGCATCTCAACTCAGAGGAAAGGATGCCCAGCCTTCTGACGTGTGAGCTTGGGAGTCCACTCTGATTTTTATGTCATGGATGCCACCAAGTACCAACATGTTTAGAATATTTCAGACATTCTTTTCTGCAGATTGGGAAAAAAAAAAAAAACCCGACTAATTGGCTTATTTTCTTAAGTACTCAAGACTGTCCCATTTAGTGAATGTGTCTGAGAAGTGCCAGTGAATCTGATATTCCTTTGATTTCGTGGAGTAGCTGAGAATGAGGACAGGAAGATCTTGGCGGCGTGAGACTCACTGCCTTGTGATGGCTAGTTAGGTGGATGAAGTCACTTCCTCAGGGCTGCAGTGTGAGTGTGACAGAGTCCTGTGTGGCGCAGCAGCCTTCTCTGCTGTGAGGCAACGCATGCACAGCCAGTGCACACATCCACTAAGGGTGTGTGGGCTCATTCACCTCTTCTAGTCTTGGGCCTAAGAGTTAACTTACTGTATGGAGGGGAAGCAAATTTGGTTTCAGTTCACGTTTTAAACGTAATTGTTATTTAAGTTCTTTTTATATTGTGTTAACTATTAAGTCACATTCTTCTCAAAAAATTTACAGTGTGTGTGTTCTCTGGAGTTATTCAAGTCAGGGGGATTTCATTTAGACCATGATGACCACCCTCATTGATGAATTAACTTGGTTATTGATACCCTCCACATCACATGTTGCCTATCACACTTTTTTGGGGGTGTTAGACGGAGATTGCTGCACACTCCTGTCTTCGTGTGGTGAGGTGGGGGTGGGGTTGAGCATGTATGTCCTCCCTTTCTTCTCCACACTGGCTCTCTAAGAATTGTGCTTTTGTTTCTTCAACTACAGCCGAACCTCTTGAAGCCATTCTTACAGATGATGAACCAGACCACGGCCCGTTGGGAGCTCCAGAAGGGGACCATGACCTCCTCACCTGTGGGCAGTGCCAGATGAACTTCCCATTGGGGGACATTCTTATTTTTATCGAGCACAAACGGAAACAATGCAATGGCAGCCTCTGCTTAGAAAAAGCTGTGGATAAGCCACCTTCCCCTTCACCAATCGAGATGAAAAAGGCATCCAATCCTGTGGAGGTTGGCATCCAGGTCACACCAGAGGATGACGATTGTCTATCAACGTCATCTAGAGGAATTTGCCCCAAACAGGAACACATAGCAGGTAATTGAGAAGCAAGGAGCAAAGCTGTTTGCATGCTTTCTTTTTTATTTGCAGAGGTGTTGTAGGAGCAGGAAGGCGTGCTCAAGGGCTGTCTGTATTTCTCCATGTGACTGTCCATGGAAGTCTTGTTAAAAATCATCATTCCTGTTGCTTCCGTCCAGACTGCTGGAAATAATGTTTTCCCCACCTTACTGAGTCAGATGTAGGTGGGAAAGTGCCACACGCTTGACATCCTCTGCCTGCTTCTGACAGTACCCTTCCTCCCCTTGCTTGCCTTTTTATTTTAATGTGTTGGACCTTACTACTCCTGCCTCAGTTTCCAGTGTCCACTTGTGGCCTGGTGATGTTTATGAAAGACAAGGTAGCCATATAGGCATTGTGGTTGAGCCAATGGCTTGTCTGAAGGTTTGGAAGGAGTTAACTGAGTTCCAGGGCTAGCCTTGGATCCATACTGGCTGTCAGCCTGTATGGGGCTGTAATTAAACACAGCCCCGTGGTGGGATGACACGGTGACCTTGACTTTAAGATGCCATTTTCGACTGGCCAGGCCAGAGTAGAGAGGGCAGTTGCTGAAGCGCACAGACATGCTTACTCGAAAAGTTTAAGGGCATGTTGGAAATTTCAAAAGGTTGGTTTGACAGGAATGGCTGCTCCCTGCAGCCTGCCTCCTCAGCTCAGTGATAAATGCTTCTCAGTGCTCTCTCTTGTCTCTGATGTGGTTTTGACAGATGTATCTTGATTTTGTTTGTGGTTTACACAACCACATGTCATCCTTACAAATGTCCAGTACCGGCTCCCCTGTTTCTTCTCTAGCCTAATGCGAAAATTTTCCTGAAAAAAAAAATGCATGCACATATTCAATAGCGCTCTCTCTCTCTCTCTCTCTCTCTCTCTCTCTCTCTCTCTCTCTCTCCCTCTCTCCCTCCGGACCCCCCCCCTTTTCGGTTAATTTTACCAAGGAGGTAGCTAGGTGTGTGGGTTTCTCAGCAGCTCCAGGGAAATGGAATTAAAAGCTAACAGAGGGACTTTAATTCCCTGCCCTAGTGGTAAACAGCAACACTAGGTAGTGGCTCTTAAAACACTGTTTGCTTTAGCACGTCAGACAAAGCAAAAGCAGATTCTGTGGTGACAGGCCTGCCACATCTGGGAGACAGTCTCTTTCTGCATTGCCCCCACCCTACAAAAGCAGGCCTGCTCATTTTTGGAAAGGCAGCGTAGATAGTCACAGGGCTTTTGGAACTTGTCTCTGAAATGGTTGGATCATAATAGGTCAGTGATCCGGAGGGGATTAAATGGCATATCACCCTCACCCCTCTACAGCGACCGCCCCCCCCAAGTCTGGAATATGATCACTAAGATCAAGTGTGGCATTTTAAAATCTTTCATCTTTCTTTCTTTCTTTCTTTCTTTCTTTCTTTCTTTCTTTCTTTCTTTCTTTCTTTCTTTCTTTCTTTCTTCTTTTTTTAATGCTTTCTGTAATAATACTCAGGTATTTTCCTTTTAGTGAAGTAAGGACTCTGCTGCCAGAAAAGCTGCTTGTGTAGAATGTTTTTCTAGATGCTACCACATTGAGCTTCCGAGACACGGAGGTTAAGATTTTTATCCCCCCCTCCCGTAGGATGTAGCAATGACCATTTCCATGTGCTGGCTTGTGACTGGAAGGAAAATGCACAGAAGTGTAAGGCATGATTAATGAAGCAAGAGCAGGCGGAAGGGGATTTGTCGTCTTTGGAGATCCAAAGCCTTGCTAAATCACCAAATATGGAGTAAGGCTTGTGTGATGTAACATCGTATTTACATATCGAGCTGCTCGTTTAAAAGACAAAACACAGTGTCTGTCAGGCAGGAATTAAAACCACACTGTATTCCTGAAGGCTTAAATAGGTTTCTCGGTTGCAGGTTAGCCAGTTTGAAAACCAGGGCCTCTGTATTTTGAAGACACATCTGAAGGCTGAGGAGAGTCGTTTAAATAGTTAGGGCTTTTGACTTGTACTGTTGTGACTCTACACGGATGTACTGGGAAATAAATAGCCCGTAATCCGCTGGTTGCCATAATGATCCTGTGATACCTCAAAAACTAGTGTGATAGCAGAGCCTAAAGAAGCCAAAAATGAAAAAAAGAAAAAAAGCTGCAAATTTGAGATCTATTTCTAAGGGATAATGGAACATTGTTTCTCTGAAATGGAAAGCTCTCTCAGATGCTCATTGAGTACACACATGCAATTCAGGTGAGGGAAACCTTTCATGCAGCAATAATTGCAACATCTTGATTCTTTTTATTGTGCCTCCTCACCTGTTTTTACCCTGGTTCTGGCTGAACATAAATAGCATGGTCACATCTCCAAGTAAGATGTCAGTAACTAGAATCATGACTTCTCGTAATTCACAGTAACGAATTAAGGGTTTCCCATAGTGAAATTAACGTTCTATTACTGCACATAAATTCTGGTGCTCTGGACCCCAGGTACCCCTGAAGCGAGGTTCTGGAAAGATGGTTTGTACCCCCCGCTGGCTCCTCCATACCAAGTCTACCAGGCTTCCCAACAGTAAGCATTCAGTAGCCATCTGAACTGTGTCATAGGAGAGAAGCAGGGGTCTCTGTTGGGGAAGAAGTACACCGGTGAATGTCTACAAGAATATGCTTGGCAGCTACATGAAAGACAGTCATTTAAGCATGCTGGGTAGGAGAGACTTTATGAAGTGATATAAGTCAGATTTGAGTTCACTGTGTGCTCTGTGCCATTTTACAGGCAGGAAGCATAGAATTTGAAACAGGGTAAGGTAGAATTCTGAAGGGCAGCAATGAAACAGCTTGCATGTGGGCTGTGCTCAGGCCGCCCAGAATTAACTGAGGTTTTTGTTTGTTTGTTTGTTTTTGCTTTTTTCAGGATGTTTTTGCCTGATGACTAGATGGATGTGTGTTCTCATGGTAATGCATATATGTTACCTGTTTCCATAGGCAATGACCAAGCTGCATTTACAGTTTTGTTTAGATATTCAGAGCCTTATGTGATTATTACCCACAGAGACTATTGGAACAGTCTTCATTGAACTGGCTGTTATCAGCTTATATTGTGTGGTCCAGTTCATCAATATGCATGTCAGAAGCCCATCGACAGATAGGGGCAGCCTTTGACTGATGGAGCTCTCTCTCTCTCTCTCTCTCTTTTTGAGTCTTTTATTTTATGATGAGTAAAATATTCATTGAAGATTACCGAGTACGAAACTGTTTTTTTCTTTCACAGAAAAGGCCCCAAACATTATCTCCCAGTGTCAGTCTTGAAGTTTTGGCTCATTGCACACGGGAATCTTTAAATTAGGATTAGCCTATCATAAAGTTAGCTTTTAGACGGAATGGGAGAGCAGAAATCTGCTAAGATGCAGGGCAGCCTGCTGCTCCTGATGGAACATTGTTTTTTTTTTTTTTTTTTCTCCCCTAGCATCTAGAATACAGGCATTTTCACTGGGGTGCTTAGACAGAGCAACTGGTCTGGCTAACGATATGCAAGACAGATTCTCTAATGAGCAGGAAAATATTAAAAGCATGTTACTTACAGGTAAACCAAGTGACACCATTCTGCTTTTCCGAATTTACAGAACTAACTTCCCCTTTCTCTTTGTACCCATTCTCATTCTTTTCCTAGGCTAGATTGAACTAGAAGATGTGTTTGTATATTAATTGTAAATGAGACTATAAATGACAGTATTTTATTATGACTACTTATTTTTTATTTCTCTTTATTTGTATGATCCTGAATAAAAAAAAAATACTGATCTCTGAAGTCAATTTTCAGTGTGGCAGCAAAAACCGGAAAACACCACCATTCAAAGAAACAAATGTACTGGCAAATGTTTTATTTACCTTCGGAGTCCGTAGACCAGGGGAGGTTGTTTTGTAACAAATACCTAGCATTTTCATAGGGAGGCCGTATTTGTGAGGCCACTACCCACAGACTGATGTTCTTGGGACTGGGAGTACTGTATACAAGCTGTATTTGTAAATAAGACAGGGAAAGGTTGTGGACTGGCAGCTTGGATGTTTTGTCAAAGTACAATGTCAGAGAAACTCTAAGACACATTGTAAATAGAACTGTCACAGTGATTGCGTGATTGAGCCACAGAAGTGTCCTACAATGGTTGGCATTGTCAGAGGACTTTTGAAAGCTCAATTAAACACGGTGGCCCGCATGGCTGCTAAATTTACTTTGGAGAACCCTCCCCCCCCCCAAAAAAAAAGAAAGAAAGAAAGAAAGACAAAATCTAAAACGTAGAAGACCCCAAAGATCTCAAAGTTCCTCTGATGTTACCTTCTGGGTGGCACAGAAAAGAGGCACCGTGCGTCTTCCAAGGGCGTCTTTCAGGAATAATAGTTTTGAGAATAGGTTCACGTGATATGGAGAGCATCCTGTGTGTGATGGGGAGATTGTGTTCCTTCTGCTGTCTCCTGCTGTTACAGACAGTTAATGTAAAAATGGCCTTTTATTGGAAACACAAATATGTATTCACTTCAAGAAAAGAAGCAGAGGGGGACAAAGTTCCCCTCCCATGCTCTGTGTTTATTCTGTGAAAACTAAAACAAACCAACAAAAAGCCCCAAGTGCTGTGATTTCTCAAATCAACCCATCCTTGTGGGGCAGGTTGTGCGCTCTCGTCTTAAGGGATCGGAAGTATGTTTTGCACTCCTTCCTCCCAGGGAATGTGGCATTTAATTGTGGGGCTGTCCATGGGTTGGAAAATACAACTGGGCATAGGAAAAGGCCAGGCTGGGTCAGGACAGACACCTTCAGTTCAGAGAAGAGGCCAGTTGGATGCATATTAATGGCACATTTTGGGAGTCCTGGGAAGTCATTAATTTCACACTGTAGCTTCTGTGTTTGGCCAATATGGGAGAGATAAATTGGGGGCATATAACAAACTTGGGATTCAGATTTTCAATTTTCATGATGTCTTATTGGTGGTACTTAATAAAGGAAAAGAGACAAATGTGGTTTTGCACGATTGTCACTGAGGAGCAAAGTTTGGCTTCCCTTGGGGGGGAAATACGAGGTTGAAGAGAGAAGGAAGGCCCCAGAAGATGTCCCTGGGTGGCAGGCTGCCCTTCCTGGGTTGATCTGTTTGCATCCTTTATTACACAAAGTGAGACAGATTTCACTTCAAGCTCCAGTTCATCTTTACATGGAGTAGCAGTAGCTTCGTTCAGGAAAAAACACATAGCATCAAGCTGGACCCAGGCTGGCACCTTGCCACATTTTAGCGTGAGATTTAATCACCAAGGACCTTTAGTAGCTTTCTGCTAGTTCAGATTTCATTTGGGTCATGGCTATGTCAGCAGTGTTGTGACTTCAAAGATAAAATGTACTTTTAAATGTAGGGTCCATTTTTAATATTTCAAATCAAACAGGCTTTTATTTTATGTGCCAATTTGGAGGACATAGTAAAGTTTATAAAATATGTGCAGACTATATAATTTAATGGAGAATGACCAGTATTGTTATTTGTAATACAAATAGAAAATTGACCATTGTACCTCTGCTGTGTTCCTTTTGCGGCCCAGGTAAATCAGTACTATTAAACTGCTTTTCCCTTTTACTGCCAGGGTATGGAGCCCTGGCCAATATCTGTAAATTTACCTTAGTAATTTGCCATGTAGTTTTTACAACAATGACCTAATTAATTTGAGCACGAACCATATTATTGCTACTGGAGTCATTTTCTGTCACAAACTTAATTTCCAGGAAACGCAACCTGACGAATAAGAATTCTTTACCTCTCCACATGTGTTCTCTGAGACCAAAGGCAAATTTAAAATAATAATAATACTAAAATGCCAGCATTATTAAAGCCAGTATGCTTGATGCCAAGCTCAATTTGAAGCCAGTAAACATCAGACTGTATTTCTAATCAGTTTTAGGATGTGACGTATTTCGTATTAGGTTCGCTGGAATCTGTCTCCCCGGTTTTTTACTGGCCAGCTGCACACTCCCTGTGCATTTTAAAACATTTCAGCAAAGGATTTTGCTGTTCTTAGCAGGGTTAGTAACTTGGGGTCTATTTCTGAGCTCATTCGTCATTCTGCAATGGCATTGAGTTAGGTTGGCAAGGGAAGGATTCGAGGCATGGGGGGTGGCGAGGTCACTTCTGATCCCAGCAGGGAATAGGTGAGCTTCATTTGCCTTTACAATAGGCGCACAGTTACTGCACCTTGGAGGGGCTCTCAGGTGCCGCTCAGATGGGCGCATGTAAATGCCCTGTCAGATGTGGAGTCGGAATATTAATGCTTCTTCCACCACTGCACCATAATAAAGCTGTACACAGCAAGCTTAATATGCAGCTAGTCTGGGGATTGTGTAAACTTAGATAGCCCAGTGTGAGCGGCAGCAATGCAAGAATGCTCGCAATGCCACAGTTCCCATCCTGTTCTCCTTTGATCTGGAGCAAAATGGAAACATCATCCGCTGCTCCTCTCAGAGTTGTCTCCCTGACTTGGCCACCCCCCAGCCCACCACCAGTTAGCCAGTTAGTTGGTTTAAATTTTTTTTTTTTTTTGCATGTGCTGGTATGGAGAAATGCGACATAATTTGTTTCATATGGTTAATTACAGGCGTTTGAATATTTAACATTTTAAATAGCCACAGTCCCAGCTTTTACTGTTAAAAGTATGTGATTTGAACAAAGGGATTACAGTGTAAATATTTGTGGTGATTTGCAGCACCCTTTCCCCCCATTAAACACACACACACACACACACACACACACACACACACACACACACACACTGCTGATTTCAGGACTCTGTACCTTTATTTATACTTCTCTTTGAAAACCTTCTCTCAATTGGAGCTCCATTAAAATATTTTTTTCATTATATTTTTGAGTCTGCTATTGCTTGAGGTTTTTATAGAGAATTTTTATAATGTGTTCGTTTAACAGAATCAACAGCTGTCAGAACCAGTTGTGGTAAATCCACCAAACATACAAAGAAAAATACACACGTTTCCTGAAACAAAACACTTGGAAAAATAAACGGGCAGAGCTGGTGAATTAGAAGTTTGTCGACAGGGAGCTGAGGTGGCTCAACTCTGAGTTGCCCCAGAGACCCAGCGGTCTGACGCAACACTGCTGAAGGGTTACCTGAACAGGTTGTTCCTCTAAGGCGCTGTGCTGTGTGCAGCTGACACGCACCAGAGGTAGGCTGGGCCTTCCATGGCTTCCCCTGGTCCTCCCTCCTTCCTCCTTTTTGATCCACCTAGATAGACAAAGTACCAAGTTCTTAGAGTGCTAAACAACACATTATACTCACCTAGAGGTGAGATGATCGAGTGGAGACTCTTGTAAAAGAGGCGAGAAAGGCACCTTGCACACCTTTTTTCTGGACAGGGTTGGCAGCGTGTTGTTCAGAGCCAAGTCGGTCTCCGCCAGGCAATTCCCAGTGGGGCCCTGGAGCAGGTATGTTGACGAAGGGGGTACCTGGGGACCTCTGGCCACTCACAATGAGTTTTTGTTTGTGCTCTTACTGTCGTTAACCTTGGTGAAGAACAGTTACATCTACAATTTGATCATGCTTTTAGATAGAGGCAAACTCACCAGTTGAAAGCTCCCATGAAAATCAGGCAGGGACTGTCTGGGGGAGCAGCAAAGGAGATTTTCAAAACAGCCACAGGTGCTGCTGCACCCCACCCCTTCTTCGTTTTCTTCCTGAACTTTCTAAAACTCACAGGGCACAGAATTTTACATCCCTTAGTTCATTGTCTTGATATGTAATGATGCGTTCAAGAATGCCAAAGGAAAATATTGCATCTGTTAATTTTTTCGGGAAATATGATTCTTACCTAGGGGGACACAGTGCTTGGCTTGCCGAATCTGACTTTTTATGTTCCAAAGACAGGGCATCTCACTGGACAAAAGAATGTAGCCTCCCCACATCCTGACTCTAGGTATAACATGATTTCATGGCCTGCTTACATTTAAGGGGCCAACCATAATGAACCATTTTCCCGCCTGTTTTAACTCCTGCCCCAGCCAAAACTCCTTTGTGTTTACAGTTAAACAATGCATTAACCAATGTGAAAATTCCAATCTTAGGAGTTTCTCCTACTTCATCCCACCTTAAGATTTTTTTTTTTAAAAAAATATTCTTTTACATTTAAAAGTGAG